>NC_071087.1:161357247-161688497 GCF_027358695.1 Spea bombifrons | reverse complement strand
CCAGGAAGATCAAAGTTGAGAAATCAGGGTGCTACAAAGTATCTATCGATAGGTATAAGACCCCATGCAACCTGAAATGAATACCTTATTGGATATTTAACTATATAATAATGAGAACTGATATTTTTTTACCATGTTGAACTCTGTTCACATATTTCACTTTGCATTAATTTATTGTATATGTGTGTTATATTATTTTATATTCACCAAAAATACCTATTTTTCTTATATTTATCACACGTGAAAGCATGTCATTTTATTGCATTGGCAATAAAGCAAAAATCGCCTTTTAGGAATTGGAGAGCGTCATCACATGGACCGATATCCCGATAGTCACAAGAATTTTCAATTTTCACTCATTCCTGCAGAATTTTAGTAAGCAAATTGCCATTCATTTGACCAGAGGAATTCTAGCAAGATTTTATTTTTTGCATTTTTTTCATATCCCTTATTTATCACATATAGAGATAAAGAGGCAGATGTGATGAATTCATTGGGTAATGCCAATATAACATCAGCATTGTGTAAAGTGATGTCACGTAACTTCATACATAACATGGACGGACCCACAAGTGACATCACACATGTTACAGGCTGCAGATACTATATATATATATATATATATATATATATATATATATATATATAGTAACATATATTATGTTTTTCCTTATAAACAATAAAAAAAACATTTTACTGTGCTTAAGGTATTGCATTTTCTTGACTGTTTACCATGACTATCCCTAAAATTATATTATAAATATATATATTATATATATTATCAAACTTATAAATAATAAAACTAATAAAAGTTAACTGCCCCCACAGAGTATACTGCCCCTAGTCTCTCAACTGCATGTAAACACACAAAAGGAGCATCCTGCAAATCAGGTGGCCACACTGGACCCTATAAGACAGACACACCGTGTCACAGGAAGCACTCCCTGCTTATACTCACCGACAGGAAGTGCCCATGGAACAAACCACTTGAGGTGGGGGTGGTTATGTATTCTCCTGAGTCTTACGTTCCTGAAGTTGGTCTGCCACTAATCACATCCGACACACAGCGGCAGCCGGGTCATTGAAGGACAGCAGTGTAAGACTAAACTGATGTTTGCACAGAAATAACACACAAAGTGATAAAGAAGAGATTTATTAACACTGACAGAATATAATAAAACATGCATGATTACAATAATAACAAGACGATGATAGACACGGAAGCGGAAGTAGAAGGCAGGGAGTGTGAGAGAGAGAGTGTGAGAGAGAGTGTGAGAGAGAGAGTGTGAGTGAAAGACCCCGCAAATGTCAGATGAAAATTGGTAGCTTTTTTTCGCTTTGTTTTTGTCCACTTTGTGGGGGTCTGACTTCGTTTTTCAGAGACAAATCCAAACGCAGAAGTCTAGACAATAGGTAGTCAGAGGAATTATGGATTTTACTGACACGGTTTGATTTATAAAGCCATTCCCTGCTGTTTCTATCCACATTATCGGGGCTTTTAGGGCTGTAGAACCCTGCGATCCCCTCATACCCAGCAAACATTCTCACCTCCTAGAGAAGAGGGGCATCAGGGGAGGAGAGAGGGGGGCATCGGAGGAGGAGAGAGGGGCATCGGGGATTTAAGAACCAAAAAGGGACTGGCTAAACCAAAGAGGAATATTTGGCAGTTCTGTTAGTCCTTGTAACATAATCAGTTTTATAGGTCATTTGGAAGTTATATATAAATCGTTATCCTGGCACAAAGGTTGAAAGGAGTACTTAATCACCATAGCAACAAAAAGAGTATTCCTTCTAAATGGTCCACTCCATCAGTTGCTATGGTGATAACATCACTTTTCGAATTCTGAACCAGAATAATTTTTATACAAAACTCCCGAGTGCAGAAATATTTATATATATATATTTTATCTGAAACAGTTGTATTTAATTTTTACGGCCTGTGGTTTTTATGAAACTATAAAGAGGAAAAACTAAAATAATGACATGGCTAGTGTGTATTTTCCTTTGCTATATGTCACGATAATGAAGCCATATTGTTTTCATATTTCGGGGCAAAATTTGCATTAAAAGGGACAGTATAATGCCCATGACAGCTTCATCAAAAATGCATATTAAAGTGCTTTATGATTACTTTAATATGAATTATTTAATAAATAAAAAAAAATCTCAACTTAGGGAGAAGCTGCAGCTTGAAGCAATCGATCAACTTAAACCAATGGGAGTGCTTTCTGCGCATGTGGACAGGGGGGGGGTCTTGCTATGGCAACAGTGGAGCTGATTGGCCTGTAAGTATATTATAAGTCTGCAACAAGGAACATAGCGTGGGGGAGGGGAAAAGGGTAAATGCATGTGGAAGGATTCTGCACAATTTACACACCACCTAAATTTAAAGGAACCACGCAGCTATTATACGCATTAAAAAGTTAATATTTCCGCAGTTTATATAATACTTAAATTTTTTTTATGTATTTAATTCCAAAAAAATGTATTTATGTACGGCAACTAAATATTTGGCAGGGAGGATTGACAAAAGTAGGAGGAACAGCATTTTTTTTAAATAAAAAAATGTTGCTGTATACGTCACTTTGATTTATCAAAGATGGGGATCCAACGATGATTTTATTTCATAATAATATACATTTCCCGATTTTTTTATTATATAAACTATAGAAATTATGATATAAATTATATATATTATTATATAAATAATATATATTATTATATAAATTATATAAATTATATGAATTATATAAATTATATAATTATATAAATTAAGCCCCCACATAATTCCGTAAGCCACATGAAGTTCTGATAAATGAATTAAATTATGTTAAATCCTGTAAAGGTAATATTTCGATTTTAATCTAGCGCGACTGCTTCGCTACGTAAAAATGCTTTAGTTATTTATTCTATATATGAAAGAAAAACGAAAAAAAGAGAGAGAGAAAGAAAGATAGAGAGAAAAAAGGGGGGGGAGATCGTCCCCCTCTCTCTGGCAACAATATAACAAAGCCGAGAAACTAGTAGCGATGGTAATAGAAGTGCCCGGCTGATTGGTAGTCCGCCGCAGCATCCTCCGTATCCTTGGCAGTCGGAAAAATATACTGGTGATCAGACATTATAAAATGTAGGAGGGAATATAAAAATCAGACACAAAAAATGGAAATAAAAATGAGAGCAAACTTTTATTGTCTCTTGCCTCTGTCACTCCAGGAAACCGGAGTCGTATATAAGAAAAATGTGACAAACTAATGGCAAGTAATTTACCCAAGGATGTTTCCGCGCCTTGAAATGCCTCGAACATACAATGCTTTAAAAACTTTGCAAGTGTCTATGCATCGGAGCTGTTATTCTACCGCCAACTCCGCAATTTGCGCATGATATGACTTTTATAATGCTATTAAAAGCCTCTCGTGAAAAGTGCTTTAGAAAACAATGATACATGGCATTTCAAGGAGCCTGGGCAGGAACGGCAGCGGCGCTCGTAAAGTCACTTTGAGACCGCGGCCAAGAAGCGGGTAAACCTTGTACCGGTTCGGTATCCCTGTGTATTTTAAATTTAAAAAAAATAAATGGATTTGATAGACAGTTTATGTAGCCATTTTATAGAGCGGGTAGGTTTTCGTCTAAAACAAAACAAAACAACAACAAAAAAAAGTGTTTATAACACTTTATAACTACATACAGCATTAGAATCAGGTCCCTAGTATTGCTGAATGCCCAGATCCTTCCTAGAAATTATAAATATATATTTTTAGGGAATGTTTAATTGTCATGTGACACAAAAGCCAGAACAGATAGGTTGGTGCTATAAAAAAAATGTAAAACGTGGAAAAAATTAAGGAACGTTAAGGATTTTTCTTACCAAAAAAAATATATAAAAAAAATAAAAAAAAATAAAAATAAAAAATATATATATATATAAAATAGAGTTTGTATAGAGCTTTGTGAGTGGAACTGCATCTTTAAAAAAATATTTATGACCATAGAAATATTCTTTATAACTTGGACAGCTCACTGTTATTTTAAATACATTTGTTAAAAATTTAAGTGAATTTTCCATTTGGCTTTTTTTTTTTTTTTTTTTTTTTAAAGGCTCCTTCTAGGGTTAATATTACCAATCAGCTTCTACCAGAGCCGGACTGAGGATAACGAGGGGGCCCCTGGAACGTTAAGGCTGGTGGCCAACTACTGACGTAATAGCAGCCAAAAGCTGGATACGCACGGCCCGCGTGTTAAGCTTTCATGTTCACGTAGCGTGCGGCCGGGTATATCCAACCCATGGCCAGGCTCTACAGCATCTGCTTCTGAAGGGGGCAGATCGGATACACATGGATCAGTGTGGGGCATTTGCCTGTTGTGCCAGATCAGCAGTCCAGGCCTGGCTTCCACCAATCAGCAACTGAACAATTGATTTCAAGCGCTCCGCAAAAGGGCGGAGCGTCTGGGCACACCCATTTCCCTGATTGGAGGAACGGGGGGAAGAGGCTGTCCCCGTGGCTCCGCTCTTTTGCAAAAGTGCCCTTGGAATCCAGACTGAACACACGGGGATTCTCTGCAAATCCGTCTGCAATATTGGGGCTTCTCAGGGTGTTTCCGCAAAAGAGCCCCACAGGGACAGCCTCTCCCCCATTCCTACAATCGGGAGAGCGGGTGTGCCCGGAAGCTCCGCCCTTTTGCAGAAGTGCGCCGGGAGTCAAGACTGAACACACGGGGACAAGTAGAAGACAGAAGGCGGAAGAAAGAAGACTGAACATGAAGATGCAAGAGAAGAAGCTGAGCTTGGAAGCAGTCAATGGATAAGGTAGGGGGACATTGAAAATATCTAAACCCTGAGAATAGACGCACCCCTAATCCTTAACTTAAACATTTAAATTAGGGGGGAGACATTGCATCAGGACAAAATAATATATAATATATATATACGATTTATATATATATATATATAAGTATACAGTGGCGTTTGAAATAGACCCTGTATCACAATAGATTATAATAAAAAATACTGTAGCACTTTGTAGAAAATTAATTAAAAATAAAATGTGAAATAGCGTGGTTAGATAGGTATCCACCCCCTGGCGACAGCAATTGTAACGCAGTTCAGACGTAACTAATCACCTTTAAAATCACTCACGGAGCTAAGTGGCCTCCACCTGTGCTAAATTGTATATTAAGAGCCACACGCGGCGTAGAGGTGTTTATTAATACTGAAATATTTCACTTTAATATTTAATAACGGAAAGTGGTCAGCCTGGATTACCAACAAGCTTCTGTGATAGTCCTCTCGGTTCATAAACCATGTTACCGGCGGGACTGTCATTGGGGAGACCCCCGGTGCAGGCGGTAACCGATCCCCAGCTGCTGGTCCAAGCAGAAGGCTGTAAAGAGTCAATTTAAAGGGACAGGCATTTTTAAAATTAATTCTCCTTTAAACACCAAATGATGCCGCAGCCTCCTCGTAACGCACGGAATATTTAAAGCACGCGCAGGGTACTGCGGTCCCCATATTTTCATTCATGGAGGGGAAATGACAGGGATGTCTCATACGCTGAAGAAGTGGTGTTGTCTAATGGATTTCATACTAATTAAAAAAAAGCAGGTATGGCTACCCATAAAAACATAGAAACATAGAATTTTCTGGTTGATCGGCCCCCACCGGCCCCCGTCTAGTCTGCCTGTTTCTCCTGCTGTAAAGACTCAGACCTTAATCAGTCGTTGGTCTCGTCTTGGATTCAGGAGCCGTATGTCTATCCCATGCATGTTTAATACCCTCACTGTATTACCCTCTACCACCTTTGCTGGGAGGCAGTTCTACGTATCTATCACCCTTTCAGTAAAGTTAAACTTCCTTCTATTCCGACCCTCTAGTGTTAGATGATGGCCTCTTGTAACATTTCTCATCCTTTGAAGTAAACTTCCCTCCTGTTCTTAAATGCTTCTATCACGTCCCGTCTCTCGGTTCTTTCCTCCAAGCTGTGCTGAGACCCTAATGTATAATACCAAACGGGACACAGAGGTATTATTCCAGTAGGACGAGGCCTACCGTACACTTCTTACACTATGCAGTAAGAGGCGCATGCATGCTAACATTAGCACCTTAAAGTAACACACATCCCTTACGAAAAATTACTGCAGTTTTTCTGAAGTAATACTGCTATTTTTTGGACATGAAAAAACTGCAATACTGCACTTTTACTGCAGTATTACTGCACATTTACCACACTTTTTTTTTTATATTGCAAACCTACAGTTGTACTTCAATATACTGCAGCTTTATTGCATTTGTACTTCCGTACAAAAATAACTGCAGTAAAACTGCAGTACAGTGAAGTACAAATGCAGTAAAACTGCAGTAAATGTGCAGTAATACTGCAGTAAAAGTGCAGTATTGCAGTTTTTTCATGTCCAAAAAATAGCAGTATTACTTCAGAAAAACTGCAGTAATTTTTTTGTAAGGGATTTTAACTCCATACACTCATGCACAGGCATGCTAACCCCACACACCAATACACGCACTCTACAACAACACTACATGCAGATATACATGCTCATGCTAGTGACATACAGGCATATGTTCCCTTGAGCATACTAAGACATTTTGGACAATGCTATTCTTTCAACTTTGTGGGAACATTTTGGGGAAGGCCCTTTTCTATTCTAGCACGACTGCCCCCCAGTGTACAAAGACATCCTTGGATGAGTTTGGGGTGGAAGAACTTGAACGACCGCACAGAGCCCCGACCTCAACCCCATCAGACTTTGGGATGAACTGGAACGGAGATTGCGAGCTGCTGCTAAGGGCACCATCGTCTCCTCTAATGCATGTTACGTGACCCCACAGGGTCTTCTCTGCAGCCAAAGCAGGGGGACCCGGCATGTTTTAATCCTCTTACTGTACGAGGTATATACCTGCCAACTGCCTCTTAGATATCCAAGTCCCACCATCCCAGGTGATCCTTGTTATAATCTTGACAGGTCCACCATAAGCTTTTTATACAGCATCCTCGCACAGTTGGCGGCCAGCTAAATATTGAAACGTTTTTTTAAGTGCTCTGTTCAATAGAAACGGGGTGGAAAAACACCCCCCACCACCACCACCGAAGGTTTGAGTTTTCGGCCAAGTAGGCATCACGAAACCCGCAACGTTCAAGTCATGGCTGCTCCTGGCGCCTTGGCGCAAGTTCACTGAAGCACGCCAAAAATGCAGCTTTTCATAACAAATCCCACCAGTTTTTCAATATTTTGACCCGTTTTTTTTTTTTTTTTTTATCGTTCTGCTTTGGGAAATACTGGTCTGAAGACACATCAGTTCAGCTTCGTTTTATTTTTGTGTGCGCTCAGGGGCATAGGTTGCCGGCCTTGGTTAACCCTGCGGTAATACCCCCCCCCCAACAATTGCAGTGAAAAATGATTCTATAAATAATCTGCAATTTTTTTTTTTTACCGCATCAGTAAATATAGCAATCCACTGAAGGCTTCTTAGCCCGGTGCATTTAGGCAAGTATTACTTAATAAATGTGTCTTAAGATTAATTATATTTCTGCTTTAATGTCATTTAATTAAATCTCGCGTGCTGGCCGCCGCGTGCATTTTTAATTTAATCCCCACCGTACTTTTTCTCCGCAGCCCCCCTAATTTTTCCCAATAAGGTGTGAGAAACGCTGATTTTTTTTTTTTTTGTGGATCACTGGTTTGAATGAACAAAGAAATATGCCTTTATTACCGGGATTGTGTTCTGGTGATTATGAAAATGTCAGAGTTTAATTCTGCTGAAGAAATGGGTATGCTTCATTTAAAGAGTGTCCCTCGTAATTAGAACAAAGCACTAATTCAGCGCTCCTTTTTCCTGAGGTCTGCGAGGTACTACTGTTTCCGTTCAAGCAGTGACAAATCCGTCTTTTCTTTGTCAATAACGAAGGTGCGCTGTGCGTGTCGTGGCTTGACACAATGCGCTATGTGTAACATTAGAGCATGCGGATAAGCATAAGTGTCATGTTACGCATCGTGGCGCACAATGATGTTATATTTACACGTAACCCGACCAATTATAGCTTGGATGACGGCGGATATTTACATGGTGAACGCGTACGGGCTGCTGAGGACACGAACCAGCGTAAATCTTGGATCTTCTTTAACCTTCTCCACTTTCCTGCAGAAAGAGAGCAAGCCTCGACTACTCCAACAATAACTCAGTCTTTAATGAATATCGAACCTTAACCAGCAGTAAGGGAATTTAAACATGCATGGAAAAGGCATTCAGCTCCAGGATCCAAGACGAGACCAACGAAGGTCTGATGAAGGTCTCTACAGCAGGAAAGAAGGGCAGACTAGGAGGACCAAATGGGTCCAATCTGCCGGTTAATTCTATGTTCTTATGTGGTCTCAAATATAAGATGAAGGCAACGTCATCATATTTACCCCAAACGTCTACCGTACACCTCTTCTATTAAATATTCTTAAGAAACAGATGATTATTTAAGGCCAAAAGAGGCATTTCTGAAGATCGGTGTCAATATGGTAGAGCACTGGAGTGCTCCTGTAATGGAGGGCTAGCCTGGCTTACTTGTTGTGAGAAGTGTCCTCCATCGTTCATCCTTCCAGTCGATTGTATAGCTCCATCGGTCACTTGTCATGTAGTTCCTACCGTACATACCATGGACAGGTTTTCAATCAAAATCAATATTTCTATTATTCTACACCAATAAATAATATATATAAAGGAATATTCAAACATTTAACCCACGTTTATACATCTGTCGAGGATGCGATAGCATTATTTTTTAATTTATATACAGTAGGGAAATTCTAAAATGTAGCTGATCGGTCTTGTATTCAAAGCCAGTGAGGTTTTTTTTTTTTTTTTTTTTACTAAAGCTGGCAAAATATTGGCTATTCAATTAAAAATGTCAATTTTCCACAGCGTAGTTCTGTGATTTTGGCAGAACCCACTTAACGACAGTACTTGACGATGGCTTGTGAGAGGCCACAGTTGATGGACGCATTTTTCGCAGTTTGAGGTTAAAAATGTAATTAAGCTGTTGTGTAATAGATTAGGTTAAATAACCACTGATGAGTTAACAGGAGGGATGTGCCTTCCGTAGGGTCTATATGTGATTGCCTGAGTTCCTCAAAACAAATAAGTATTGGAATCCACAAGGATCGACCTGAAGCTTTGTCGCTGTGCAAGGTATGAATCCGTTTCATTGTCAAAGGTGACTGGAGAGCCATTCATGATCATGTTGGGTTTAGAGGATGTCCTTTTGAAGATGGTCCTCAAGACATTCCTCCATCATGGAACAAGGATTTGAGGTCTTCTAAGCTGGCTTGTTCCTTACCAGGCTTATTGAAGTCATAGGAGCCTTTGAGGTACCTGCAAACCTGCAACACAAAGCCAATGGGTCCATTTATTGGCTCCAGGGCCTAAATGGAAGACTTTTTGACCAGCTCAACGGCTATTTTTATAGAAACCATTGAATGTAACAGAAAGGTCCACCATCAATTATCTCGGGAAACAAACTGGTTGGCCATTTCCAACTAATTTCCTTTTGGCCTACATAAGGATATACTACATAAGGATATACTTCCAGGAAAATGTCGTCAAATTTAGCTATCCGGATTTATGCAATTTTTTTTAAAATAAAATGAATACACATCAGGATATACTGGTCCAGAAGAAGAAGAAGAAGAGGGCCTTTGAGAAGGAGACAGAATGAGAGCGGCTGCTTGGGTGAGAATGATTTGATTGCAAACATTCTAAATAGGTCATTAGGTCAGAACTCCTCACAGGGGGCAGAGCGTTATCATGTAAATAAGGTATAGAAGGATTTAACGCTAAGCTCCAAATTAAGACTGATAAGATTGAGACAGGCAGCGATAAGCGTAAGATAAGCGAACGAAAGACTTAAACTATAACATTGTTGATGGATTTATTTGATTGTAGAAAGACACAACTTAAAAGTTAAAACAGAGGCCCAATGTGACTTTAAAAGCGGATCTGTCACTTTTCACAAATCCAATCCTGTGCGCTAAACAAACTTTTTAAAACCCCAAAATACCGTGGGAGCAGCCATCTTGGTTCAAGCTGCTTTTTGTAAGGGGAGGAGAAGGGATAGAATATTAAAGACAAGAAATTGATTGGATAATGCTAGTTGTGCCTTATTCAGACACAGATCCCACTCCCTGCCCAGTGCCCACTTACCCTTCAACCATGGCCAGTTTTTGTGCGTGTGGAACTAGCTCTGCACGCAACGTCACTGACATCAGTAGACCACCCTCTATGTCAGTAGACCGCCTGTGATGTCAGCGGGAACGCCCACTGACATCGGCAGACCACCAATAACCTCAGCGGACCGCACACTGACATCAGCAGACCGCCAACAACATCAGGAGACCACCCGTGATGTTACCGGGCATGCCCATTGACATCAGCTGACCACCAGCAACGTGAGAAAACCTGCCGTGATGTCACCGGGACCACCCATTGACATCAGCAAACCGCCAGCAATGTTAGCGGACAGCCCGTGATGTCAGCGGGACCGCATACTCACATCCTGAAAAAAGGGAGCGCTCCGGGTAGCAGGAGCTTTATTGCACTTGGGTCATGCAATTTATGCCTGCATGCTGCCGCATGCTGCGCCCCCATCGTACAGCGCTACAGAATATGATGGCGCTATATAAAACAATAAATAATAATGATCTAAGAACAGAACATCATCCCCCGAAATGTCGGTAAAGGCTAATACAGTGAGGGAATTGAAACATGCGCGGGATAGACATACGGCTCCTGAATCTAAGATGCGACCAAGGACTGATTAAGGTTTGAGTCTTTACAGCAGGAGAAACTGGCGACTAGACGGGGGCCGAATGGGGGCCGATCTGCTGGTAAATTATACATTTCTATATAAAAATTATTTTTGTGCACACCATGTTTTCCTAAAATTACATAAAGGACATCCTGGTTCCTCTTCTGATTCGTACTCTAAATGTTACAATAATAAGCTAAATGATGAAGCTCTATAGGTCACCTATAACGACATCCATACGTGTTCATATATATATATATAAAGAATCTCAATGAAATCTCCTGCTCTTTGCGAGGAGGAATAATGTCTTTTTACTGGGGCTGAAACCTGCCGCTGCTACCGTTCCGAGGATGTTAATGGCAGTGTGTTAATTAATTATTTATTGCTACAGTTAAAATACATCTGTTCGGCGCAGACAGCAACATTATTAAAAAATAGAAGCGAGCGCGGGCTTACCTTTCGAGACTGGGTGGTCCTGCTGTGAGAGGTTTTGTTGGATCCGGTGATGAAGATTGAAGAATTTAAAAAAAACAACTACTTTTGCTATAAATGTGTTCCGAAATGGCAAAAAAAAATGTTTTCAAGGCAACTATATTATATTATAGACTTATATTCAGTATGTTTAGAAAGATCCCTTTCTTGTTGCCACGGAAATTGTCCCAATTCTTTAACCAATTGAAGAAGGGTCTGCGAGATGGTGCTTTAAGAGGGGCTGAGCTGGCCGTATATAACGCATAGGTAACGCGGGGGAATTTCTTGAGACTTATTGCACTAAGGGGAGGTCAGTCCTTCTTAAGCAAAGCCAGGGAGAGGAAACATTCAACTCTCTTGCAAACTCTTGGATTGGTGAATAAACCCCAATGACGCTGAACAAGCCAAGGGACTATCAAACGAAAAGTGATAGGGCCAGTTGGCTCTTCGTAGGATCTTACGTAGAATTAACCCGCAGGCTAGGGACACTTTAGGATTCTTTAAATGATCCTTTAAGTTGTGGTCCAGGAAGTTCTTCTTCCACAAGGGTTGGGGCCACTGAAATCATCGTTTGGAGGAGTAGGTGGGGGGGGGCTGCTCAGAAGAGCTACCTAACTCCCCTCCTCACCAGGCTTTTCAGTGTTTGTGTCGTGTCCGTCCATCATAAATGCCACAGAAATCTCATGGTGCTGGCCCAACCACAAGGGATTCTGGGTAGGCGTATGCAAATAAGGTCAACAATGTTGCTATGCTTTACTTTCAAGGGATCTATGTATAAAGTGGATATAGGGTGATCATTGTTGACCTTATTTGCATGCGCCTACCCAGAATCCCTTGTGGTTGTGGCTGTTCCATGAGATTTTTGAGGGAAAAACAAGCCTTCTGGCTTGTCTGGTGTCTGTAGATGAGAGTTTAATAATACTTCTACTACCCCCTTAATTTTAAGTGGAAGGGTTTCCCATCACCTTTACCCACCATAAATTATGTAATGGTATTTCTTGGCTACCTCAAGCATTAAGGTGATATCACAATCTCATGCTGGTTAGTCCTGTTAAGGATGAAACAGCCAGGCTTGGTCAATTTTTGGCAGAATAAAATATCAGAGCTTTTGTGTTGGAAGACTGTGCAGTTTGAGGGAGACTGTTGGGCCCTGGCCTTCAGGCAGGGTCTGGGCAGTCTCCCACAGAAGTTCAAGGGAGAACCACTGGGTCCTGGCTTTCTGGCAGAATCTGGCTGGTCTCCTGCAGAATTTCAAGGGGGAACTGCTGGGCCCTGGGCTTCTGGTGGGGTCTGGGTGGTCCCCAACAGAAGAAAAGACAAAAGCTGTCTATGAGTGGTGATCTGGCTACTGCATTTCTTTGTAGTGATGGGAAGTTCGGATCATTAAAGTGAATCGGATCATTTCGATTCGTTCACTGAAATGATCCGATTCATGATCCGAATCTTCGGATCACTCAGTGTGACTCACAGGAGTTACTGTTTTCCAGTAACTCCGTGCAGGCACACTAACGATTGGCCCCGCCCCTTTCATTATGAATCCTCCCCCCTGCCTCCAGTGATGTCAATGAAGGCAGAGAGTCGTTCAAAGATTCGGATCTTACAGGGATCCAAATCTTACATTGATCCGGATCACTGTAAGATCCGGATCACTGTAAGATCCGGATCATTGTAAGATCCGGATCATTGTAAGATCCGGATCTTTGAACGACTCTCTGCCTTCATTGGGATTCTAATCATTCAGAGAATATCACCATACTGTTATAAATAATACATTAATAATCACTGCCCCCAGGATTTACATTCCCCTTTACCTGCAACTGCACCTTAAGCTAACTTTATTAAATTAATTAAATTAACCCTCACCATTAAATTAACCCTAAACACCCCATCAACCATGACTGCCCCTAAAATTAACCCTTAACACCCCATCAACCATGACTGCCCCTAAAATTAACCCTCAACACCCCATTAACCATAACTACCCCCAAATTAACCCTAAACACCCCATTAAGCATAACTGCCCCTAAATTAACCCTAAACACCCTGTTAAGCATAACTGCCCCCAAATTAACCCTAAACACCTCATTAAGCATAACTGCCCCTAAATTAACACTAAAGACCCCATTAAGCATAACTACCCCCATATTAACCCTAAACACCTCATTAAGCATAACTGCCCCTAAATTAACACTAAAGACCCCATTAAGCATAACTGCCCCCAAATTAACCCTAAACACCTCATTAAGCATAACTGCCCCTAAATTAACACTAAAGACCCCATTAAGCATAACTGCCCCTAAATTATCCCTAAACACCCCATTAAGCATAACTGCCCCTAAATTAACACTAAAGACCCCATCAACCATACCAATTTATTAGGTAATTTATCTGGAGTATATGCAATTAATTTAGGGGCAGTTATGGTTAATGGAGTATTTAGGGTTAATTTCAGGGGCCGTTATGGTTAATGGGGTCTTTAGGGTTAATTTCAGGGGCCGTTATGGTTAATGGGATCTTTACGGTTAATTTCAGGGGCAGTTATGGTTAATTTGGTATAAGGGTTAATTTTATGCTGATGACTGAGGGTTAATTTAATTAATTTAATAAAGTTAACTGTAGGTGCAGTTATAGGTAAATGGGGGCAAACTCGGGGGAATCTAAATCCTGGGGGCAGTGTGAACATTATTAATGTATTTATTTATAAAAGTATGGTATCAGTAATATTCTCTGAATGATTCGAATCTCTGTAAGATTCGGATCCTTGTAAGATCCGGATCTCTGTAAGATTCGGTTCATTCGACTCTTCGGATCATTCGACTCTTCGGTTCATTCGACTCTTCGGTTCATTCGACTCTTCGGTTCATTCGACTCTTCGGATCATTCGACTCTTCGGATCATTCGACTCTTTGAACGACTCTCTGAGTCATCGTTCCTCTGTGAATTAATGAGCTGTAACCTGACCCCAGAGTCTGTGTCTGAGTGCTCTGCAGATGACTCACAGCTCTAGGATCAGGTTACAGCTGCATGATTCACAGACTGAACCGCTACAAATGAATCGTTCAGTCTAGTGAACCGATTCATCCGGATCACTAAAAAGAACCGGATCAAATGAACGATTCGTTCATGATCCGGACAATACTATTTCTTTGTTTAAACGCTGTCTTGTACAGCTGGCAATTACTTTCAAGGGATCCATGTATAAAGTGGATATGGAGGCAAAAGGTGATCATTGTAGACCTTATTTGCATGCGCCTACCCAGAATCCCTTGTGGGTAGGGAAAAACAAGCCTTCTGGCTTGTTTGGTGTCTATAGATGAGTATTGACCTTGCCTCTATCTTTTTTTTTCCAAAGTCCTTAAATTAAAAGGTTACCCTATTGTTCTTTGACGATAGTCAATTCTAGATGAATGAGTTACCCACAAATCCACCGACACACAAAAAAGCTGTATAAACATTCGAATGATTAAAGGGACAGTTTAATGTTTAATGCCAACAAAAAAAAAAAACCCCTTATTAAAGAACTTTTGCCTATACGATAAAGCAGACATAGCTGGAGCATAGGTAGGAATTAAAAATGTAAACGCGGCTCGACCATTATCGCTGGAGTCGAGAAACTGAAGGGTTAATCTGCCCGCCGTACTGTTTGGTTTTCGAGAAAACCGTATGCCCTTCTTCCAAGAAAATGTCTAACTTTATATATTGTGATCAGCGAGGTCATTTATGTAATATATGTACTGCAATATTCCATATAACTGAATTACTTACATTACTGCTGTTGTTCTTGGTTGGCTAGGCTCCGTGCCCTGCTCACAGATACCTTCTCTAATGGGAATAAAATAGGATTTAGCACCTACTGAATAATGTTTCTGTCTGCTTTATACTATAGATAAATTGACGAAATTGACACATAAAGCTTCGGTTACATTTTCATTCCGTTGCCCTTTTGCAAAAGTAACGCAAAAGGAGATGGCCGAAGCCACAGTACTATGATTTTTTTTTTTTAAATTAACTTGGAATTTAAGGCTTGATTCAGCAATAAATTTGTTTAGAAACAATGAAACAGCCCGGTAGGCTTCAGCCTGCGATTAGATTCCAAAATGAAAGTCCTAGCCCCAGGGGGGTTGTGGGAGAGAAGGCAAAATCAAAAGAAGGCGGAAAGATAGATAGGATGTGGATTAGAAGGAACCCAACTCTGTACCATCCAGGACATCTACCTTCTAAAATAAGAATGCTTAATTCCCTTTAAAGGGGTAGGATAGCCCCTCTTTTCCGCCAGTATCAGGCAAGCAAACAGAGTTTGCGTCATTGATTCCCGTCTTTTGATGTTTCATTTGGCACAACAGGGGGCAACTGGGTAGGATTCGAGAGAGATACAGAGGAAAAGAGGGTCCATTCAGTCTGAGGTGTGCCAAAACCCACCCACCAGGTAGGCCAAGAAGAGGGGCCCCAGAGTTATTTGTATGTATATATCTATAGGCACGCCCACTCTCCGCCCTATTCCCCTCCTACATATTTAACGTATTTTGGGGCTAGCCCTGCCCACAAACACAGCTATCCCTGCCGACAATAGTCTCTAGCCCCGCCCCTCGTGTGGACAGTCCCACCACATGAAGCCAATCCCACCGAAGTTGGAAGAAAGCTCGGAGGCTCCCAGGTATGCTGATAAATGATGTGCGTGCGACCAACATGGCTTTTACGTGCGCGCTGTGTTCACACGTGTGTTTCCAGGAATGGAATGTAACATGAATTATACCATTAATCTATATTTATGCACAAAAAGTGATATTAATGGAGAACAGGCTTTACTAAGTACTTCCTAATTTCTTGGTGTCTTTGGAAAATATTTATATATTCATCCCTCTGCAAAACAAATTGATATTAGTTTGCTCCTAATCTAATAACCTCGCCAAGTTCCGAGCGCAGGGTAATAATCATCCCTGGTCCTTTCCAGGTTTGACCCGGAGTGTCCAAGTGAACCTCTGTTTCCCAAAGATTCAGGGTGAGTTTCTTCAATCTCTGGGCAGAGACGTCGTATTTGACCACGCCCACTCCCCACCCAGGTTCTGCCCACTTCCTGCATACTTCACACCCACTAATGTGTAACTGGGGTTAGCCCTGCACCTGATTGAAGCCACACTTCCAGAAGAAGTGAAGTTCCGTGAACATCTGTGACGTTCCGTGAGGTAAATATTCCCTCAGGCCTCCCAGATCACTGCCTAGGGCCTCTGGTCAGGAGAGTTCTAGATTTGTAGAGTGTGACAACGACTCCTGAATTATGAATCAACAAAATACCATACCTAAGTAAGCATTTTAATTTGCTTCCCTTCCTGTTTTTTTATGGCAGGCGGCAGATGTTGGCCAATCCTGGGAGGCAGAGCTAGCAGTGTACTGGGGCAACATCCGCAAAACATTAGTATGGTGGGTGTGGGTGGAGCCAAAGGCTGAATGGGTGGAGCCAAATGCCACCCATAACCAGCTTTGATTCTTGGAGCCTCTAAACCAAATCTGGTGTGTTCCCAGGTTGAGTATACTTTATCAGAGCCTTTTATTTTAGATAATAAAAAGAAATAGTAAGAAAAAAACAAAAGTTTTTTTTGATAAATGTAATTTAACATTTAAAAAAAAAAAAAAAATACGGTGTTTTTATATTATTTTTTTAAGGTTGTGACAGGTTAGGCTTTCCAAAAATGTTAATTACAGAAATTCTGTTTTTTTTTTTTTTTTTTTCTTTTTCTTTCTTTTGTGTAAATGATACAAAGTAAGAGGCAGAAATTCTAAAATTCGGGCAGGACAGTGGCCCTCGAGATCGGAGTCGGACAACCCTCTTCTAAAGAATTAAGCGTTATGCAACGTTACTTTGTAGAAATATCCAGCACAGAACTGTAATTTCAGAACAATTCCAAAAAAAAAAAATGAAGCTTTACAATGTATGTTTTCTTAGAAGGATATGACCTCAAAATAAAAGCTTAACCAGAATAACTTTTTATATTTTTTATATATACTATTTTTGTAAAACAAAAATGCTGTTAAATAAGTTAAAACTGTTAAATAAGATGAGCGCTTCAAGTATGTTTAATTATTCCGAGACAGGAAAAAAAATATATTAAATACAAAAAAAAAAAAAAATACAACATAAGAATCCTTTGTTTTTCATTCTGCAAAGAATACTTCAGAATGGATATTTTCCCAATCCTACCTACCCTTATTTAATTTAATCTGAAGTAATGAGGAATTATGTATTCGCTGATTAATAATATATCGCCATGGAAACAGCAGGATATTCTGTTCCCAGCCTTGCTTTTTTTTTTTTTTTTATATATATATTTTAAAGCGGTTCAGCACAGATATCCTTCTGACAGCTTGAAAAATGATCAAATTTCATTGTGTAAATTAATGTATGTTTTATTAATAAATGCAAACAAATTTATAATATTAATATGGAACACGGAACGCGTCGTTTGTATTTATGGAATGTATCGCTACGGTTCTTTTTTTTTTTTTTTTTTTTTTTTTTTTGTAAATATATGTTTATTGTTTTATCAGAACAACAGAACAGGAGATAAGTGGGAAGGGAAGACAAAAGAAAAAAGGGAGGGGGAGAGGGGTCCATAAGTCCACAGAGCACAGGCAGAAATAAAGCCCAACGCAGTGGGCCAGCATTGTCGAGCACAGGGCATTCACAGCGGCAAAAATAATGCAGGAAATATAACACATTGCATACCAAAAGTAAAGCAATATATGCGTACATGGGCAACAAAATCGCGGCAGCATACATCCACCCTGGCATAAACAATAGGCCGAATAGAGGGCCTCAGGGGCCAATCAAAATAGGACAAGATGGAGGAAAGCGAGGGGGCGCAGAGATGTAACATCCCTGACAAAACAAGGGAAGGACACGGGGAAGGATGGCACACAAAAAGGGAGACGAGAAGGTAAACAGGAAAGAGAGAGAGAAGAGAGAAAAAAAAAAAAAAAAAAAAAAAAAAAAGGGGGTAGGGGGGGGGAAGGGTGCTCCCAGAAACCAGCACAGCGCCCCACCCCGGAAACGACCCCTCACTCATGCAACAGGGCTCGAACGTCGGAGCTCCCAACATATTCCAGCCAATAATACCACGTCTTCCGATACCTCTCACTTTGATCATCAGAGGACATGGCCAACTCCTCCAGAGACCTCATATGCTCCACCTTCAGGACCCACTCCCGAAACGAAGGTGGCAGAGGATCCTTCCAGTGAAGCGGGATTAAGGCTTTCGCTGCGTTTAGAAGGTGAGGCACTATCGACTTCCTATAGCTAGAGACCGATTGGTCAGTATGATGCAAAAGGAAAAAGGCTGGCGAAAACGGCACCTGACGGTCCGTGAACCGGGGCATAAGCGAATGGATCTGACGCCAGAATGGAACAATCCTCGGGCACTCCCACCATAAATGAAAAAGTGTCCCTACCGCGGAGCCACACCTCCAACACGTATCAGGTACATCCGGGAAGGCAGCATGGAGAACATCAGGGGACCTATACCAGCGGGTCAGGAGCTTGTACGAGGTTTCTTGCAACTTAGTACTACGTGAGCTCTTATGGGTAAGGAGAAAAATCTTGTCCCAGTCATTCGGGCTTAGAGAGACTTGCAGTAGCTGCTCCCAGAAGCCTTGAAAGCGCAGCGGGACAATGAGTTGCGTCCGTAAAAGAAGTTGATATAACAACGAAACACCATGCGGAGGGAGGGAGGAGCCAGTGCATAGGAGCTCAAAATTAGTAAGAGCACGCGTCATGGTATGTTTGCGAGCCGATTTAGTGAAGAAACTCAGCAATTGACAGTAGTGAAATTTATCGAGAGTGGAGGGCAACCTGCCCGGTATAATCGCATCCAACGGCCTCAACCTGCCATCAAGTAAGAAGTCGGAAATAGGAGCCCTGTCCGTCAACGTGGTAGACAAAAAAGGGCCAGCAGCCTGTCCCTGCGGGAAGTCAGGATTATTTCTAATGGGCGTCAGGGGTGAGGGATACGTCGTCAGAGAGTGTGATAAATGCAGCGAGTGTAACGTGAGAAGCGTAGCTTTCACAAACGGGTGGGTGCGGGCAAAATCTCGGGAATGATGGCGCGGCAACCACAGGAGATGATGCAGAGGCACAGAAATTGCCTGGGCCTCAATGTCAACCCACAACTTGTGTGCAGGACGGTGGGACCACTCCAGGGCCCGCAAGAGGTGGCAAGCCTGAAAGTACAGGCGGGGGTCCGGCAGACCCGCGCCTCCACTCAACTTAGGCCTGCACAAGGTCGCAAACTGGATACGAGGGCGCCCACGAGACCATATGAAACGCAAAAACAGGGAACGTACCGAAGCAAAAAAGGCCCGGGGGATCTCTATCGGGAGAGACTGGAATAAAAACAAAAGCTTAGGCAGGATAGTCATTTTGAGCGTATTAATCCTCCCAAACCATGAAATATGTTGAGGAGACCATGCGTCGAGGTCCTTCTGAATAGTAGACAACAAGGGAGGGAAATTATGGCGATAAAGCTCTGACAGGTCTCGCGTAAGCCAGACCCCCAAATACCTCAGCTTCTCCCCACACCATTTGAAGGGGAAGCTCGAACGCAAATGCAGAGCGTCATGCGTAGCCACATTAAGATTCAGGATCTCAGATTTCGAAGTATTAATTTTGAGATTAGCCAAGTCCCCGTATTCCCTGAACTCACGGAGGATAACCGGGAGCGTGAGCCGCGGCTGCGTGATAACAAATAGTAAGTCATCGGCGTAACCCAGGACCTTGTGCATGACGTTACCAACTAATAGGCCCCGAATATCCCCGTTCTGACGGACGGACTCCATGAAAGGCTCCAAAGAAAGAATAAACAGTAAGGGGGAGAGCGGACAGCCCTGCCTGGTCCCATTCGTGATAGAGAAGGAGTCAGTTAACACTCCATTAACGCGCACCCGGGCCGAGGGGCGGGAATAAAGGGAGGAGACCCAGCGCTGCATATTTGGACCAAACCCCATATGATCCAAGACCGCAAACATAAAGGACCAATCCAACCTGTCAAAGGCTTTTTCAGCATCTGTTGACAGGAGGATGGTTTCAGTCCTGGAGGAGAGCGCGTAATGCATTAAATTCACCGCCCTAAGCGTATTATCCCGGGATTCGCGTCCCGGCGTGAAACCCGTCTGATCAGGATGGACCAGGTACGGGATAAACCGTTGCATACGCGTGGCCAAAATTTTGGAAAACAATTTGAGGTCTGCGTTAAGCAGGGAAATGGGGCGGAAACTACTGCATTGTTCCAAATCCTTGCCCTCTTTGGGGATCAGGGAGATGTTAGCCATCAAGGTGTGCGGATGAATATCCCTCCCCTCCAAGATAGAATTAAAGGAGCACACCATCTGCGGCCCCAGGACATCTAACAGCTTCCGGTAGTAAAGCAAAAGGGAGCCCGTCTGGGCCAGGGCACTTCCCAAGCTTGGACGCCTTAACCGCCACCCCCAGTTCAGCTATAGTGATAGGGGCTTCTATACTATCCGCCTGTTCCCCCGACAACTTCCTCCTCAGCGTTCTAGAAAGATAAGCACGTATCGTAGCAGACCGGGCAGCCTGATCAGCAGACGAACGGGAACCAGACAGATTATAGAGATTAGAATAATAGTCCTTAAAGGCGGACATAATCTCATTGGGAAGCCTGCGGTGGGAACCGTCTGCCGAACGTATCTTAGGGACATAACATGGCCGGCAGCGAGTTTTCAGGGCTCTAGCCAAATATTTACCCGGTTTATCCCCGTGCTCATAATAAAGGGCCCTCAGCTTCAGAAAAGAGCGGCGTGCTTTAGAGACCAACAACGAAGAGAGGTCCCTTCGCAAAAGAACCAATTGCTGAAAGGCCTCATCAGTAAGAGAATCTTTATGGGCCTGTTCCAAAGTCGCAATGTCGCGGTAGAGCTTCCCCATGGCCGACTCAGCAGCTTTCTTGCGCTCAGATCCGACCTTTATTAAATGACCGCGCACCACGCATTTATGAGCCTCCCACACAGTAAGAGGGGATACGTCCGGGGTAGCGTTTTCCGCGAAATAGTCAGTCAGGAGGGAATGCGTGTCAGTCTGTACTATCGGGTCCGTAAAAAGTGATTCGTTAAGGCGCCACGTCGCCGCCGCAGGACGGGTCAGCGCCGAGGACAGAGACAAAATCAACGGAGCATGATCCGACCAGGTAATCAGACCATAACGGGCAGACAGCAATTGCTACGGTTCTTTTACCGTTAATTTAGTTGCAGTAAAACAATGTTAGATACAGTTATCACACCTGCCAACAGTTCTGGTTATCCGGGGACAGTCCCGATTTGAAGTCCACCTGGCCAGGGAAGCTCCCCCCACTTTTGGGGGATCATGGGCCAGTTGGGGGAAGTCTCTGATGTCTCCTGACCAGCAGAGGGAGCTGTAAGATCACTAGAGGTCTGTGGTGCCACGTACCCTCTGAACCTGGCACTGGTCCCTCTCCACCCCATCTCTTGTCTTATCCTCAAACACAGTTGTCCAACTTTGGACATCTAAAACGTCGGGAGGTATGAGTTATGCGTCGAGGGTTTTTGTTGCCATAAGCCTGGCCAGAGTCATATCACCCTGTATGGACGGCTTTTCAGTGCATCTGGGACTTTGTTGTGGCCCTGGCCTGTCATTTTAACTCAATGGCGCCATGCGGCTCAGACCTTGGTGGGATACGGCCATACATGGGAACTCTGCTGCTCCGGGTCACTGCAGAGAAGCTCCCAGTTGCGAGACCGCATTGAGGAACGCACAGTTCCCCTTCACTTTTTTGGCGCTTGAGGGGGCTAACCAACCCAACCACGACATCAGCAAGCCCCGCCCAATGATGCCAGCTTGACTGCCCACCGACTTCCGCGAGACCGCCCACTGATGTGAGCAGACTGACCATTGATGATAGTAGACCCACACCCTGAAGACGGAGGGCTCCGGCTAGCGGGGGGGGTGTAGGAACAAGATGGGTTCCCTGCCTCCCCAAAATGTTAATCTCAGTTCAGCCCCCATCCCAATGGGTGGGGGGAGGGGCTGGCAGGGGCATGTATATGTCCTTTCAAGGGTAATTATTTTACTTTTTTAACCCAAACTACTGGAAATGGTGCCCCATATTCACTGTAGATCTGCGACGATCTCTCTCACCGATCTTCAAACACCAGCGTGGATTAATTTATTCATTTAATAAACTTTTAATTTGCCTTTTGATCCCAATGGATGATTATTGCACTGTTTAATTAGTAGCTGAGTTGTCGAGTTGCTGCGACATGAAATGAAATACAGTTGCATATATTTCATGCAATTGGACTTTAGATTGACTTCGCACATTATGGGCTACCCAAGCATTTAATGTACTTCTAATAAAAAAAGAACCGGGGTGCATCAAGAAAGAAAAAAATAATAACATAATTTATTACATTTACTTCTCCTACCAGCTTAGTAATATTTTAGGAAATATTCTAATTAACAGCTAGAGATTTTAATATTACTAATTGAATAAAACTCATTTTAAATTCCAAATTTTGTATCAGTGTAATACTGGACTAAACGCGTCTTCTCCTCGCCGCTCCGAACTAAGACTGCCAGAGCCAATCAGCTTCAATGAAAGGGGAGGATCAACGAGATGGTGGGAGGAGTATTTATAAATGTGACAAACCGACTTTAATACTTATTACACGGACGATCCTCGTAGCCGCATTATATGCTCAGCTCTGTATTCCATTTATAATATAATTACATGTAAGAAAATGCTATGGTGTTCAGTGCATATAAATTTTATTATTATATATGATTGTGGAATTATAGATATATATATATACCCCCCAATGCTATGAAAGGTAATAAGCCTCCGCGCTGTATACAGTAATATAACCCCCAGCGCTGTATACAGTAATATAACCCCCAGTGCTGTATACAGTAATATAACCCCCAGCGCTGTATACAGTAATATAACCCCCCAGTGCTGTATACAGTAATATAACCCCCAGCGCTGTATACAGTAATATAACCCCCAGCGCTGTATACAGTAATATAACCCCCCAGCACTGTATACAGTAATATAACCCCCCCAGTGCTGTATACAGTAATATAACCCCCAGCGCTGTATACAGTAATATAACCCCAGCGCTGTATACAGTAATATAACCCCCCAGCGCTGTATACAGTAATACAACCCCAGTGCTGTATATAATTAAAAACCCCCAGCTCTGTATACAGTAATTTCGGTCAGCGTCAAAAGATTGGCTTTATCTCATTTTGTTCCAATAAACTCCCTTTATCTGCAGACCTGGAGGCGCCGTTGCTGTCAGTCATGTGATATTTGGGGTGATTTTCCCGGCTCAAACACCGCACTGAGCTGATGCTTTATGGCGATGCTAATGAAGTCCGTTCCTTCATAGACTTTCATTAGTCAGAGTCAAGTTGAGTGATTAAGACCGAGTCATTCTATTGTTCCCCACAGGCAGTATGATAAGGAGTCGGGGTGTTTGTCTAATAGATTGGGGCTCAAATAACAGAGCGAGAACTCATACAAATGGCTGATATGCAGCTGTAATGTTGTTATCATGTACAACGAGGTTTTGTGCCAAACTGGCTTGATAAGTCGTTGCCCCAGAATCCAAAAGATAGATGTTTGTAGAATTACAGGTTAATGGTTTGGGATTATATATATATATATATATATATACACATATATATTTATGGTAACCCTATTAAAAAGAGGATTTTTTTTTAAGCTTGCTGCCTTTTCTTCCATTTTTTTGTCTAGCCCGTAGTATATTGAAGGCGGCATTAGCTGTATATTACGTTTATAGCTGAGCAGAGAAGCACAGCTTGCAGTAAAGACACAATGATTACCGAGGTGTTATTGGTTCGCTGATGTCTTTTAAATCTTTTTAAATCTTTAAAAGGTGAGCGCGCCCATCAGATTTACAACCGGCGTTATTTAGCGGGCGTAAAGTTAATCCGCTCGCATATCCATTATGTAATTCTCTAGGTATCTTAAAAAAAAAAGGTATTTAATATTTCCCTCACAAATAGAGTCATTTAGAAACATTCTTGCCGACTGTGTCACGCCGGATACATTCTGTAGACAAATGTAATCTTTTTTTTCCCCCCAATATAATACATTTTTAATTTTTTTTTTTTGATGCAAAACATATTTTTTATATCTCTTTAAAGTAGACTGTGTTTTTTTTATTTTGTTAACACATTTGAAGGGGCGATTAGCGGACGTCTTAATGTATACAGATAAAGGATCCGTGCCAAGGTTACGGACGCGGTAAAATATTGTGTGTTTTCTCTGGGATGCGTTATTGTGTTTAACTCCGTGTTCATTATTCATTCCATGTCACAAAACCATAATGGAATCCGTGACCTTCCTTAAAGAATGTTTACACGGGTCCTTGTGAGGGGTGAAGTTGTAAACATTCTATTTATCCCTCTCAGTCACCGAGATAAAAGCTGATCCTGACGTACCGGCGGCATAAATTATTTACGGCTAAAGTCTCAAATTCATTTTTAGACCCATATTTTGTTATTAGTAGGCTAATGTATCACTAGGGTGTTCATACAGAAGAAGGAAAGAGGTGGCCATCCCTTCAAAGCTATCATTCCCAATCCCTCGCGAAGGAGTAAGGATATCCTGGCCATAGGACACGTCTGAAGACCATGTACGCAGACTGGAGGGTCTTATCTGCGGTCAAATTCTATATCTGTTTCCCATTTCCCGTTCTGTGATCCGGTTTTCAAAGCACATGGTCACACCTGGGAACTCTCTGGGTTTGACCCGGAGTCTCCGAGTGACGCACTCTTTCCTTCCGGGTCTCTGGGTCAGTTTCTGATGTGGTTTGCTTGGTCAAGGGGTTAAGTTACATCACAGTTTAGTAATTTTGAAACTATATTGGATGGGTACCAAAAATACATGGTGCCTATGAGGTTGTTTTAGAGGCAACTAAGCACAGGTACTTGAAGAAGCCACCTAGCGGTTGGAAGATCCTGCGCCTACCTACGTCCTTACCAGGAGGCTACAGGGTCACTCAGCTCACAGTCCCATCTCGACACCGACCACACTGGTGTCAGGAGCGGGACTCCATCCAGGCTGCCGATGGTGTCTCATATCACTCAATGTCTTCAATCACTCCGCTTTGCGTGATGCGGTGGCTTAGTCACCGATGACGTCATATCGAGAGATTCCAAACCTTTTGCTTGAATTCATCTGCCATGACCCTCTTTGACCAAACTACGGTTTGTCGCGTTTGGCCAACTTACGAGATCCTTCCGTAGACCCTCGAGGGTATGAAGAAGAAACTGCCCTGAAAGCAAACATTTCAAGGAAATTGCGACACTGTAATAACTGTTTCATCCCAGCAATTATGCTTTAGTTACAATGTAATTGCCGAGACGTACAATTGACCATTTAGAAGAAATGATCACATTCACTACTGCTTTTCAAGAGAAATGACCTGGTCTTGGCTATTGCGGTGGCAATTTTACGCCTGCCATCAGAATTTTTGTCTACCCCTAAATCGGTTTCGTTCCTATATAACAAGCTCTTTATACCACGCCGGTGCTTTTTTATTTATTTTTTTTAGATTATATGAAAACTGGAAGGGACGACTGGTGGATTATTACTTTTACAGAGTCGCTTTTGCCGAAAATTCATTTTAACGAGATGAAGTTAATAAAAACACAAATATTGCGATGTGTGATTAGTTTCCATTGGCTTCACCTCTTGGCCGATAGTAAATGACCCCTAAGTGTTATTTTATTTCAGAGCAGCTGCACACATCTGAGCTCAAATTAATATTTCTCCAAGGCGCTTAGATAATTAGTTTTCGTTGAATGAAAAGTGGGAGATAATTGAATAGCCCTCTGTTATAACAGCCCTCATATTTTTTATATATTGCGTGCTAATGAACAGAGCAATGTTCTATCAAAGTGCCCTTACATGTATTTTCAGTTTACAAGACACGCTAGTTATCAATGTTTCACTTTCTTTATGCCAACACCTATTTCATAATGAGGGCTTCCATGGTAGAAGCTGGTAGAAGTATCAGAAGGTATCAGCGCTAGAGGTTGGTCAACAGAGGCAAATGAGGCATAAACACAGCTGAAGTTTAACCACGTGTAAAGGTCCTGGCGAAGGACTCCTTAAAGACCAGCCATTGGAGAAGAGGTTGAGTTTATGGTTGCCTTTGTTTCTGGTTTAGATTGCTCTTAATGTCAAGCCAGGCTTGAATTTAGGTAGTAGGGCTGGTGTGAGCCAGAAGACCCTCTTCTGGCATATTTTAGTTTGACAATGTTAGCTTGGAATTGAGTCTGCTAAAAGGTCCCATCTTCCAGGTCTTTGAGTGGACCTTCTACTGGGGAGTGCGATGATGACCAGCTTATCCAACTTGACATTTGGAGTTTGGTTTGGTCCATGTCATGCCAGAGCCTCCTACTAGGTATAAGCATACACTGACCTGGTTAGTCGCGGTTAGAACCATCCAATGCACCAACATCTCACCACTCTACCTCTGCCATGTTTCCATACAAGTCCTGGCATGGGGCAAATATACATTTGTAGTCAAGCCAGAAGGATTAGGATAAAGATAAGGAGTCACTTGATCTTCCATTGTGTTCATTTGACCCTAGGCCATGTGAATACTGAAAATCTATATTAGCCAAAGTCCATAGTAATATTTTCTAGTCTCCAACAAAGGGCATCATTTTTTTAAGTGTGTTACATAAGGCAAGTGTTGACAGCCAGATATTAGAATCGTGAGATGAAGAGCATCCTCAGGTCATGGCTGATGGCTACACATAGTTGGACTTTTATTACGGAAAATAAGAGCTATGTCCTTTTCAAAGGCTAGCGTAACCAGAAGCGACCAAGGAGGGTCCTCCTTATACAAGAACCCATCATTTACAACCAGAACGTGTGTTATTTTTATTTTATTTTTGAAGGGAGTAGTGATAGAGACAAGGCCCCATGTGCTGACATTTTGAAATGTCAAAAAAAAAAAGGAATTGGCAGGGATGCGTAATAAAATACCAAATATTGTTGAGTTTGAAGAATTATATTTGCTAATAGAACAGGAAAAGGTTGCCGAGTTTGGCCAAGTCGTATTTTAATTATTCAGCAATTGGCAGAAGAAAAATAATCAGTAGTACATCTAAGGGGAATATGTGTTTAAAGTATTTTGGTCAAAGGGAGTACTTAGAAAACAGTGATTATATCTTCAACTCTTTTAGAGCTGAATATTAAAGAGAAAGACTTCTTACTTTAGAAAGGTTAATATTATTCCATAGCAAATAAAACTCAAGCCACAAACGTACTGAAACCTGTATGTATAAATACAGACCATCCTTAGCCTAAATTGATAGCTTTTATTGTGCCAATATATATATATATATATATATATATAAAACGGTATATAAGCTTTAGGGACCCCAAAGACTCTGATCACATCCAGCCATATGGCACGGGACTGAATTTCCCCCAAAACTGGACCATTGTAATGAATAGATCCCTCAGATTGAAGAAGGTGAGTAGTAGCACTTGTGCAATGGGCAGACAGATGGTACAAGAATCACACCTTACTCAGTTTGAAGATTGAGTGCTGTGTAAGATAATTTGGGGAGATTGTCCAAAAAAAGAAAGCCATCTGCTCAGCCAGGTGCGGGGAGAGCTCTGTATTCTGACGGTTGAGGAAGTTGCCATCACAGAAAGCTCTTGGGTGGACATGATAGCAGCTGCTAAGCCACTGTAGACTGTACATTGGTATTCAGGGGAACCCCTTGATTGGTTTACAGGGCAAGCCTACTGATGATGAGCAGTTTAAAAAAAAGTAAAAGAAAAGGTACTGTTCGATAACGAGTGGGTGGTATGAGGGGGTTAATAAAATAGAAAAGTGAGAATGAATAAAAGGGAGAGGGGAGACAGAAGAAAAGAATAGAGAGGAGAGTGAAGGAAGGGAAAAATAAGAACACGACGGAGAGAATAAAGGAAGGATAAGGGGGAAGAGTGATGGAGAAAGGAATGAAGAAAATGTGAGGGAAAAGAGGGACAGAGGAAAAACTGATGAAAGGAGGGAAGCAAAGAAGAAAGAGGCAGTGAAAAGAGAACCAGAGGAAAATTAAAGAAAGAAATGAAAGAAAGATGAATGAAGAGAAGGAGGAAAGAGAAGAAGAAAGACAGAGAGATGGGGGAGAGAGATGGTGGAGAAAAACTGAGAGTGAAAGAAAAAAGAAAGAGGGAAAGAAAGATGGTTAAGTGAGAAGAAAGAAAGGGGGAAAAGAGAGAAAGACAAAAAAGGAAGAGGAAAGGAGAGAAAAAAAGGAGGAAGATATGGAGAGAGGAAGAGAGAGCAAAATGGGATATGGAGAGTGAAAGAGAGAGCGAGAGAGAGAGAGAGAGAGAGAGAGAGAGAGAGAAAAAAAAAACCCCAAAACATTGCTTATTATCTGTGTCTGTTATTTAGAGGCAGCTGGGTCTCAACCTCTGTACTGTAGAGTGAAGGCAAATTGCAATGAGAAGTATGACATCCAAAAAAATGTAATATCAGTATGTAGTATATTGACTTTGTTGGATGACATCTAAGACAATCTGGGAAAGGCTCCGTGTCATTAAGTTAAAGAGAGGAAGGGTAAGGAAAATAAATAATTCAGATGAATTGAGGAGGAGAGTGAGGAGGAAAAGAGAAAGAGAGAAGAAGAGGATGGAAGGGAGTAAGAGAAAAATGGGTTGGAGAAAAAAAGAGGAGAGGGGCCAAAAGCGAAGCAGGCGATGCAGAGAAAGAAGGTGAAGGAAAGAGAAGGCAAAGAAAGATGGAAGGGGGGAGGGAGAGGGTGTAAGAGAAAGATTTTTGGTCACTTGATGATGGACACAGACTAGTTAATTATAATCAATAACCCACAATGCACATCAATCACAGCCATAACCACTGAGACTGTCCCTCCACTTACTTATATCTATCAAACCCTTACTCCGTACCTGCTTGCACACCATCCCTTCTCTCTTTCCCTGCTGAAAATGGGTTGTAATGGTGCCAAAACAGGCAAACAAATGAACGCATTTATAATGAATATTCTGAGTTTTCACTTCAGTTTCCGTTTGCTTTGTTGGGGAACCCACCTGATTTTTGGATATTGCTATGAATTCACAAACTAGGCCAAATTCATTGAAATCGAAGTTCTTATGAATCCAAATTGACAAGTCTAAGAAACATTATCCGTTTTAGGCCTTTTTTGAAAGTTTTTACAAATGATAGAATATTGTCAGCCAAGACAAACGCAGAGACAGCCAATGAATAATAATCAAGGGTCAAGCCTGAAGACACAACGAGGGATAAGAAAAACACAATGCTGCGACAGAAAAAGTCTAAAAAATAATAAATCTTGGGACGACTAAAAGGACAAAGAAAACCGTATCTGATCAATAACAAAGATCTGGTCGAACGAAAAAAAAAAAAGCAAGACGCAAGTCTGATCGAAATGAATAAATTCTTTTGCATCGATCTGCGGTCAAACTGTAAAACACGTTGAAGAAACTCTTCAGTTTTCACTTTAAAGAACATCCGCATCTCAGCTTCAACTTTATTACAAATTGGTTTTATTACCGTGTTGAAGAGAAGATACAAGAGCTACATCGCTTTACCTGTGTTGGTTTTTGTTGGATAATTCCGTCATTGACTAACAACAGTGGACTTCAAAGAGGAAAGAGCAGAAAAGTCCTCTACCGGTATCTCAGCTACGTTGAGTGTTCATGTAAGGATCCTCAGACTGTCATGTGGTCCAAGGGCCAACATCTAAAGGTGGTTCCACCATCAAGTCAACTTGAGAAAGCACGGCATCCAACAAGTCTCTGTTTTGGGGCAAAGTCCTGTAGCTCCAGGTAGTTGACCCACTTCTCCGCTTTTGCAGGCAGTGGGGGTCATGGACGCGTTGGGGAGACCCTTTGATCTCCCCCGACTGGCCCAAGGAGTCAATGGCGATCTGCGCTCTTCCAACAATGTTGGAGGGTTTATGAAGCTGCTCACAGCCCAGATGTCCACAGAGAGATCATGGCTTCAACAAGGCACAGGCTTCGGCGCAGATAATAAAAAATATTAGTATTTTAAAGCTTTCTTGTCTGTAAGGGAAAAAAAATAGACCACCTTTAGGCAATGTTGCTCCATTCTTTTTCCAGATACTCATCTATTGTACCGATTTCATCACACATTAATATATTTCAGTGTCTAAATTGTTAGATCCACGGTGCCGATTGTAGAGTTCCAAGTCATTTTCCATATATATTACTATCGTATTATGAATTTAATAGTAAGAATCAGTTATGCTTTTTACCCCCGGGGAATAAAACGTACATTGTGTACAGTGACTCACGAAATTCACTCCTACACAGTCTCTGGAAGTCAGCGCTGTGAACTGAGCGCTTAAAGACTGCTCGGTATTAATTCTTCTTTATGTAAATTGAAATAAAAAGCAGAACCATTACACGTGTCTATTCCAGGATTATTTTCTTAGCGGGTTTTAGAATATCTGGGGTATGTAAAAGCCTTACGAGTGCAGCTGCAGTAGCATCGTTTTGCTTCATGTATTATATTCGGCTAAAAAATAAATTCATATATATCTCTTTTTATATATATATATATATATATATATATATATTATATTGGAGGTTAATGCAGTGTATCCACTCTGCATTTGGAAGAGCCATCCCCAATGAGCTTCTTTGATGGAAAAGGTGGTTGTACATATGGCCTGTCAATAAGATTCATTTTGTATAAATTAAAGGAGATTAGCTAAAACATTAAACATTTTTTTTACATAGATGCAGAAGTGGATTGTCCCATCGGGATAGGGTTTTCCATCACTTCCGCCCTGGTACACCACAGATCGGACTGGAGCAGAAGAAGTGGTCTGGAGTTTATTTAGTAAAGTGAGAGTTGTAAAGGATACTTAGTGGAAACGACAACTTAGTGGGTTAGTGGAAACAACAACTCTAACCCAAACTCATAATTCAACCAACTGTGTATCTTTGCAATGACTACATCTCCAATACCTTCCACCGCACTAGGACATGACGTTATGAAAATAATATTGAGGACCTTTAGGACGCCAAAATAGAACTCTGTGGAACCACCAATGATGAAGGTTGAGGTGAAGCATCTCTGAAAATGACAGGTCACAGCAAGCACCTTAGTGGCATATTGACATTGGGCGATGTCCTAGGCATGACCCATATGCACCAGCATAGGACACCGCAGCGCCAGGGAAAGCCCTACGGAGCTTGTGTCAGCTTGGCAAAGCTCTCCATGGGCCAGTTTGGAAGATCTTTCTTGTAGCCGGCACACTGGAGTGTCACAACCCCCCCCCCAATATCTCCAAGCCATAAATAAGTCTCCATTCCAGCTCAGATGCCGGTCCATCCGATCAATCGGGATATCACCATTCACCTGATGCATTCCGGGGTTTAAATCCTAATCACAGTCATTTAACTAATTGGTTCTCTTTAGAACTGAAATGTTTTGGGGGGTCTTAGAGCCAAGACCACCCCCATCCACAACAAACCCTTAACCGCGGAAGTACTTCTGCCCTGAACAAGGGGTTGATCCCCAAGCTAAGGGGACAGGGACTTCGACCATTCCAAAAGTGGGAAGGCTCAGCTGTAGGCAGGTTCGGTGCCGGCGATGGGTCCCGGCGATGCGACATTTAGTTATCGTGGTTTTTTTGTGGATAACTAAGAATATGTCACTAACTCTCGCTTTTGGAGTGCAAAATGTTCTAGTATTATCTTGTTTTTTTTTAAAAAAATATTTTTATATACAGCTATTGCAATGACTTAAGGCTTGGATATTGATGTTTTTATACAATTCCTTACAATACAGAAATTATTTATCTTGAAATAAGCTGTTATTTGTGGTGTTTTTTTTAAGGTTCGGCTTGTGAAATTTACCATTTGCTACAAAAGACAATTTATGTATTGACAGCAGGAAAAAAAGTGGGATAATATACCCTAGCAGCAGTAATTTCGGAGAAAAATTGCCTCTAATCGTGGAAAAATTGCGTTTATCTGTATTTTTTCTAAGTGTTTGTTTTCTTGTTATTTTCTCATGCCCAACAGACTCATCGCAGAGACCAAAGCGGGTTGTGTTATAATCATGAGTGTTCATGTATGCCACAAATATTGAAGTACACAGCCTCACAAAATGGAACTAGACATCAAAAATATTGACTTTTAGAAAAAAGGCTGTTAGGTCTAAAACGCAGCTTATGGCATAACTAAATTACTTTATTAAAACATCGTATATCTTGTTCTTTTTTTTATCTGCCAATCAGTATAATAGTTTGGGAGATATTTTGTTTTAAAAACTAGTGGCAGTCTGTGGCAGAGCCAGCATTATCTAATCAATTAATTGTTCTGATGTTCTGTCCTCCCGCCCCCCCATCTTTTTAAAAGGCTGAACCAATCAGTGATGACCAGCAACTTAATGCGGGGGAGATAACTTAATGGGAAGGAAGGGAGGAAGGGAAGAAGTAAGGAAGGGAGGGAGGAAGGAAGGAAGGAAGGAAGAAAGAAAGGGAAGAAGGAAGGAAGAAAGAAAGAAAGGGAGGAAGAAAGGAAGGAAGGAAGGAAGGAAGAAAGAAAGAAAGAAAGAAAGAAAGAAAGAAAGAAAGAAAGAAAGAAAGAGGAGGAAGGAAGGAAGTAAGGGAGGAAGGAGGGAAGGAAGCAAGGAAGGAATGGAGGAACAGAGGAAAGAAGGAAGGAAGGAAGGAAGGAAGGAGAGAGGAAGAGAGGAAGGAAGGAAGAAAGGAAGGAAGGAGGGGAGGAAGTGAGGAAGGAGGGAAGGAAGGGGGAAGGAGGGAAGAAGGAAGGACGGAAAGAAGAGAGGAAGGAAGGAATGAAGGAAGGAAGGAAGGAAGGAGGAAGGAAGGAAGGAGGGAGGGAGGGAGAGAGGGAAGGAAGGAGGAAAGGGAGGAAGGAAGGAAGGAAGGAAGGAGGAAGGAAGGAAGGAAGGAAGGAAGGAAGGAAGGAAGGAAGGAAGGAAGGAAGGAAGGAAGGGAGGAAACAGGGAAGGAAGGAAGGAAGGAAAGAAGGGAAGGAAGGAAAACTGTTTCCTTTACATTTCTGAATCAAGCACATGTTAATAGTTTTGTAAAAGTAGTAATACTTAACAATGAAATTAAACATGTACCAATTGGGAAAACATGTTCACCCTCTCGGTAATATATATTAAAGTATGGAAAGCTATAGCATTTAGGAGCAGTTTCTTTATAACGTTAAAAAATGTGAATGAGCTTCTGCTGGAACATTCTGCTGAATGAGTATCATGAAGCCAGATAACTCCAAGGCTATGAAACTGCTTAGCTTGGCCTTTCGCCCAATGGTATAATGGCCAGTGCCTGTCCTAGTGACCAGAAGAAATAGCCCATAAGAATTAGAAATACTTAATAATAATCAATAATTAATTGTAAACCATTAGAATGGAAACCATGACTGTTGTGTTTTATTTTTAACCACCCAATCTTTGTTATCTGACACAAAATTAGATATCCTTTCTTTCAGTAACAAGAATAAAGAGAGAAGAACCGCTCAATTTGGCAAGATTTTTGTCTTGGAATAAGCCCAGATTACTATATGATCACTTGAGTTCCAACAGGAAAATCTATCTTCCTTATATTTGGCAATAAATGGAACCAAGATTGGATCTTTAAAAAGTGTTTACTGAAACTCCCTGAACTCTCTGGTGTTTTAGAGCTTGTGTGAAATATATATGCCCGTATTACTGATCATAAATCTGAGTTTGCATCACGTTACTCAGAACAATTACTTTTACGGAAAAAAATAAAAAAAATAAAAAGGGAATATCAGAATGTTCTGCATGAATACAGGCTTGGAGTCTAGGAAATAGCAACTCTCGCTTTGGGTCCCAAAATGATACTTCTGAACATCTATGGAACCTAGAAAATGGTTCAGTTTTTGGGGTTTTTGGCATCTTTTTGGGTGTATTTCTTTTTTAATGGACGTAGAATAAGGTAGCCATGAAACTAGCATGCTGCTGATTGGGCATCACTTACCCAATCAGCAGCAGTTTCTGTCATGTTCTTCGTCGGTCTTGTAATAGTTAATTACCTAAAATAGACTTCCAGTGATGTAGTATTGGCAGAAACATCAAAGGAATTAAAGAAATCTTGGAATGTGCGAACAGCTGACCTAAAGAATTTGTCAGTTGAATTGATTCAAGAAGAACAGATTTGATTGGCCAATGCTTTTTTTTCCTTTCTCAAGCAACAGGTCCAGATAAGAGGATCAGGTCAGGGCAGGCAGCAAACAAAGTCAGAATCAGGCAATGGTTTGGAACTAGAGATCAAGCCACATATTACACCAAGAGATCAAGAGAGAACCCAACCCACTGATGGCCGAGGGAGTCCTCAGCAGGGTTAATGGAAATAAAATTAAATGATTTAAATAAATAAAATATAAATAAAATTAAATATGTTTTATATTTTCTTGCACTTATATCTTTATGATAAGACATGGTACATGTACGTAAAAAATATAAAAATAATAATAAATATATTTATATATATTTATATATGTTTCCTTGGCCGTATTAAAGAATGTTTAGGATGGCTAAAAAATATATTTTTTTTCTTAAATCAATAGCCTGTGAAACATTAGAAAAAAAAAAGAAGAAAATCTTTACTAAACAATCAAAGTTGGAGCACATTATTAAGGATTTTCTTCCTCGCATAGTCTCGGTATTTCTCTATATTTTCATTTGAGAGCAGACAGGTAATAATACTCAAGTTGTTTGTTTTTGCATTTCATTTGAAGGAAAAGATCAATATGGCAGTTTTTACACATTTTGTACTAGGAGATTTTACCGAAAAAAAAAACCATGAATGCCTGTCACATTTTCTGGCATTTAAATGTCAGTAATTAAGAGATTAGATTTGTGGATAAATCAATAATCCCTTTCTCTTATTGATGGGCAAATGCATCTCCGTCAGTCAAAAAGAGAACTGGGCCCCGTGGACCATGGACTCGTATCCTAGAAATCTCTAGCTGTTGGTGTACCACCACTCCATGAGGCTGAGCCAGCCAAAGGCACATGGGTTTTACTGAATTATAAATCACATCATTCTCAGCTAGGCAAAAGATCATGAAGCTCAAGCACCGAGCATAGAAGCTGCCGCTTCCCTTTAGGATCTACAAACTTGTTGGGCGTCTCGATTGTCTCGGTTATCCACTAGACGTTCACGTGCTACACCATATCTAACCCTTCTAGGTATGTCTCTCCAAATGAGGTGGCCCAGAGACTCTTCAAGTATTAAATAGTCCATTCGCTAAACAGGGAGTGCATTCAAGATGGCAGAAGATGGGATAGAGGGAGAGGAAGAGCATGGGGCCAATGCCTTTATAAACTGGAAATCTAACCCAATGGGCTGGTGGTAGTTGAGGGCATCTATCCCACCAAAACATATTCCTACACTCTTTCCCTTATCTCACTGGCCAATGGATAATTATACCAAACTCCAACGTACATGAGGTGGAGGATGGAGGCGTTCTTTGTCCCTCCATAGTAAATCGGGATCGACTATCCCTTCATAGGGTCTTCACTGCTAAACCAATATCCCCAGTTATACTGGAAATTTAAACTCTTGGCACATAGATTAAACAATTGGATGAGTGTAGACTCAAGTTTTTTTGTGTAGACAAAAACAAACTGATTTAATTGAGAACATTTTATCAAGATGTAAGATCACAAAATGGACAGGTGGACTAAAAGTCATTGGTAGACGTCTTGAGGAACATCTAGTCATAGACTATATCACATATTACATGGCCAGAAGTTTTCTTTTATTGACATGGCTGCAGGACTAGGGGCGCAGAGAACCCCAGTCTACACAGTGAAGAAGGACTTCACCCGGAGACTTTGGGCTAACATGGTGAGTTCCCAAGCATGGTCCAAGCCATGCCTATAAGTAGACTATTCTGAACAACCAGGCATTGCCCTTGACACCGCTATATTTTACATACTGTATCTTCCCAATCAGTTGGCTCTAATCCTCCCCTTCCAAAACCAAGTTAATAGGCTTCAAAGAACTTCAAAGAACCAGCAAGCATAGCAGAAAAAGTTAATTTCCCTCAGAATATGTCAACCCCCCCCTTCAAGAACGATTATTTAGATCTACGCGTTTTATCAGGCGTTAACCACCTGCAATAAATATCTATATAATCTGCATATCTTTCCGCTCCATGGAACCTAATATAACATAATTTAAGATGACACCTGTTTTGTGAACTTAGGTTATTCGAAATATTGTTTGCTATTGAAACATTGTTGCAATAATAAAAAAATACAGGTAGCTGATATACTCCTGCGGCGGCGGATATGAATGTCTCATAGGCATGCAAAGCGAATCCCCTTTTTATGCTTCATTTTAGCTTAAAATCTTTTTTTGTCATTAAATTTGAATATTATTTTCAAGAAAGAAAAAAAAAAAATAAAAATGTGAAATAGATTTGATGTCTTAGAATTCATCCAACTTTTAAATCCCTCTGAAAGAAATGCTTTTCATAAACATTATTATTCTCCAGCTGGAATATTAGGAAAAATATAATACGTTTCTCGGAAACGAGCACCTTGCCACATTTGCATAATAATATCTCCACGGTGGCTTTGACAGACGGGGCTTCATTCGTGGTAACGTACTGCTCGGGATTTAGCAATAGATTAAAAAATAAATAAAAAAAAAAAATAACGGCGCGTTGTAAAATAATACAATCGCATTGTTAAGTGCGTTATAACTTGTGCCGCAGGTTAAGTAGAAGATAAAAAAAAAAAAAAAATTCTCTCCTAGCTCATGATGTCATCGCCAGGCGGAATCTCTTGGAAGGTCCTAGAATCATCATTATATATATATTATTATTATTATTATTATTATATATTATATACAGATGTGGCCAAAGGGTCCAACTATTATTGAACTCTTGGATGGTGGAAGGTCTAGGTGGCTTTGTCCCATGATTGTCCATGCCGGAAATGGCGGCTCTAGTGTCTCTGAAAACAGCTGGCCTCGTGGGGCATCTAAATACGTTTTCCCAAGATGGGGCAACAGCCAAGCCCTGGCCAATGGATGGTGCATTTGGTAGACTAGGGTAGATTTCTGGTAAGGAAGTGCCCCCCCCCAACTGCGTCATCAAACCATGAGGGTAGATTTTTAATACCATTTTTGGCACTAAAGGTATTTCTATAAACTGATTGGATTTTAAGCTGGCTCCATAACACAGGAAGGGACTCTAAACATGCTGAATAATTTAAACACGCATGGGACAGGCATCCGGCTCCTGACTCCAAGACGAGACCAACGACTGATTAAGGTTTGAGTCTTTACAGCCGTTGAAACGGGGCGACTAGACGGGGGGCGGATGTAAGAGCTGAAGCCATACTTGGTCCTTGAGCTACACTGATATTAAGTCTTATGCCTATCCCATGGAGTTGACCTCTACAGCTTCTACTGGAAGGCCATTAGATGTAGTCACTACCATACCCCAGTCTCTCATGTTGTAATCTAAAACTAGACGTTTCCTTCATGGGGACTAAGATTTTGCCCAATTATTACAATTTCTATATTACTATAATTTATATAGTGCCATCATATTCCACAGCGTGATACGACGGGTAAACCGAAGTGCCCCATCCCATTACAGAAGCAAACAAGATGTTTTGTTAAAAAAAAAAAAAAACAATGGGGAAAAAATTGTAAAAAAAATTCGGAATAGAAAGCTCTAGAATGTTTATCGGACTCATTCTTTAGAAACCGAGGTCCATTGTCTCAGGAAGTGAATAGCGTAAATTTCTTTAGCACCTAAAGTACTTCTATATATCATTAAGTGATAAGTGGGAGTGATTCATTGCTATATTACTGTGAAATAGGTTTAGTAGTTCAGTACAGTTAATTGAAACTAAATTGACATTTTAATTATCTTGCCTTGTAAAGGGAGTCGTATATTGTATGTATAAAAAAAAAGAGGGAAACTTCTGATAAGCTTGTGATGATGTACAAGATAATACGTGCATTTCAATGAATAGAGCATAGTCTCTTCAAATACACTCACTGGCCACTTAGGTAGACCTCGCTAGTACCGGGTTGGACCCCCTTTTGCCTTCATTCTTGGTGGCAGACTTTCTACAAGGTGCCGGAAACGTTCCTCCGAGATTTTGGTCCATATGGACATGATGACATCACGCGGTTGCTGCAGATTTGTCGGCTGCACATCCATGATGCGAATCTCCCATCCCACCGCATCCCAAAGGAGCTCTATTGGATTGAGATCTGGTGACTGTGGAGGCCGTTGAAGTTCAGTGACCTCATCGTCATGTCCAAGAAACCAGTTTGAGATGATGTGAGCTTTGTGACACGGTGCATGATCCTGCTGGAAGCAGCCATCAGAAGATGGGGACACTGCGGTCATAAAGGGGTGGACATGGTCAGCAACAATACTCAGGTGGTCAATTGGTACGAAGGAGCCCAAAGTGTGCCAAGAAAATGTGACCCGCACCATTACACCACCACCAGCCTGGACCGTTGATACAAGGCAGGATGGATCCTTGCTTTTATGTTTACGCCAAAGTCTGACCCGGCCATCTAAATGTCGGAGCTGGATATCTGATTGGCTGATTAGCTATTTGTGTTATGCAACAGGGATCTAAGTAAAAAAAAAAATCTAAACAATAAAATACCAAAATAGTAAAACAAAATTACATTTTCTTTACTTTCTTCACAATACTCATACTAAATGGTGGAATATATATATACACACACATATAGATAGAGATATATAGTAAATATATAAAAACGGGAGCAAAAGAGACCCTATCTTTCTATTCAATATATAACTTATTAGATGAAATGCACAGATGCCCTCGTGTGTTTATATACACAGTTATTTTTACGAGAATAGGCTTCTGCCGCCAGCGCTGGGAAAAGTACTGCGGGGGGAAAACACGATTTCACCCATCAGTAATTAAATTGTTAACAGCAGCTTGGACAACACTGACCGAGAGAAAGATCGTATATTTCACATATTGCCAGTAAGACAACAACGCTTCATCCCCAATGAGCTATATAACATGTATATTAAATAAGCAAGAGTGGAACAGAGTAAAAAAAAAAAAACTTAAATTGTGTTTCAAATATATATAAAAAATAAAAATAAAATATGTATAAATTATTTGACCAATGAGAATCTGTTAAAATGCCTTAAAATGCCCTTTTTTCGTTAACCAAATATATACGCCCTATCGTTCTATACAGGCAAGGCGGACAACCCTCCCCCCCCACCATATAACCTTTCTACACCACCCTGTAGGCATTTTCTCTCTGTATCTTACGCCCCAACGCAGATATACCCCCCGTTCAGATCTGCCTTATCCCCATGGATCGGGACCGCTGTGAAGTATGATATAATACTCCAAAAAAAAGATACAAAAATATTTGATGTAAAATGCAAAAAAAAAAAAAAATAATAATAATAAAAAAAATATATATATATAAAAAGTTATATAAAAAATTATAGGGGTCATGATAAATAAATTGTATTTTATGGTTAAAAATTAAAATGGAAAAGGTGTTTTTTTTTTAAATACTGAATATCCAAAATAAAAATAATATTAAGCGATAGATAAATATTTGGTAGATAACGGCTTTATCATTGTTTTCAAAAGAACTCTCTGTTCTAATCTAAGTTTTAAGGTTTCTTGAGGTCAGATTTAAATGCCAGTATGAAGCTAACAGAAACAGATGGACCCGCTCCCCCCCCTCCACCCGAGCTTTCTCCGCTGATTTATTTTACAGTTGTTAAATTGCAAGTGTTACTTTTTTGTACCTGATTTTGTTCCTGGAAGGATGTGACGGAAAGTTGCTAACATGATATGACATGGCCGGCTCGGTAGAAAATTATCTAGTCCTCTTCTCTGTTCGTTTAGCGATAACTGTCAACGGTGCTCATCGGGCAGTATACAAAGCAGCGGTGGCAAGTTCATTTACTGTTCCAACATATTCTTGGTTTCGGTCTTCATAAGAGGACTTTTAAGACCTATTTTGAGGCCAAATAAGCGGAATCCTCTACATGGACCTCATGTTTCTTCATTCCAAGGTCTTCACAGCATTCCATCTATAAAAAATGACTTTTTTTGCCCCATAATATAATGTTTTCAGGCAGCTGCATATCAGCCGTTTGTATGATTCTCGCTCTGTTATCTGATCCCCCATCTACTAACCCCCCCCCGACTCCTTATCATACTGCCTGTGGGGAACAATAGAATGGCTCAGTCTTAATCACCCAGTTGGACTCTCCGACTAATGAAAGTCCATGGAGGAACGGACTTCATTAGCGGGAAATAGTAAAAAAAAAAAAATGATGAAATATCATAAAAATAAAGTGAAAAATCTGCTAAGATTAAAAAGAATGTTTAATAAAATACACCAAATATTTTAAAAAAAGGAAATACTGATGAAATCTCTATCCACATTCTTATTGTTAAGTAAATAAGTAATTAATTGATTAATTTAATACTATTTGAGAAAAGTGGAAAATGCATTAAAAAAAACACCTAAATCCCGAATAATTTTAACCAGAAGTCTCTTCGAGGGCGGAGTCTGGAAATAAAAAAGTTTTTATTTAGTAAGGCGTTAAGGTTACTCCAAGTTGCACAATATAATCCAGAGAGGACACCGCAGGAGGTGTCTTATATTTTGTTTTTACTACGATGTGCGTAGGAAGGGTTTCAGAATGTAAAGTGTTAATTTGTTTCTATGGTTTCTATGGAAACTTCTGAGCTCCGGCTACCCGGAGTCTTCCCTTGCGTGACGCGGCCAGGACTGCCCACTGACGTCGGCGGGCGGTCCCGCCTACTTCGGAGGCGGTTCCGCTGACATCAGGGCTGTTCCGCTGATGTCAGTGGGCGTTCCCGCTGACATCGCGAGAAGCGGAGGATTCGGTGTTGACTCAGAGAAGGGATTATTAGGGTAAAACATTAAGATTTGCATAACATATATAAATGGCTTGGTCGGTGTTGGACGGTGTCAAGCTTGAGATCAACCTATAGCTCAGCCTCACTCATGGAATGCTAGCCGAAGCCGAGCCAGCTCAGACTTGTTTAGTCTTTTGGTTCTCGCGACTACTCATACGGTCTTTAAGTGGAAAGTGAGTCTGCTTCACAAACCTAGTCTAGGGTCTGGTTCAACCTATTGACCTCTACTCACCAACGAGAAATCAAGATGATACAGAGTAACTAATGAACAGTATCGAGAAAATATAGAAAAGGTTAAATAACCACCCGCTCCTTACTATCATAAAATAAGTCAGATTCATACAAAATCCATTGATTCATCCATATTGGTCAACAGAGAAAAGGTGCCTCCACATTCCAGTTCTAGACTGGTCTTATGTGCCGTTGGAGATTCTTCCTATGTCATGGCTCCAGTAAGTGGAAATCCGGGACTCCTCCAACCATGGATTCACCGGAGGTCAAACTATCTAAACTCTCTCTGTTCTCGGCCGAGTTAATCGCCCTCCCTTATTTGTATGGAGTATAAGATACCCCTGGGGCATCTTGGACCACCAACCCCAAGCCATAGGTCCGCGTGACTTGTTCAGTGCCTTCGCCTTCTAAAATGTTACCAGATACGTGAAATCCTCTATTAATGAATTCTTAAGGCAATGCTGAAAATCATTCACTAGTCTCAACTACTTTTTCAATATTTATTGTTTTATATAGCGCCATCAGATTCCGTAGCGCTGTACAATGGGGTATACATATTCTTAAATGGTTAAAAAATAATGCATATGACTTTTTTTTTTATTCCCCGGTGGAAAAACTGTCACGTTTTCTTTAAACCCCAGGTGTTTTGAACGTAGAGATATTTGAAGTTTCTACCAAAGTCTCAACTTCTCAGAAAGACCCCCCCAAGACACTTGACTTTTAAAATACATAACATAAAAGATTTAAGTCCTCTAAAAATATTATTCGGTTTTAACTCTTTCGTTACCTAAAAATATTGCTAAAAAAACAAAACTATATGCTTATCTTGTGTGTATTGCCTTTATGTTGCTAAGCTGGAAAGAGCCGTAATATATTCAACGGGATTCTTTGCTCCGTAACCTAATCTAAAAATAGGTAATAATGCAAAGTTAAGACACGTCATATCACTGAATATAAAAGATAAATATACATATGTTTTTATCAGAACCACTAGGTTTTTCTTTTATGATCATTTCGTGGTGGCCCAGCACCCTTTCTTATAGAGCAATGGCTCTTCCTCCATATGGTCTTAAAATATAGAACAATATGAAGGTATTTTCCCATTTTCCTTAGTTTCTGAGTAAAATCCTAAAAGTGCACTGGAATGCTGTATATAGTAACAACCCCCCAGGGCTGTATACAGTAATATAGCCCCCAGCGCTGTATACAGTAATATACCCCCCAGCGCTGTATACAGTAATATACCCCCCAGCGCTGTATACAGTAATAACCCCCCAGCGCTGTATACAGTAATATAACCCCCAGCACTGTATACAGTAATATAACCCCCCAGCGCTGTATACAGTAATATAACCCCCAGCGCTGTATACACTAATATAACCCCCAGCACTGTATACAGTAATATAACCCCCAGCGCTGTATACAGTAATATAACCCCCCAGCGCTGTATACAGTAATATAACCCCCCCAGCACTGTATACAGTAATATAACCCCCCAGCGCTGTATACAGTAATATAACCCCCAGCACTGTATACAGTAATATAACCCCCAGCGCTGTATACAGTAATATAACCCCCAGCACTGTATACAGTAATATAACCCCCAGCGCTGTATACAGTAATATACCCCCCAGCGCTGTATACAGTAATATAACCCCCAGTGCTGTATACAGTAATATAACCCCCAGCACTGTATACAGTAATATACCCCCAGCGCTGTATACAGTAATATAACCCCCCAGCGCTGTATACAGTAATATAACCCCCAGCGCTGTATACAGTAATATAACCCCCCAGCGCTGTATACAGTAATATAACCCCCAGCGCTGTATACAGTAATATAACCCCCAGCGCTGTATACAGTAATATAACCCTCAGCGCTGTATACAGTAATATAACCCTCAGCGCTGTATACAGTAATATAACCCCCAGCACTGTATACAGTAATATAACCCCCAGCGCTGTATACAGTAATATAACCCTCAGCGCTGTATACAGTAATATGCCCCCCCAGCGCTGTATACAGTAATATAACCCCCCAGCGCTGTATACAGTAATATAACCCCAGCGCTGTATACAGTAATATAACCCCCAGCGCTGTATACAGTAATATAACCCACCAGCGCTGTATACAGTAATATAACCCCCAGCGCTGTATACAGTAATATACCCCCAGCGCTGTATACAGTAATATAACCCCCAGCGCTGTATACAGTAATATAACCCCCAGCGCTGTATACAGTAATATAACCCCCAGCACTGTATACAGTAATATAACCCCCAGCGCTGTATACAGTAATATAACCCCCAGCACTGTATACAGTAATATAACCCCCAGCGCTGTATACAGTAATATAACCCCCCAGCGCTGTATACAGTAATATAACCCCCCAGCACTGTATACAGTAATATAACCCCCCAGCCCTGTATACAGTAATATAACCCCCAGCGCTGTATACAGTAATATACCCCCCAGCGCTGTATACAGTAATATAACCCCCAGTGCTGTATACAGTAATATAACCCCCAGCACTGTATACAGTAATATACCCCCCAGCGCTGTATACAGTAATATAACCCCCCAGCGCTGTATACAGTAATATAACCCCCAGCGCTGTATACAGTAATAACCCCCCAGCGCTGTATACAGTAATATAACCCCCAGCGCTGTATACAGTAATATAACCCCCAGCGCTGTATACAGTAATATACCCCCAGCGCTGTATACAGTAATATACCCCCCAGCGCTGTATACAGTAATATAACCCCCCAGCGCTGTATTCAGTAATATAACCCCCAGCACTATATACAGTAATATAACCCCCAGCGCTATATACAGTAATATAACCCCCAGCGCTGTATTCAGTAATATAACCCCCAGCGCTGTATACAGTAATATAACCCCCCAGAAAGCCGTGCTGGGTGATTAAGACTGAGACATTCTACTGTTCCCCACAGGCAGTATGATAAGGGGTCGGGGTGTTTAGTAGATCGGGGATCAGATAACAGAGCGATACGCAGGTGCATGTGTAAAAAGTAAAACAGAAAAACAATAATGCAGATCCTCCGAACAGGAAGTCACGATGGTCGATTCCATATTGCGAAGGTTTATTCGTCGCGTGTAACTTTTAAGACGTGACAGGCGGGTTTTAATCTAATATCTGTAACTCTTCCCGGAATTTCCACCACGTGTTCAAGATTTCCAAAAGACCTTAGAAATGATTTGCCTTTGGGATTAATTTGCGAGGGATGCATTTTAACAATAACCGTCGTTAGGCTTTAGTTAAACGTCTTCCTAACGCTACGCACATCCATCAACGCGCGGTGGCTTCTGGTTCATTTTATTTCAGGCGAGAGGGGGGAGTGGGCTGAACAAGAACATAAATGAAGGTGTAGAGGAAGCTAAAAGTTACCTAATCAAGAGTAGAGTGCATTCTGAAAGCCCTAATCAAATCCCCTCGCTGGATTTTATATTTCTTTGATAATGATAGCTTTCCTTTCTTTTTGTAAAATGCCTTCTCATCAGTTTCCCTTGTCATTCACCTTCACTCATTTACAATTATTCTCTATGTATTATCGTAGGAGGCCAATGATTCATATCCAAAAAAAAAAAAAAACAATTGTACTTTTCTGTTACTTATTATTCTACCCACCAGAAAAGATAAAGAGTACGCCGATACACAAAGGAAAACTCTCGCTAAAATATAAAATTCCTGCTCCGTAAAAAAAAAAAAGATTCAAAAAAATATATATATATATGTGTGAGCGTTTTCAAATCTTCTGCTCGTGTGGGGGAAGGAGATTTCCTGCGCACTTGTAAATCTCTCGAGCGGTTCCTGGACGTTTATCAACAAGGGGGCAGCTGAAACATGGAGCGTAAATGGAATTGTGCAGATATATCGTTCCCCTTGTGCGTATTAAATTGTAAATATTTTAAATGCCTTTTCCTCGGGTGAAAAAAAAAGCTTCCTGGACAGGCAGTGGGGTAATTATGGAGCTGCAGGAGACTAAAAAAAGAGTCCTGGCAGTTATGTTCCCTCTATATTCTACATTCTGGCAGTAGCTGCCAACACTCCTAAATTGGCTGGCCATTTTCTTTATTGATAGTTGCATTGTGATTCTTGGAACTGATGATAACATGCGCGAAGAAGGAATGATATCGGCGTGTTCACTGGGGTAATAACAGGCCCTACCATGGAGCAGAGTGGGGCAATTGCCCCAGGCGGCACTTTTGATAGACAGCTTTCATTGGATTTTAATCCTAAATATAAACATTTTCCTTATTTGGAAATCATCTTTTACACCTGAGGGTTCCCAAATAATTAATTTTCAATTCCAGCTGCTATTAACACATTTGGCCACCAGATGGAGCCACCAATTTCATCATATGTTAAAAGTCAGCAAACGGTACATACGGTATTTATATATATCCATTTCTCAATCAATTCGATTCCCCATGACTGTAACTGTACTAAAATCATAAAGCCAGGTCAGTCTGGTGTAACATTGTTTTATTCAAAGGCAAAAATAATCCACAAGTGTGCAAATACTATAAAGTCAAGCCATATTTTTGAAAAATGTGAAAAATATTGGTGTGCATGTTAGAAATTTTGATATTGACCAAAACTGCATTAACAAAATGCTAAGAATGATCATTTATGGTATTATTTCCATAGCGTCGGGGAGATCCTGATGATAAGGTGACATGGTAAAAGTCCCATTGTCTACTGAAGTCCTTAAACCCTGTTGATGTGTACTGTGGACCATTGTCAGAACACACAGTATTGAGTATTCCATGTCTGGCAAAATGAGCATCGTGGTAGAATTAGTATCCAGCAACTTCCCAAAAGTTAGAGCCATAATTTACATAATTCTTTTGCCTGAAATATGAACAAATTTGTTCCTACTTTTCCGATGGTCTTGATGGTAATTCATAAGGATGCGCGGTCTCAAATGTACAGCATATCTCAAACTGTTCAAAAATATTGTGCATTCATACCTGTGCAGGTATCCAGAGCCGGCCTTAAGTGTTCTTGCGCCCTGTGTGGACTACTCCTCTAGCGCCCCCTCATTCCAAAAAAAAGGAAAAAAATCTGCCCCTTCTCACTGCCTTCCCCCCTCTGCCCCTTCTCACTGCCTTCCCCCCCTGCCCCTTCTCACTGCCCCCCGCCCCTTATGACTATCTGCCCCCCCGCCCCTATCCTTACTTACCTTGTTGTCAGAGTCCTGCGGTGGGAGCGAGAGGCGTCCGTCTTCCCGCTCTGCCGTGGTGCGCACTTCACAGCTGAGCGCCAGAATAATTCCGACGCTCAGCACGAAACGCCGGCACCGCGACGGAGTCACGGAGAGTGAGGGGCGCCGAGCGGTTGCTGAAAACTTCGCTCGGAGCCCCTGCCCGGGACTTAAATGAAAACACCGGTTTTTTTTTTGTTTAACTTTAAAAAAACTTTATTTAACATGGAGGATGTTAAATAGAGTTACAAAAAAACCCCCGATGTTTTAATTTAAGTCCCAGATGGCGCCCCTGTTGCCATGGCGCCCTGTGCGGCTGCACAGGTCGCACACCCCTAAGGCTGGCCCTGCAGGTATCCTTCCACTTCCAAACGGGAGGAATGGATCCCTGCTGCGATATATATGGTCTCAGCTCTGACGGACTAAATACCCGCCCGTCTGTGAATAAAATACCCGCCTGAAGAATGAGCTCGTCACATATATGGTGGAGCGGGAATGCTCTTATGGGTGTCTATTTCTTGATATAGGGCCATCTCTTTAATGTAATTTATTTTAACACTTGCCGCAGCCCTTGAAATAGACAGGTGCTGCAACATGTTTACAGCCTCAATCTGTTGTTTAACCCTCTGTGGTGCTTTCCTGTAGACATTCACTCTATAATGTATCTGCCAACGTCGGAAGATTTCCTGGACAGTAATATTTTATATTTTTGTCGACTAAGCATCATGTGCTGAAACATTTGGGTGCTTTACATTTTTTTCATAATTTCTAGTGGATTGTGATCTGGCTGTACCATTATTTTAACCATACATCTACTGGTGAAATGTCTCCATGCCAGACAGACAGCAAGCAGCACTTTAGCTATTGCCCAACTTGCAAAAGCTGTTGCTTGTTTTGCTTGCATGAACGCTGATGCATCACATTGTAGCTGTAACATTTCTATCGGGTCTTAATACTTTATTATTTGTGCCAGGGCCACCATCAGGAGGTACAAACATTACAGGGTCGCTCAAGAAGGCAAAGTGCCCCCCCCCAAAAAAAACAGCTCTGTACTGGACAACTAATTAGAGGGATGTTTCAGGCAATCAAGAGAGACTTCTAAACACTTCTGATTGGCTCCATACAGAGTGTAATTTGGAACCAGCACCAGGTAAGAAAGCCACTGTGTGGGTGATATGTGTGTGTATGTTTGTCTGTTTTTGTGTGTGTATAATGTCTGGTATTGGAAGGGGTACATTGTCTGAGACTGCTCATGTCTGGTAATGGAGGGGTTAATTGTCTTGAGACTGCTCATGTCTGGTAATGGAATGTATAATTGTCTGAGACTGCTCAGTGGTCACTTTAGCCCTCACTGGTAGAGGAATCGCTAGTCTCCCGCGATGCTTCGATGACACCTTGTCCCTGAACAGCTTGTCTGCACCATCTTTGTGCCCAAAGGGGCGTCATCTGGGGAGGAGGGTCATCTGGGGCAGACCATTTGTTCTATAAGAGGCCCCAAAACTTCTAATGGCAGCCCTGATTGGTGTACTGCTTAATCTGCCCTTAGTCTGTTCAAATTCATCCCATGGGTCTCAGTCCATTCCCATATAGCACCATTTTGGGTTAATTGTTGTAATGCTTCACACATTTCTGAGAAATTCTTACAAAACCTACAGCGGCCGTTGACCATCCCTAGAAATCGATGAACTCCTTTGATGTTTGTTGGTCTGCGCACTTCCCTAATGGCTTGAAGTTTCTCCGCTGACAATATACGGCCAATGTATGGGACCCTCTTTTTCTTAAAGTGGAATTCTGCCAGGTTAAATGTAATATTCCTTTACCTACATCGCCCCGGGAACTGTCTTAGTTTAATATTATGGCTTCTTCCTGCTTGTTACCTTGTCCCACAACCAAGATGTCACCAGCAGTTATTTTAACACTAGGTCTTAGTTTCCAAGATGGCTTCTTCACTATTACCACACGGCTGATCCAATCTATGCTCAACTCTATGGTGCTATTTTATATTTTTATAGTCTAATCTGTCCAATCATCAAAGAAACCGACCCTTTCCATATTGGAAGCTTTACTGGATGTAACGAGGAAGCCATTTTCATTTCAGGCAAAGACTTGAAACCTATTTGCATTGTCTTTCTGTATTCCATGACCATCCCTACTCAGTAGCTTCTGCTCCTGTGTGGCTGCTTTCTTTTTTTCTCCTGTAAAATTATAACTTATTATTCTTGGGATTTTTTTGGGGGGAGTTGTTGTGCTTTTGTTATATACCTTATCACATTTCTGTAGCCATATTATGGCCTTTGGTATCTTCAATGGTGGGACATTTACAATCTGCTCCAAAATCTGGCTTCAATTTGACGTGCCTTTTGGCCAGTAACATGGCTGCAAAAATGGGCAATTTGTGCAATATCTCCCCTAGAGCATAGAAACAAAACTCTAAAGTTCTTCCCAGAATGTCCTCGTATTCTTCCCCTGATTTCCGTGTCTACAGCTGGTCTCGGCTGCCGAGGATCTCAGTGGAACTGGCTCTCAAAATTGTTTGGTTTTCCATGTTCTTCGCACTTTTGCCCAAATGTAGGGCATTTCTCTTCCAGTCCCGTGGAGTTTCCCACAGTAATGTATCATGCTTGCGTCCTACTTTGTGCCCCTTTGAAAGTATTGGTAAAGCTGCCGCCATATTTTACCGCGGTTGTTGTATAAGAACCGAATCCAAAGCTTAGGGCAGGTAAACATTCTAAACTGTATTAACAATGCTAATAACAGGGCCACTGACTTCTCCACTTCCTGTATCGGCGGCCTGCGGCCTCATAGTAGTTCCAGCGCTGCGCTATGATTCCTCCCCCTAGGAACTACAGCTAACATTTATGGTTCCACAAATATTGTCACAATCATGGTAATATTTTGTATTAAAAAAAAGACACCAATCCCTGCATGCTGAACGTTAAGCTTGTTTACACGCAGGAACGATAATTTCATCCATTTTGCCCTAAAGCCCCCTCCCCAAACAAAAATAACAAAATAAAACTCATCTATAACTTTATATATATATATATAGGGCATTATCTTTTATGAGCTATAATTCCTATAACCATCAGTCAGAATGATGATTAGGGTCATAGAGAGAGTGTCATACGTGTCACTTCCATGGGCTGCGCATGCAGTCTGTATGTATGTGCAGCCACATGTATTACATACCTCCCAACAGTGCCAGTATTCGTGGGACAGTCCTGATTTTCAGGCATTGCCCCGCTGTCCCATGTTGAGGTCTCTTTCAGTGTCAGCGGGGATCACAATTCGGTTGTGAAGACCCTCTCATCTCCCCTCCCTGACCCAGAGAGCTCTAAAATCAATGGAGGTCTGTACTGTAGCAATTATAGCCTGGGAGGGGAAGCGTGATTTGCCTTAAACCAGACATTTTCAGAAAAGCTAAACCTGTAAAATGTTCATATGGGTGTCACTTAAGCAATACGACTAGTAGACATGAACACAGGATATGTCACGTTTTCATTCCTTACCCATGGTTACGCGGTCTCATTCATTTGCATGCGCCTGACATTTTATATACAGCTTTCATCACAGCACTGGGTTGGTAAGCCTACCCGCTCCACCTACAGAGCTAGAGAGCAAGATGCGTTCCGTCTACAATCTGCCTTTAACATATAGAAACATATCATTTTCCGGGAGATCGGCCCATTCGGCCCCCGTCTAGTCCGCCCGTTTCTCCTGCTGTAAAGACTCAAACCTTAATCAGTCGTTGGTCTCGTCTTAGATTCAGGAGCCGTATGTCTATCCCATGCATGTTTAATACCCTCACTGTATTACCCTCCACCACTTCTGATGCATAAATACATATTTCAGTTTTAATAGATAAAACGGCGCAACATTTCTTTCAGTTTCTTTGGCAACAAAAATCAAGTCGTGTCACGTGACAATTAGGTGTACCCGACAAAAAAAATAATGCAAAAAATGTGCTGAATTCAAGAATTCTTTTTTTGGGAAAGGTTTGGATGTCCAATGATCTTTATAATGTCACATTGAGTTATAAAACTGTTCGGTAGGTGGAACAGCCCCTTTAAAGGCATAATCCCATATTTAAAAAATAAATAAAAGGAACTCCGGCTCACAAAAAGTTTATTGGAAATTGCTTAAAGCTTTGAAACCATCAAAAACCCATCCGGCGGGTTATTTCGAGTCAAAATGTTCTTCACCTGCATTTTAAACCCTTTTCTCCGAGTACCCCGGGTTCCGAATGTCATTTCCATTGGGGTCTTTCTGAATTCTTCGTCTAATGTTTGGAAAATATGTGGAATACCGGTATATTCGAATAAAATATTATTTTCTTATTCTTCCCTTTTTTTTCTTTTTTTTTTCTTTTTCCTAACTCCGAAGCTCCCGGCTCAGACCTCATTGCTTGACGATCCCACGCCATCAGAATTTTCGCAGTCCCAATTACAATCTTATTCAGCAGGAAACCTCATTACAGAACTAAGCACCAAGACCTCAGTGAAACTGACAGTAATTAGATTGAAAACGAAAGAAACGTATCAAGGGCTCTGAGCATTTCTTTAATTCAAACATTTTTTTTGTGTGTGTGTGTATTTCCTATAGAGTTTAAAGATAATTTGTGTCTTGAAAAAGCAGAGGCATTGTGCGGGACAAACACATACATGATTTAAGTCTTGTTCCGTCTCTCATTTCATATTCTTCGTGAAAAAATAACAATACAGAGATTTTTTTTTCCCTTTTTTTTCCCCTGTGAATTCGGAGTACAAAGCGGTTCCTACTAACTGCTATAATTGCGCTAATTAGTGTAGTAATTTTATGATAAAATAAGGGGGGAAAAAAGGAATATCACTTAGCTTTCAAGAAAATTACATTCTCGTAAAAGAGCACTCTAGCCTCCAAAATATATTTAGATTTTTTTTATGCAAATTGAGTCTTTTTTGCATGCAAATTGATGCAGGCGCTCTTTAGTTATTGGGGTTAGAAAATGAGACAGCTGCCCCTACTGAAAACAGGAAGCATTCGTCGGTACACTTCCTGGGCGTGGTCAGGAGCCCTCGCTTGGAAATCACCAAAGCAGCAGCCAACTGTTTGTATTCTAGCAAAGCATCAGTGTTCAAATAGCTTGCACGTGATTGGCTGCTGCTACACTCATTGATTTTCAATAGGCGCTTGGCGTTATTGACAACTATGGAAGTTCTACCAAGCATGTGTACTTAGGAATGCTTCCTGCTTTAAGAAGACTCCGCGGGGGGAAGGAGTTTGATGACGGACAGACGCCTCCAATAACCAAAGAATGTCTGTCAAGGTCCAAGGAAAATAGGCTATAATGGGCATTTAACACGAAAACAGGGCCGTGTTCCTTATTTCTATATATAGGTCAGTTTACTCAATGTATATTCTTGTCATGCTCCAAGCAGAACTGGAATTAGTATCTTGAGTAGTATTAACAAGCTATCATCATTTAGAAACTGCAATTAATCTCCGAATGGCGGTGCCAAGTAAATATTTTATAGATTATGTTGTATTTTGGGGAAATGCCAGTCAGCTCACTTAGTGCCACATCTCGGTTTAATAGATGATCTGTCACTTCTGGCCGAATGTAACGTTTTTGCAGTTCTGAACGCTATCAGGTGCGATTCGGGGCTTCGGCGTCCGCTCCATGGAACGTAGGATGTTAAAGTTTGCCTTAATAATACTCGAAGATAAGCCACGCAATTACAAATCTATATATATATATATATATATATAAAAAAGCAAGGAACCGGTGCCTTCACGGCTGATAACTGAATTCATTTCTGAAAATGACCTATAGCTTGTGCTCCGGACTTTTTGTAGATATGGATATATTTAATCCAGAAGTCATCACACCAAAGGTTGCCGGAACCAATCAACAACAATAACAAAGAGACGAATAATCATCAAGATCCTGGGATTGTATATATTGTATATCGTATGTACATAATGTGACTTTTGAATATATATATATATAATTATTTAATCTGTAGGCACCATTACATGAGTTTATTTGGGGTAAAGAACTATAAAATGTAGGATTTGGCAAAACTGATCAACAGTTAATTGTATTATGTAACTAATAGAATGTTTTCAAAAATAGACAGTTTTTCTTTAGTATTTAAAGAAATGTAAAGTGAGCGACCCAATTTTTTTTAAATCAAATCAAATCAATAGTTTGCCTTAAAAACATCATCACTTTTTCTAGGTACACCCGCACACAGAGAGGGATTTTGTAGGCATATAGTTAGGTGATTATACCAAACAGGTGCTAACGATCAATTATTTAATATGTAGGTTGAAACACAATTATTAACTAAGAAACAGAAACTGCGTAGGAGGAATGAAACTGGGTGAGGAGCAGCCAAACGAGGCGAGGTTGCTGAAGACAGTTTAATGTCAAAAGTCATACACCACGTCAAGACTGAGAACAGCAACAGGGGTCCTCAGATTATCTGTCGGAGTGCTTTTTAACGTTGAGGACCATAGACGCAATGGTCGGCCAAGGAAAGAAGACACATCAGGCTTACTTCCCTTCGCTATCGAAGGATGCCCAGCATTGGCAGAAACAGTGGGACCCTGGTACACCCATCTACTGTCTGGAGAAGTCTGGTCAGAAGTGGCCTTCATGGAAGACTCATGGCCAAAGAAACCATACCTCTGACGAGGAAACAAGGCCAAGCAGCCATTTATGAAAATACAGGAACTGGGGTGCAGAAAAAATGGCGGCAGGTGCTCTGGACTGTAGCAGAAGGCAGTTTGTTGGCCGAAGGGCTGGATAGCGGCAGAAGAATAGAGTGTTTGCAGGGAACGGTGAAGGTGGAGATTCCTTGCATGTTTGGGCTTGGATTTCTACAAATGGAGTTGGGCATCTAGATAAAATGAATGGTCTTCTCAATGTACAGGCGAATATTCATCTATCATGTAATACCGTCTGTGAGGCAAATGGTTGGCACCAAACTTATTCTGCAGGATGACAACGACCCCAAACATACCGCCACCACCATTAAGAACTGCGAGTGTCCCTAAAAGAATCGAGGCTGTTTTGAAGGCAAAGTGCGGTCACACCAAATATTGTCTTGATTTAGATCTTTCTTCTCTTCCCTCGCTTAACATTTTCTTTAATGATAAAAAAATATAAAAATGTCTATTTTTGCAAGAATTCTTAGTGTACGGTGTGTTTTTATTTTTTACCTGCCTAAAACTTTTGCACGGTACGGTACATTAAATTCCGTTTGTTGCTTCTCTATCATTTCGACTTCTCCATGAAAGAAAACAGCATCTAAAACCGCGATTAAAATAGGGACTGTGCTTTTTAGATGTAAAGGTCGTCACCTTGAGTCCTCTCACGTGTAGGTGATTTGTGGGGTAGACTGGAGTTAATTATTATACATTTGTAAGCACATGCTCCCATTAGGGAACTAACCTTCTGAAGACCCCGGATTGAATTTTCAGTATATAACAGCTGCTTAATTATGCATCGCCACTTCCTTGGACACCTGATTAGAGTAGGCATTTTCACCTTCTCTTTAACCTTTAAACACATTTCACTTAGTCCTGTAAACTTTGCCGCCATGGCTGTTGCGGAATTGATAATTCTCGAGCTTCGATGGAAAGAAGAAAAAAAAAGCTTAAAACGGTTCACTTTGCAGTAACATTTAAATCTTGGACAACGGGACAGAAAAGTTGGGGGGTCCGCAAATATATCTCTTAAAAGGAGCCGTCGTTGTCACCGCGTTTATCATTACTAAACCGATATATAATAAGCCCGGTAATTAGCTTGTAGCTCATGGTTTTGTTTGGTAACCAGCACCAGGACCTCTCAAGTGTCCCTGTTTAGTCTAGCCCCAAACCCTTCTACCCTATTTCAGAATGTTTGCTGGGTATGAGGGGATCGCAGGGTTCTACAGCCATAAAAGCCCCGATAATGCGTATAGAAACAATAGTGAATGGGTCTGCAGATATTTTGCGGCCTTATTCAATTACAAAAATAACGATCGATAGGCTTTTTTATGTAGGTAGTGGGGTTCAAAGAAGGGTGACCACATGTCCTGGATTGCCTGAGACAGACCCGCAATGGGACTTTAAGTCCCGGGTCCCTGGCAGACTCAATCTGGGACAATGCATTGTCCCGGAGTGAGAATTCTGAGTGAAGGAGGTCCCAGCCAATCAGGAGAGGCTTTTCAAATCTCCTGATTGACTGAGAGTTCAGAAGCCTCTCCTACTTCACACCAAGCTCAGTGTATGCGGTAACCAGCAGCAGGTATGTGTGACTGTGTGTGTGTGTGTGTGTGACTGTGTGAGAGCATGGGTGTGTAATTGTGTGCGTGAGCATGAATGAGTAAGTGGGATAAGATGGAGTGCGTTAGAATGAATGTGTATGTGTGTGTTAGTGGGTAAGTGTGTGTACTTTGTGTAAGTGTGTTGTATATTGGAAGGGGGCCAAAGAAGACACATTTCCCATCTCATCATACAGCGCTACAGAATACGATGGCGCTATATAAATAAATAATCCCTCTCCTGGTAATATGCCAAAAGTTGCCAGTTCTTTACCTTCTCTCTTGGTTTATGGCTTCATATTTGCATGTTTGCCAATTACCAAGAAAAATGTAAAACATACCATTCTGATCAGATTTACCCATTATTGTATTTTTAACAAAAAAACATTTTTTTTGTACACGCTCAGTTTAAATATGTTTCATATTTTTGTTTTAAATAAAGTGGTTAAAATATTCATCGTCACCTCACATAGCACCTATTTAAAAATATTTATGTTGATTACTGCGCGGCCATAAATGTCATTTTTCCATTGATAAATTATCTTTAATTTCAAAGTACACGGGCAGCGCGGGGGTCAGTAAAAGTTCAGGACTGATAATTGTTACTAAATATTCAGAGACACTTTCGCTTTCGCTACTGATATGACTTGGTAACTGTTTATAAACCCAACATCTGATAGAAAGTGCCGGGTTAGACAAATAGTTGGATTTGAGACAAAAATTACACTTTCTTGCACGTTCAAAAGATGTTTTATTTACAAAGAAAATGTATCAATCAGTCAGCCCCGGAGATAATCGAATACCAAGCTCGGAAATTGATGAATACCAACCCCATATTTCAGGGCGCCATTACTGAGAGCCAAAATCGTGGCACTTTCTGTGATTTCTTTTGCCCGATTGGAGGATCAGGGAAGATCAGTCATTTTGGCGGAAGTTTGCTCCAGGTTATGTCCTCCAATCAAATGGGAGGACACCAAAAGGGCAGCGATTTTGGCAGAAGTACACCTTGGGGCTTTCGGTGAAGTCCTCTCACCCGATTGGAGGATTGGCCTAACCTAAACTTCCACAAAAATGATGGAAGGATCGGCCAAGAGGAGATCACTGGACGCATCCACAGAGATGCCGTCAAATGTAGAAGAAAAAGGAAAGAAGATTAAAGAGAGAAGATAAAAGATGAAGAACAAGAAGTTGCGGAAGTGGTCTGCAGAAGTGGTGGGAAGAGAAGGTAGGGACACTTAGAGAGAGAGAGAGAGTGAACAAGAATGAGCATTTGAAGGAATGAGGGAGAGTGTGAGTGAAAGGGCCTTGTACGGCTCGCTCACTTTACCAAAATTCAGTAAATATTTCATAACACATGCATACTCACCTCACCCCTTACCTTCCTGGAGGTGTGTCAGGAACTGGGTCCATACTGATGACTGAAATGACCCAGCACGCCCAAAGATCGAGTTCCAGAGTTCGGTGTAGCTGAAACATAACAAGCAAGGGATAGGGAGACCAGGCAAGAAACATAACAGACAAGATATACATGATACAGGGCACAAGACAAGGAATAAACATAACCAGACAAGCTATGCCTAATACAGGGCACTATATGGAACAAGACAGGGAATACCCAAGATCAGACATGAACAAGACAGGACACCCCTATCCCGGGGATATAAGACAGGACACCCCTCTACTGGGGATACAAGACAGGACAGGACCCCACAGGTTACATACCAGACTGACACACACAAATACAGAAACTAGCTAGGACTATTTGATAATTATTGGAGATTCCATCACATCTTATGGCCATAGTATGCTTAGCCCACCACTACGCCAAAGTACTCCGGTGGGTCCTAATGCTACATACCTGTAGACTGCACACTGAGACAAACAGAACACACGGGTGGGGCAAACCTTATAAAGGAAACAGAGCTGAAGCAAAGAGCCGAAGCAGAAACAAGGAATGGAAGAGCAGAACAGAGCATACAGAAATCCAGGAATGGATTGCAGCAAAACAGAGAAACTATAGCAAAACTGAGATATGCAGCTCCACAGCCTGGGTAGAACAGGACAAGGTGTCTTTGAGCTGCTATCAAGCTTTCACCGTGGGGTCATGTAACATCCCGTTACGCGACCCCACAACATTCCTGCCTCTGTGAGTGGGCCTATTCAAGTCAGAGCAGCCCGTTTTTAAAGATTAATTGCCCCCCTCCATTCCTGCCATGGTAGACACCATTCCAGTTGGTCACCCATTTTATCCTCTACCTATTCCAAAGTCCCTGATTGGTCCCTTTGTCTCCCCTTCCTAGGTTCAAATTTATTGGTCGTAGTAAATGAACCCTTGCCCTTCAAGTTTGATGCCCCATTGGCCGATCATCCGGCTAATTGAATTTGTGGCATTTGTGTCCTGTGTGGTTACCCAGAACTACTATTGTCTTGTCTTTCCTAAAACACTCCTAAAACGCCGACCTGGAGTATATGCTCAAGGAGAAATTTTTTTTTTCGATGAGAAAATTAAAAATTTCTGGTGAGTCCACGTATTCAATTTTTAACAAGTTTCTGAAGCAAAAAAACCGCCAAGAATATTAACTAATCCTAAGTAACATTATTGCATTTACAGTTGACATGTAGAAAGGCTGGTAATTCCCTTTATATGTATTTTTATGATCTCGCAGCCCCTTTATAAATCACTTCCATTGTCTTTTAAGGTCTCCATTTTACTCTCCTCTGCTGCAAATGTGAAGTACAAATTTATCTTCGATGCAGTTAAATAAAGCAGGTGTGTTGCCTCTTAATGTCTAGCGACGTCTAATATCCTTGTCTGCACAAATTTTATGTGTATTTAGGGCAGTTATCCCGTGAAAATAGAAGCCAAGTAATGCGTTCAAACATGTGTGTGAATAATTTAACATTTCCGTTCTTATATATATATATATTTTTTTCAATTTACTGCTGCTTAGCTAAAGGAACTGGAATTTAACTATGCTTAATTTAGAAGAACATAAATTAATACAAATTGTATGGACAAGTATCACAGCGGAGAACAAGAGAGGGGGATATTTATATTATTTCTTCCTTGTTTATCTCCTGTTAATTGTAATAATTTTTTCATAATTCATAGAAATGTAAAGCTGTCACTGAAGCAGGGGCATAACTAAAAATCTCAGGTCCCTGGTCAAAAACTTGCCCAGAGTCCCCTGACTTCACATAGAAACATGTCCCACAAGCTCAAACAGCTTGTAAGTGCCACCTTTGCCCTAAACTGCTTATCAGTGCCATCTTAGCCCCCAAAAAGTTATCTGTGGCATCTTTGTCCCCAAACAGTTTGCCAGTGCTCCAAAACAGCTTGTCTGTCCTAATCTGCTTGATTATTGTATCTTCCAAATTTTACCTAGAGCAATGGCCCCCTAAAAGGATGATGAATCCAAGGTAAGCAAATATAAATATTAATTATCTAGATGCATCTAACTTCAAAATCCCTTCAAAGTCTGAATAATAAGGGGTTATGGCCCATCCGCTTATTCTAGCAAATTACAATTGGACAACTTGGACGTTGAAACTGAAAAATGCCACTAAAGTTCCATATTTATGTAGGACATACCCAGGGCAGTGTCACATTCCAGCGCCCTGTGACTTAAAAACTCACACCATAGGGGAAACGGGCTGTTTGGGGAGAAAAATTGTAACCGGCCATCGAGCAGCAGCGCACCCGGGTGCCTTATTGCCCGAGAAGGCGAGCTGTGTTCTCTGATTACGTTGCTGGAGATACCCACCTGGATTAGTGGAACATACAGGAGAATAGGCAGAGCATGGGAAAACATTAAGCAAGAGTGGGCGTGGCTATAATCAAGCCCCTCCTTTTTATTGAAAAATTCCCATTGGAACATAAGACTTGTGTACCTTGACATAGGCTAACTATGACTTAATATATATGATTCATTTATTTATATAATTAGATGTATACATGTATTGGAATTTTATTATCAGTGGTTTATTTTTCTTTTTTTTCTTTTTGCTTACCATGTGTTGGTTGGAAATGATGTTGGCAGAAATCATAATTTTGTAGCTGTAAGTGTTAAAATGATATCATAACTTCCACATTACCATCATTTTTTATTCACCAAACGCATCCTTATTTGAACTGATCATATCATATGAAACGAGAATGAATTATAAAAATAAAAAATATAAATATAAAAAATCTCCATTACAGTAACAAGTAATATTTCTCTTCCATGTTCTTTTATGTTCTAGTAATACCTTACTTCTTCCACTTTCTTTCCTAAACTTCTTTCTCTACTCGTGTCCACAAGACAAATCTTATATGTGCCCAGAGGGGGGAATCATTATCTTAACCAATCAGCTCTAATCATTATATTTGCCGTTCAGCGACATGGCCAATGGATTCGGGGTTATCATTCTCAGCTTGAAGCTAACACCGCCATTGTGTGACCTAATATAATCCATTCCCACTGGAATCCGCTGGTATTTATCTCTACCACACGTCTTGGAATAATACCAGTATTTTTCACGATGGCTACACTCTTTCTCCCACGATGGTCACTTAGAAAATGTTACCATCTGCACCCGAGACCATCTTTAAAAGACGCTAGAGAGTATGTCTAATCAGTAATATGGACTCTTGTTGGGGTTGTCATGGAAGTTGTTACGTTCTGTGTTATTTTAAACCATAATTGCTGTAGAAAACATAATATTTTTTTTTGGTCTTCAAGGGAGAAATATAACGGTATTTCTGTATCCTCCTGACTGTGTCATAACGTCTTTATTGAGTTGATTAAAAAGTATAAAAGGTTGAATTTCAGAACGTTTGATGAATCTCAGTGTTTTGTTTTAACTTTGCCTAAAGGGCCATGAGAACTGGACTGACGATGAAGAGGCCGCCCTGGTACTTTAAGGCCGGCGGCCGCCTGGTGACATAGGCCCAGCCAACGCCCGAATGCAACATTTTAATGCTGGTATTTCCAGCCAATGGCCACACACTTCTGGTGTGCCAGATGGCTAGTCTGGGCTTGAGTCCCATTGCCAAAGACTCATACCTCATGGATTTATAGGGTACCATAGTCACACATTGAACATCCCACATACTGATGTGTTTTACACTTTCAAATAATCAACGGCTTTTACATACACATCACAATATTTGTAATCCTTAAAGCCAGTCTGTGATGGATTAAAATTTAAACATTAATGTACAATGTTGTCTTGGTCATCAGAAGTCCTCTGATGATAGACTTTTTGGTGGTCACTATGGTAATCTGTAGAAGCTGGTTTGTACAAACAAGACTTCTCTTTGTACATGCCACATGAGCAGGGACAGCTTCTAAACAGTTGTTCAAAAGGACTATGGGGCCACGTGGTGCTATATCCGAGGACCTTTACCAGGTAAACCTTTTATTTATTTTTGTAGTGGCTTTTTTTGGCAAAATTAATAAACCTTAAGTTTAACGTCTTGTGGTCAGTGAAATTATGTGTTAGCTCAATTGACTCAACTCAATTATTCAGTACGAAGGAATTTATTTGCAGGTGTCTGCAACCTTACATTTTGTGGGTTTTAGGTGAGGACGTGCAAGTTGATGAAAACTACTGTCACGGATCTGGCTAGTCCGACCGACTACCTCCGCTGTCTTGTGCTCCCTTAGCCTGGGACACCACACTTTCCCCGGTTCCCCAGTCACTCGCCGAGACTCAGTGTAGGGTAAAACCAAACAAAGACTGATTTATTTTGGACACGCAGAGCTGGATATATCCAGCACAACACACATTAACATAAAACAAGATATTGGGACACAAACCACCCCCTTAATCTGCCTCCCAGAGACAACAGGGGCAGTAACGAGATTAACCATACAATAGGTGGGGGAGACTGATTTATACAACATTAAACTGAAAGAATGGTGGTCTCTCCCTGGTGGCAGATCCTGGCTGTCTGCTGGAGATAATACCCTCAGCCAGTGATGAGATGATACTGCTGGGGGTAGCCACAGAAGTCTTTACAAACCCAGGGCCCATAGTCAATAGGGAGGAGGCTGGCAGTCAGGCCTCTCCAGTGGTCCCAGTGATGGAGGCTTCCGTCACAACTACCATGACCCCTCCTGAAGCTCAAAAAAAAAACAAAAATCAACCACCAGCAATATATATATTGCCTTCATCTACAGTGCTTCTGATGTCAGCCCAGGATAGTAGTGCCTCATATCCGAAGTTAGGCAAAGTGGCATTCAACCATACCAAAATCTTGTAGGTAATTTACACAGGGAAACCAGGGACTGAGGGACACCTTGCAAAACCTTTATGTAAGCTCTTAGACTTCAATTAACTAAAACCTACTTAGCACACATTGCCACATAGGAAGTCCTCTTCAGTTGTCATGTGACACAAAAGCATCAGCTTATAGGCTGTTGCAGGGGCGGGCTGGGCCGGGGGGCAATTGCCCCCCAGGCCACCCGAAATCTAATCTAAACGGCCGCTGGGTACTGATGCCGCCGGCCGGCGCTACTTTAATACTTTTTTTTAAAATTTAATATGGCAAGCCGGATCGGCTATTAAATGAAAAAAAAAATAGTATTTAAGCAGCGCCGGCCGGCGGCATCAGCACCCAGCGGCCGTATGCGATGGCCGCCAAGTGATGGGAGCAGCGTGAGGGGTGAAAGCTCCGCCCCCTCGCACTCACCTTTCACCCCTCACGCTGCTCCCATCACTATGCGGCCATCAGATTGTTGGAAATCGAATCTAAACGGCCGCTGGGTGCTGATGCTGCCGGCCGGCGCTACTTTAATACTTTATTTATTTTTAATATGGCAAGCCGATCCGGCGTATTTAATAAATAAAAAAAAAGTATTAAAGTAGCTCCGGCCGGCGGCATCAGCACCCAGCGGCCGTTTAGATTCGATTTCCAACAATCTGATGGCCGCATAGTGATGGGAGCAGCGTGAGGGGTGAAAGGTGAGTGCGAGGGGGCGGAGCCACTTCACTTGATTTCCCCCTCAGGCCTTAGGCTGCCAGCCCTCCCCTGGGCCGTTGCCATAAATTCTGGGGGGAAAAAAGCATCTTTGTCATTTCTGTCCTGTTTTATGTAGTTAAACCTTCAGAGGAAAGAATAAAATGACAGATCTTCCTAGCATACTAAAGAGTGCAATTAATGCTATGTCCGAGCGGAATTTGTGTGCGATGCGCTAAAAAAACCAGAATTTTAGCTGTTGGTGCTTTTTCTGGAAACAGATGATACTACATTGTAAGTAAACTCTCATACCATTATAGAAAGGGCTTGCGTTTTAAGGAGCCCGACCATACATCATTGAAAGGTACAGAGCAGAGTTCTCTGAATTCTGTATTTCCACACAATATTTGAAATTACATTTTTTTTGGGGGGGGGGACAGTTACTATGTGCTGCAAATGTGGAAGTAACTTTATTCTTTCATTTATTATTCAAATCGCACAGTAAATTGTTATATCCATATTGCCTACCCGGCTTGTGTATTATTACAGAGATATTTCAGTATGTTTCTAATAATATAGAATAAACTTTTGAACTTATAAAATAAAGCTTTAGGAATGATATATTGTCTATATTGGTTCCAGATAATTTAATCCTTGCAATGTAAATGCAACTAATTTGCATTACTGCATTGTCTGCAAAGACACTGTTGTGTATATGTATTTAAATATATATATATATATATATATATATATATAATGTCGTAGTTCTATGCACATACTTTATAAACCCAATCTACTAGATAACTGGCTCAGTCTTAATCATCCAGCTGGACTCTCTGACTAATGAAAGTCTATGGAGGAACGGACTTCATTAGCATCACCATAAAGCATCAGCTCAGTGCGGTGTTGGAGCCGGGAAAGTTCCACCAAAATATCACATGACTGACAGCAACGGCACCTCCAGGTCTGCAGATAAATGGAGCTTAAACCAGATTTTCCTCAAAGTTAAACTACATTACTGTATTTCTATACATAACGCAGGGTTGCTCAAAGAACAGATTTTTTTCATGGGACTTCAAGCCTAGACTTCAAAATTGTATTTTAATTTCCTAATGCAGGTTGCAGACCCCAGTGTATTATAATGCATGCAACTTGGTCCATGCTTTTAGTTACAAAATGAGATTTCAGTCTCATTTTCCTCCCCCTGGCTGTCTCTATTGGAAGCAGAAAGTATAGGTAGGTACCAAAGAGGATCTCCAGAGGCACTAAACACTAAAATGCACTAACACTACAAAAAAGTGCACCTGGAAAATGCATGCTGGGGGTGATATGCGATATGAAGGGGTCAGGAATGTAGAGACGTGAAAAAAGGGACAGGCAGAAGAAAAATAGGTGGAAAGGGGAAAAGAAGAAAGAGGGAGAGAAAGAAGGAAGAAAGAAAGAAAGAGTGAGGGTGTAGAAAAAAGAGGCAGTCAAAGAATAAAGAGGGAGAAAGAAAAGAAGTGTACATCATTTTAATGACAGGCATATGTTTTAGTATATATATATATATATATATATATATATATATATATATATATATATATATATATATATATATATATATATACGGGAATTGTCAATTATAGATGAAGTTAAAAGGTCCAATCATAGTCTTGTTGCTGCACAATGATTGGTCTCTATTTACCATGGTAACGCGTGCTTTCTAGGTATTTCAGGCCCCTTAGAGCAAGTGATGCAGATCTCTCAGCTTTGGAGTTGGCCCACGCCAGCAGCATTATGCCCCGCAATCTGCCAGGGTATAGAGCAGGAGGGTAATTGCACATTAAAGGAGAGGCAGGAATGAGGGGGGGGGGCGAGATCTTGATGTTAAGAGAGAGAGAGAGAGGTTGTATGGGACAGACATTGTGATATTTAGGGAGAAGTAGGGATGGGAGGGAAGAAGATGGCGATGAGGGAGAGATGCAGGAGAGAGAGAGAGAGAGAGAGAGAAGAAATAGTACGATGGGAGAAAAAGAGAGGAGGAGGGAAAGAGGGAGAGGAGGTGAGAGAGAAGAAGTAGAGGGAATGAGAGAAGGAGAAGATAGAGATTTAAAAAAGGGGAAGGAGGAGAGAGAGAAGGAGGAGTAGAAATAGAAGGCAAAAAGAGAGGGGAAAACTTGGAGAGGGAAAACAGAGGAGAAGTGAAAGAGAGCTAGAGAACTGGAACAGAGAAAGGAAGAGAGAGAGACAAGAGAGAAAGGGAGAAAGCAATGTGGAAAAAGAAAATGGAGGAGAAGGGAGAGAGAAAGAACAAGGACAGAGAGAGAAAAGGAGAGAGAGAGGGAAAAAGGTAAGGGAGTGGGGAGATGGAGGGGGAGAGAAAAGTGGAAAGAGGTTTCGGACACGCCGTTTCAATGACGCCCACGTATGTGAGTATAGAAACTTTGTCGGATGTCGCTGAAGGCAAACATGCCAAGGAGAAACCCCAAAAACAAAAAAAAAGATATTGTTTAAAAAAAACGAGAACCGGTCATTTTCTGTAAAGCACTTCGGAATTACATTGACTTTCAACTACTAAGTGGAAGCGACATTACAACAAACATAATAAACACTTCTAAATAAACTAGGAGAGCAGTTGCTTCAGGTGTCTGGAAACGTATGAGATTTTGCTGCTCTCGACGCTTTGGGGGACGTTAATTTCCGATGATAAGAAAAGCTTCAATAGCGTTACGCCTGTTGTCAAAACCTCAATGAAGTTATGTTGTTGAATAATAAAGGAATAGCCGGTGGGTTGCCAAAAAAACCCGCAAAGTAAAAATGCAATGTTCTCCAATAAACATCAAGACAAATACATCTAATTTGGTGAAAATGTCACCGCGCGTTGCAAATCTGACATCTTAGATTGCGGTTATTGAATATTATTTCAAGTGCGTTGGGACAGAGCTGATTAGGTTTCTCTTGCATGTGACTGAAAGGCACCGGGGAGGATATTAATTCTCTTCTGTTCCAAAATAATAAAGCAAATTATTTGTAGAGAAAGCTTGCGAGGCGTCGGGCGTAGCTCAGAAAACGCCACATTGGCTGCGGTTAACCGTTTAGGGGAGCGATATATTACCAAACGGTTATTAAATAACGATGCCGAGAAAATGGATTATAACGTAGAAAGCAAATGCATTAGCGTTATCCCTAAATAAATAAAGCCCCGTAGCCTTAGTGGTGCACTTGAGCCATAGTATGTGCTTTGAAGTGTTTGATAGCTGAGTGGTCCCTTTGAATTTATATTTGGAAATGCGTGAAGGGGGTTCTGGTTCTGCACAACCCCCCCCATAGGCATTTTTTCATTTTCTCCATCTGTTTGCTGTGTTCGACCCGACACATCTCCTGCCATGTCATGTACTCAGCTCCGGCACAGACTTGGCGAGCGTTGTGAGGGATCTAACAAGCCCTCCCCCATCCGAATAAATAGTAAGGAACCCCATTGATTTTAAAGGCAGTGTTATAATACTACTGATTGGCTGCTTGAAGCAGCCAATCAATGGCACAAATCACCAGACCAAGAAGAAGGTGGGGAGCTGCAGCTTCTTCTAAAAGATACATTTTAGGTTTAAAGAACGTTAAAAGTGCTGCCTGGGACACTGTCCCCTTAAGTACAAGGGCAACATGACGAGGCTTCTGAAAAACATAAAGCCTTATGTTATATTATCCTTATGTGCGCAAGTTACCTATCCATAGAGAGCATAAGGTTAAGTAAAGATGTGTATTTGTAGAAACATAGTTGATATACCAATTAAATCTATTGTAACCCCCCCCCAAAAAAAACAGAATAACCATGTATCTTTTCACATAACTATACATTTTTGGATTCTTGGCAATAACTTTCATCTTTCATGTCACAGCAGCGGCCAAAAAAATGGGTCGTAGACCCAAAAGTAGGCCTACCACCACTTCTACAGTTGCTTGATTGAGAGAAAATGCTACTAAAGCCCGATAATAGATCACGGAATATAATAATGGCCCCCTCGTTGGGACACGTAGACCCGGACTGACCATCTGGAGGACAACGGCGCTCAAGTGTGTGGCCATGGTCTGGAGCACCGGCTCGTGAGCATCAAAACGAAGCGCTCCATGGCCACCTTGTCATGACCAGTCCAGCCCTGGTGACCCAACCAGGATGGTCTTCTAGAGGTTTCGGCAGCCCAGGCTTATGATTTGGAGTTTGGGACTGGGACCTCTCATGAGTAGAGGCAGCGCCTTCCCATCTCTAACTCCCAAGACTTTATTTCTTTCGTGCTTCTATAAATGCCACCATTTTGTTATCCCTTCCGAAGAGAAATACATTTGCCATTTTTCTGTTTCCAGGTTAAAACTCAATCCCCGTCTCCATATAATTTACAGGGTTGATGGGAACTGACAGCCGTAATCCAAACTAAGCTATGGTGATTTAAGTGGTTGTCAGTCGAGTATGGTGGTGGTTGTATAAAATAATACACATTTACATGACAACCATATTACCGGGGAGAAAAATGGATAAAATTAAAATAATGTAAAAAAAAAAAAAAAAAGGCTCTAAGGAAGAAGATGGAAAACCAAGCCGGGTTTATGTTTGATGATCAGCTCATTAGCTATAGTAAGAATGGCATTCGAATTTAATAACATATCGGATAAATTGAATAACAATATTGTTGCAATTATGGAAACAAAAGTGGTGATTCATCAATGTCTAAAATTACCATTTTTATATTTTATTTTATTTTTTTTTATTTTTTTTCCCTTCGGTCTTTTAATATATGACTTCAAAAAGGATTTCAAAGTCACAAAAAAAATAAAAAAATAAATAAAAATAGAACGCAAAATAAATGTATCTGACAAGACAATTGGCGAGACTGTACGGACAATTCGAGATTGTTTATTAGAAATGGATTGGATTCCGGCTGTAATTTCCATAGGCACTAAAGCAATCTCGGTTATTCGCTGTCGTCAATATCAATATGAAAAAGGTTTATTGAAAGTTTTGGTACGAACGGCATGTGCCGTCTTCCCCGTGACTCCGCGTTATCTCGGCTTTTCGCGATAAATCAAGTTATTAGAAATTGCTAAAATCTCACGGCTGATTCATTAGCTGCATAACCATGTAAATGACCTTCCAAGCTGGGTAGAGATTGATCTAAGGAGCTCGAATGAGAGGGACAATCTAAACGAGCATGATTCCAGATGATAAAAGGAAAGCTTTAAAGGGATAGCAACACTGCATGAGTGCTAGAACCACCTGGAAGGGTTAATAGTAGGGGCGCCGGAAGACGACCCATGTCGAAACGTGTTGTCGGGAAAGACTGTTGAAGGACGTTTTTAGCTCGAGTGGACCTAAGACTTTGAGTAGCATTTATTGGGTGGGATACCATAGGAAGATACCTGAGAGGGTGGTAGATAAGTAGAACAGCCTCCCAGCAGAGGTGGTAGAGGGTAATACAGTGAGGGTATTAAACATGCATGGGATTGACATACGGCTCCTGAATCTAAGACGAGACCAACGACTGATTAAGGTTTGAGTCTTTACAGCAGGAGAAACGGGGGCCGAATGGGGCCGATCTGCTGGCAAATTCTATCTTTTCCTTAATTTAAAATAAAATGGGTTTTTTTTCAGGTGGTGGTGTATATACCCCATATTACATTCCAAATAAATAATTGTTTCTGATGAAAGTTTCAGATTGGCACTGATGCAATTTCTCTTTGAGGGAAGTTTTTTTAATCACGTGGAAAGAATTAAAGGATTAGGTTTAAAGATATATTGTTACACCTTTTAATATTTTTTTTATTTTATTAAAATGACCTATTTTTTATTGTTGTATCAGTGTGATCATTTCGGGGATATTCAGTCTAAAGGAGGCTGAGATCGGTGGCAGCCTGTGGCAGAACTAGAATCATCTAAATAAAGAAGCTAAACTTTGAGTTCTCTCCCGTCTCCATCTCCTATACCATGAAAGATCCACTGATCCAAAGATCTCTCTCTTTGTGCCACATCGCCCCGATCAACTATAAACGCCTTTTATTTTTAATTACATTTTTATTCACTTCCTATTTTTTTTATCTCTTAAAAAAAATCAAAATAAAATATTATCTGATAAACACTTTTTATTTTTAATTACATTTTTACCCACTCCCTCTTCTTTATCTCTGTTTAAAAATAAATGTAATAAAATCTTATTTGATAAACACTTTTTATATTTAATAAAATTTTTTACCCACTCCCTCTTCTTTATCTCTCTTTAAAAATAAATGTAACAAAATATTAATGGATAAACACTTTTTATTTTTAATTACATTTTTTACCCAGTCCCTGTTCTTTATATCTCTTAAAAAAAAAACTTTAAATTAAATATTATTTGATAAACATTTTTTATATTTAATTACATTTATTTACCCAGTCCCTGCCCTTTATATCTCTTTAAAAAAAAACTTTAAATAAAATATTATCTGATAAACACTTTTTATATTTAATTACATTTATTTACCCATTCCCTCTTCTTTATCTCTCTTTAAAAATAAATGTAATAAAATATTACCTGATAAACACTTTTTATTTTTAATTACATTTTTTACCCAGTCCCTGTTCTTTATATCTCTTAAAAAAAAAACTTTAAATAAAATATTATTGGATAAACACTTTTTATATTTAATTACATTTTTTTTACCCATTCCCTCTTCTTTATCTCTCTTTAAAAATAAATGTAAAAAAATATTAATGGATAAACACTTTTTATTTTTAATTACATTTAATTACATTTTTTTTAAAAAAAAAACTTTAAATAAAATATTATTTGATAAACACTTTTTTATTTTTAATTATTTTTTTTTTTTACCCACGCCCACTTTAAATAAAATATTATTTAATAAATCATCCCAATATTTTGGTACACTGACATTGCATTAATATGAATGTCGAGACATAGATGTCGAACAAAACTGGTTTCTGTCTTAAAAAAAAAAATAAAAAAAATAAAAAATGAAAACAATATTTTTAATCTTTTAATGCACGTATTTTATTTTGCTTTCATTAACGTTCGCCCGGCTAAATGAATTATTTTCTGTTATTTTCTGCTGTCTTTTGGGATCTACCCTCTTATTTCTGATGGATGTTTTCGAAGAGAAGATCTGTAGTCCAACTGCTCTCCAGGGACGTTGAAGCGAGCGGCAGGTCCCAGAGGCTTATTAATGTGTCATCACTTTTCTCTTTATCTTGAAACGCTGAGATATGTTGTTTGGTTATGGACCTCACAGAAGTCTTTAAAAACCCATTAGGAGGCTCTGGGTATCCCACAAGGAAGAATGACGATACTGCAAGCGAATGGGAAAAAAACAAACAAAACAACACAAAAAAAAAAGGGAGTTATCGGACACGCGGAATTTTATTTGTGGTTTACTGCAAAAATCTGTAACCGTCAGCACATTGCGAACATTTCGTGAAGCTAGGGATAAATTATAAATTAAGATTAGACTATATCATTTAATTATATATTTATGGAAGGCTAGCTGGTTACGTATTCCTTTTTATTAAAAAAAAAATATATGTTTTTGTGTTATAGAGTAGACTGGAAAAAAATATTAAAAATATATATTTAATGTATTAAAAATTATGTAATTACCTCTTTAATTAATTGACATTAAAACTTCCAGACTAAATTCCCCAAAAATTCCAATAATTGCACGTAAATAAATACAATAAACTTCTAAAGGTATTAGCACAATTTAAGTAGATCCTTTTTTTTGCACATAGAGATACCTGGGAATATTCTAAATGAGGAGATCACCTGCATTCAAGCAGGGATATCAACCACAACATACTGGTAGCAAAAAGACCATTTGGGAGTCATATGTATGATCACCACAGTGTGAAACAGGACGGAATCAACCCAAGACTATGTGACCCTGAGAATCTACTCTTATACTCCGAGACCCTGAGATGGGGGCACAAACCCTGAGACTCTGGGTCAAACACTAAGAGTTCCCAAGTATGCACATAACTGTCTGTGCCTGTCTTCTTTATCTTTGTCTAAAAGACACCTCTACAGAAATATATTGTTGGGTTTATTCCAAGACAGAACATACAAGCCATTTAAAAGACATGATGGGCAACAGCATAACCAAGTATATGCAGGAGCAACGTGTGCGCAGTACACCTAAGTCATGAAAAGTAAATGACACAAGACATACGAAGAGTTCTGAGTTAATTTGCCAAGGTTCCCAGGAGAGCACACTGTCAGAATAAATGTAGATAAGTCTCCTCTACCATGACGCACTATAAGCAGTGTTTGCATCGGCTCAGCCCATTAATGCTCATCCACGCCGTATCTTTTTGTCTTTTCCTTAGCTTCCTTAATGCCACATTAGTCAAAACCCTGGAGCCCTGGAATCTGCTCCATACTGTCCTCTGATGAGCTTATTGATCAACCTCGGGACCTGGAAGTCTGGTTTCACTTGCTTCAGTTGATGTTTCCCCACATACAGGTAAAATCAAGGTGTATCCCAGTTGTAAGGGATTTAGCTCCCCCATATGTCCCATTTCAGGTTCCCCTAAACGGTGGCTCCCCATAGAGCTGTTTCCAGTGTTTGTCAGAATCCAATGCACACAAAAGAGGATCTCAGCAAAGCCACTGTTGCCCTCGGAAGGGTCCTTGAATGTTGCAGTAGATGCAGTAGAAAACTGTCTCCAGTGGACGCCATGAATGGACCACATACTACAACCTGGAAATAACTCAGTTGTGTAGAACCAGAATATCCCCCTTCAAGGTCTCTGAAGCATCATAGATCAATCTCTTGTTTCTCTTGCTTTCCTTGACAGCTCTCCAGGGCCATGGCATCTCATCAAAACCACATCTCAAGGACCTTGATGAAGTCTGTAGTGATGGTGAAAACAGGTCCGGATTTCCCATAGCTGAAGTTTAAATATAAAACTTATCAGATGTCTGAGTGAGCTCTATCTGGGAAAAAGATGGTCAGGTCATCCACATAAAATGAGGCCTTTATCTGTGCCTTCTTTTTCTTGATTCTGATAGGGTGATCTTACCTATCTCAGGCTTCTCTTTCATGCAACGCATTATGAACTCTTTGTGATAAATGGAAAAAGAAGATAAGAAATGGATCTTTATAACACCAGGACAAACTGGAAACGGGTCAGTTTTCAACCAGGATGAAAATGTTTAAATGTACGTAAACTCAACAAAAGAGCAAAATATATCCCCCAAGACAAATTTACCGATGACCTTACCCATAAACCCATGGGACAAATGATCAAAAGATTTCTCTGGTTAAACCTGACTTGGGCAGCCTGGACTCAGAGGTCCTTCAGATAATAGGTCGTGTCCCTGTCTGTTATTTTGTGTCGGAGAAGGACGCAGGTCTACTGAGGGTGGGCAATCTCAAATTTAATGCACCATAAAAAGCTGAAATAAGCATGTTTGAGATGTTGGTGAGATGAAAGCAGTATAGTTCTTTCAAATAAAAAAAAACACCAAAACACTGTGACCAAACATGGAAAATCGTATAAATTATGCTAATTATCCTGACAAATGACATGACATGTTAAATTTAATTTAACTCACATTAATTCAAATCCACCAGTTGCCTTTAAAGTGACCAGTGACCGCTTTACTCCTAGGTGACCATGCTAGATATCCGCATTTTAACTCATCGCGCTTTACAGATGTATCCTGGGGAAAAAGCATATTCACATGACTCTTTGTCTTTTATATTTACACCTTTATGTGTAAATATGAATCACTTTCCAGAAAATGCCAGATGCTTCACTGCATCAGTTAAAATAAAATAACTACACTTTCTCAGAGTATTTCTCATAACATGCCCGTAACGGCTGTTGAAATAAATATTTTTTGCTAACAAATTATAGCAATGCCCCATATCATAATAGTGCTACAGATCAGGGGGGAGGACTCACATTCGGCAAAATGACGGTGCTTTCGGTGATGTATCCCCCCTTTGCCCGATTGAAAGGTCAAGGGAGAGGACGTCACCACAAGTGGCGCCATTTTGATGGAAGTTTCCCCCATATATACCGTATTTTCCGGCGTAAAAGATGACTTTTTAACCCATGAAAATCTTCTGAAAAGCCGGGGGTCGTCTTATACGCCGGGTGCTCAAACTTACCGAGCCGGATTGGAGAATCACGATTCCCCACGAAGCCCCTAAAACTGTAGCCTATCTATAGGGCAGGGGCGAGTGGAGAAGCCGCCTCCCCTGGGCCGGTCTTCAGGGCCGCCCCGAGGTGGGTGCAAGATCATGATCTCCACAACTAGCCCTGATCAGCAGGGCTGGTTGGGGAGATCACGACCTCCCTCTAACTAAACCAACATTAGGGAGCTCGAGGTCTGGCACTTCAGACCTCGGCATCCGTGCTCCCTAATCACTACGCGCCGGCTATTGATGCCGAGCGCGGGGATGACATCATATCCCGGCGCTCGGCATCAATTGCCGGCGCGTAGTGATGAGGGAGCAATAAAGCAGAGGTCTGAAATGACAATGTGTGTGTGTGTAAAGGCAGGGGTGTGTGGTGAGGGCAGTGTATAAATGTGTATGTATGGACAGGCGTATGTTAGGATGTGTAGATATGTGTGTATATATATATATATATATATATATATATATATGTGTGTGTTTGTGTAAGGGCAGTGTATGTTTGTATGTATATATATGTCTGTGTATGGGCAGTGTATGTGTATGGACAGGTGTGTGTAAGGGCAGTGTATGTATATATGTGTGTTTGTAAGCTGGTGTGTACGTGTATGTGTGTGTAAAGGAAGGGGTGTGTGAGGGCAGTGTATGTCTATACATATGTGTGGACAGGCATATGTTAGGGAGAGCTGACCCACCCAATCCAAGCAGGCTTTGTATACAACAACCAGCCAATCACCGGTAAGGTACATCGCTTATACGGCAAGTATAGCCCAAACTCTATATTTTAACTGGAAAAGTTGGGGGTCGTCTTATACGCCCAGTCTTTTTTATACACCGGAAAATACGGTATATATTCACTTTGTAAAGTCACAAAACATATGCATAAAACACATTTACTTTTCATGGCAACATTTGATTAAAATAACACAAATATATGATCATGTAAGCTTTTGATCGTTCTGTCAATTTTCATTAATATGGCGCTTTTTTATTAACTCTATTTATTTTCCTGCCGTTATATTCCAAGGAATATTGCAACCTTCAAGTCAAATCAGATATACGGTTTCAGATTTAAAATGAATCTGCCACACTGAATTAGCAGGTTAGAGATGTCACTGTCAGGAGTATTCCGCGTTCCTTCATATCGTATCAATCTTCTCTATAATTGCAATAAACATATTCCATTTTAAGCCGTTTGGAGCTCATTCTCGAAGCTTTGTGCTTTTTAATGTAATGAGATTCTTAAAATAAACACATCGATAAAGAACTTTGAAACAGAATTACACAATACTTCATACGAGCAAAATGTAGGGAAATAACATTAGACAGCACACATCGATACTTTGTCTCTATAAGGTGTTCGCAAAAAAATGTTGTTTTTCATAATTTTATTGTGATTTCATCCGCTCTGACAGAATGAATCAAAAATTATACGCTTTTCACGCGTGATGATCAATAAAACTTTTTAAATGCATTATTGATTTTTTTTTTCCGCAGTCCTTAAATTCAAATTAAAATACATTTTTATGCTTTGTTTTTGTTCTTTTTTTTATTTTTCAAATTCTGTTTTGTTTATAAAAATGCCATTGGTTTTGACCTTTGTATCGTCAAATCCTTATCGATTAACTTCATGGGGATTTCCATTAACAGGTAATGCCTACAGTGGATTTCTGAGCACGATGTATCACGAGTGATTTTGGTTCTAATTAGTGGCAATGTTCCGCTTTGGTTTATTTAATCAATAAGAGTTTTGAGGTGTAAGCACATTTCATAGACCCATGGATACAAATTTCATTGTAATACAGGCTTATAGAACTCTGGCTTAAATTCATATTACATATGTAGTCAAAGAATATTGAAGTAAAATCCGAAGTGAAAAGTGTACGGATTATACAAAGTTTTCTTAGTTCTCATGAAGTAAGGCCCTAAAGGAATCCAAGTGTAACGATGTCTCGGCATAAGCCTTTCAATATAAATCTGGCGGAGTCGCATAGATTTTAAGATGAAAATAGAGGGGGCATTTTTTTTAATTTGGGAACGAAATTCATTGCCCGGTGCCTGATTGGAGGATCAGGGGAGAGGACGTCACCGGAAGCGTCCGTCATTTTGCCGGGAGTTCGCACCAGGTTATGTCTGTGGAGATGCGGGTGAAGATAAAAGGTAAAGGAGAGAAAATGAAAAACAGAAGGTAGAAGAGAGAAGATGAACAAGAAGATGCAGATGCGGAAGTGCTCGGCGGAAGCGGAAGTGCTCGGCAGAGAAGGTAAAGAAACATTAAGAGAGCAAGAATGAACTAGAATGAGAGTGTGAGAGAATGAATTAAAAATGTCCCCCTATTTCCATCCAAACCGAATGGGCAGGGAACAAAAATGTTGCCCCAAAATGAATTTTTCCCTCATGGGAAAATGGGGATGGGGGGTTACAAATTAACCAATCAGGCTGCCTCCGAGTGCCAAATTCTTCGAACATCAATATTTAGCCAATGGAAAGGAGCCATAAAAAAATGCCTTGTCTCCTAAAAAAGCAGAAGTGAATTTTATGGTACGATAGAGACCTGTGTTAATGGAGTCTATAACCGTATACCGGCTTGACCAGAAGAAACAGGCCATTTAAATTTATTTAAATGTAAGATTATTTATATTTCCCCAAAAATATATAAATAAAATAAATATTATTTATCAATTTAAAAATACAAAACAAAAAAAATACAATAAAAACAAAAAACATATTTTTGTTACTTAGCTCCTAGATTCTTCATTTGAATTAATAGCAGGTAAAAATCGTTACCAAATAACAATAATTCTTATGCGTGAACCTGGTAGTAAAGTCAGTAGGAGGATTCGCTGCGGCATTTTTTTTTCCTTATCGAGCCTCATAAATCTGTTCTTGTGGTTTTATTCGCATTATGTAGCTTATTTTACCTACTGATTTTCTGTTCAATTTTGTTTTTAGAGAGTAGAAGATTTAATGATCTCTCACTAGGGCTGCAACTAACGATTATTTTAATAATCGATTAGTTGGCCGATTATTTTTTCGATTAATCGATTAATCGGATAAAAAAAAATGAATGTAAATTTTTCATTTATTTAAAATAATTTACTAAACAAATGATGTTAAATACAAACAGCAGAATAAAAAAACTTTGATAATACATTTCTTGTCTTTATTTCCCAACCAGCCCCCCAATATATGCACATTTGAGCCCAGGCTTGCTACGCTGCCTCCCAGACATGCCATGCTGCCCCCCCACATATGCCACGCTGCCTACCACAGCACTCCACGCTGCCTCCCACATATACCACACCACGCTGCCTCCCACATATACCACACCACGCTGCCTCCCACATATGCCACTCCACGCTGCCTCCCACATCTGCCACGCCACGCTGCCTCCCACATCTGCCACTCCACGCTGCCTCCCACATCTGCCACTCCACGCTGCCTCCCACATATGCCACTCCACGCTGCCTCCCACATATGCCACTCCACGCTGCCTCCCACATCTGCCACGCCACGCTGCCTCCCACATATGCCACTCCACGCTGCCTCCCACATATGCCACTCCACGCTGCCTCCCACATCTGCCACGCCACGCTGCCTCCCACATCTGCCACTCCACTCTACCCCCCACATGCCACTGTGCCTGATACGCCTTATACCCCCTGAAACACCACTCCATCCTCCCCAGACATGCCACCCTGCCCTCCCCACATATGCCACGCCATGCTGCCTCCCACATCTGCCACTCCACAATGCCTCCCACATCTGCCACTCCACGCTGCCTCCCACATCTGCCACTGTGCCTGATACGCCTTATATCCCCTGATACCCCACTCCATCCTCCCCAGACATGCCACCCTGCCTCCCAGACATGCCACTTCTCTACCCCCAGATATGCCACTCTACCCCCAGATATGCCTTATACACCCTGATACACCACTCCGTCCTCCCCAGACATGCCACACTGCCCTCCCCACATATGCCTTATATACTGTATATGCCTTATACCCCCAGATATGTCACTTCACTGCCCCCAGGATTTAGATTCCCCTAAATTAACCCTAAACTCCCCATTAACCATAACTGCCCCTAAATTAACCCTTAACACCCCCTTAACCACAGCATCCCCTAAATTAACCCTAAAGACCCCATCAACCACAGCATCCCCTAAATAAACCCTAAACACACCATTAACCACAACTGCCTCAAATTAACCCCAAACACCCCATTAACCACAGCTGCTCCTAAATTAACCCTAAACACCCTATTAACATAACTGCCCCTAAATTAACCCTAAACACCCAATTAACCATAACTTCCCCTAAATTAACCCTAAACACCCCACTAACCATAACTGCCCCTAAATTAACCCCCACCTCCCCTAACTTTCAGTAGCCCAAATATATATATATATTACATACATATATACACATATATATACACATATATATATATATACACACACATACACATTATATATATATATATATATATTTATATATATATATACATATATACTTATACTTACAGTTAGATGAGTGTCACAGCCATGTGGTTCTGGCCTGGAGAAGGAAGGGGCGGGGCCAGTTGTCACAGTGATTACAGGGAGGGGGAGTAAGTAGGAGCTGCTGCTGTGAGACGATTATATAATGAGGGGGATTTTTCAGAGCGTTTGCTCTGAAAAAACCCTCATTTTATAATCGATAATAATCGATTCAACTAATCGATAATGAAATTCGTTGCCAACGAATTTCATTATCGATTATTATCGATTTTATCGATTAGTTGTTGCAGCCCTATCTCTCACATTAGATGTAAAAATAAAATTGATGACCAAAAAAATAAAAGTAAAGGAAAAATGAAGCTTCTTGGGAGAGACTTTTCAATGCTTTACGCTGTTGATATTGCACAAAATTTTCAAACATAAAATTTGATCCCTATTAGTTTTTTTTTTTTTATATTTTATTGCATTTTATTGATAAAGCGCCACCAGATTCTGTAGCGGTGTTAACAAAAGGGTAGTGAATACACATACTGGTGCAGACAGAGAAGAGGGTCCTGCCCTTGTGAGCTTACAATCTTTTAAGAGGTCGAGAGGCAATCAGACCGAAGGAGAAGGGACCGCTTAGGGCGAGGATGTTTTGATTATACTGAAGGTCGGAAGAACGGATTTTAGGCGTGAGGATTATTTTTCCAATTAGTAGATTTTTTATGGGTTTTGAAACTGATCTTTTTTTGCCATTAAAAGCAGCAGCAATTACTATTTTTTTTAAATCTTTGCAGATGGGTTCTGAAACCCAAGGGCGAGCTGTCCGCACTACTTATATGCAAGCCTGCAGGGCAGTAATGTTGGCAGCTATGGAGAGGACTTTTAACGTAAAGATGGGTTGATCCTTCAAAATAGAAGCTTAATGTTTGTTAATCTTATTGTCAAATTGTATTATTACGTCAGCTAACTAGTTCTGATCCTGGAATAATATAACACCAGACACGTGTTTCATGGATTGGTTATGTCTAAAGATATAAAAAAAGAATTCACTTAGCTTCGGGTAGTTTGCAACACAGGGGAAGGTCCATGTCAGCATCAACCAACACTCATGAACGAGAGGACAGAGTGGTGGGACATGAACACAGTCAGACGTTCCAGGAGAGCTTTGAATTAAATACTACGCAACAGACCTTTCATGTTCTCTAGATAGGGCGGTGGTGGCAAAGTCTTCTCTGAAAGGACAGCGGTCCAAGGTCCAGCGAGTGCTTGGCATACGCTATGCAAATACCATGGCCGCCTGACAGGAGACCAGTAAAGCAAGGAGAAGGAACAGCTGCGCTAATGAGCCAAAGAAAGGAATCCGCTGGTGTGCTATAAATAAATGTAATGTAATGAAACACAGAAATCATACTTAATATGTATGTCGTAATTAAAGTGACAACAAAAGTCGGAAATACTTAGGTCAGCATCATGAACGTCTGTAGAAACTCATCTGAGTGAATACAGCTCTTTTCTGCCGGAGTTTCTATGTGGTGGAATGGGTTACTTTCCACGCCTTGTTGCGATTGATCTAATCTTTTTTGCTTGGCTATCTTAGCTCTATTTAACAAAGACGCCATACTTCAATGGGCCATAATAGTTCCATGATTGCCATCGACGTCTGTCCTCCTCATGGTTGGTCCAGGAACTCTTCTGGGATAGACCAGTAGAGGAAGATCTCCTCGCTACTATGTAGCCACTCTGCGAATGAACTCAGAACTCTATATATTGGGGATTCCATCACATTATATGGCCATATATCGCTTCAACCGCCGATACACCAAAGTATCCCAAGTTTTCACGGCTATCTTGCTTACCATGGAGCTGAATCAATGGGGCTCATCTAGAGCAGCCATTTTAAAAATGGTTACCGGTAAACCTTTCATCAGCATTTACATATGAAAAATGTGTTATTAAAATACTTATTTTTGTTATTCTTATACCTATTTGGAGGGGGGGTCCCCCATATATTGAAGTTTTCTTCATTCATTCTTAAGATGAAAAAAAAGTCAAGTTTTTCTACTCTCCAAAGTTTGGTTTGCGAATATCTCACTTGTCCTAGTCGTTCAGAATATTTGTCAGTCTAAACCATATTTTATTTCATATTCAATCTTTCTTGCATAGTCCGGGCTCCACATCATGATGCATAAGATAAAAGCAATAAGGTCATCTCCCGTCTCTTCAAAAGATATGATCCTGCATATATTTGGGACGATAATAGCCGCGCGAGGTGAATAACTGTCTGTTTCTCAAAGGCAACCGTGATCTCATGACATACCTTGTATCATAATAAAAATGTAGGATTCTAATAAATTACCATACTTTTTTTTTCGACTCTGTTGCTATTTTCACCAAACCGTATCAAAATAAAATAAAATAATGATTTCACCCAAAGTATTCCGCACTGATAATATTTTCTTATACAAAATAAAAACACATTATATTAGTATCGTTAGTATAATTATTAGTTTAAAACATACGACAGTTCCAAATGTTGGGATACAATGAATGAGGCATAACACATTCATTTTGCCCATTTATATAAAAAAAAGTAAGGTTTGCGCAACTGTTACCTTAAGTATTTGAGTAAAATGCTGTATCACTTACCATAGATCATGTCCTGCTTGCTGTCTTACTCTCTCTGATAGTATGGGCACCCCGAGTGTCCATAACCGGCTGTCGGATCTCCACTGCTGGAGCGTAGTATGCTATGTAACAGTGGAGTGGGTGGCTGGGGTTGCTGAGTCTGGCCTAGTGGAGCACCAAAGGTAAATAAGCCTCTGGCATGTGTGTTGTAGTTTATGGATAGTTGCCTTAAAAGCATAGAGGGGCCCAGAACCCACCTATGCTCCTCAAACCCCATCCAGTCCCCATTGGAATGGGGGGTGGTACATATTTAAGAAACAACCTTATGAGGACACAATCTCATCCCGTTCCTCCCTCATACCCTCTGTTATGTCACAGCACTCAGCGTAGAAGATGGAGGCCTGAGAGGTAGGTGGTTCGAAGAGAACTTCCAGTGGTGTTCTGGGTCAAGCCTAGAGGAGAACTCAGTCGCAACTCGTTACCGTCGCTCAAATGATTACAGTACAATGAAATGATCGAGATGGATGGATTAGTAGGGTGTCATTTATAGACATGGAAGTCTGGCTATGATATTGCTAAATTTGATAGTCGAGAAACAGGCTTGACACCATTTATGATGCATGAATACCAGAGAGTGCACAATGCCCACTTGACCAAATGACCAGAGGTGGCCCTGGTGCTGATGACCTGAGTGCAGCAGATACGGACGGCTGCACATTATGTTTTTATGCTCATGTACCATGCGGCCGGGCATATCCGTCCTTCGGCTATACACTGCAGCACTCAATCAGATCAGGTCTATTGGGGTACCGATGGCCAGCGGGCCCACCAGCCATTTGCCCCGCGTCCCAGTTGGCCAGCCCATGCCGGATTGCAGCACAATACGTAGGCTAAAAAGAAAGTGAAAGCAGATATTTTTGTGTTAAAAAGTACGGTTTAAATAAACTAGGTTAAACTGATACGAAATTGCCATGGAACACAACATTTATTTTTAATGATACATTTTCTTTTAAAAGCAAACTTCATGTTTTTCCCCGTAATGCAAACTCTGTCATTTGACTTTCTTTTTTTCCTGCTGTTCCTTCAAGACATATTATAAAAAAAAAAATCCCAAAAGAAAGATCAAAGTTAAACCAAAAAAAAAAAAAGGCAAAACATTCCTTAGAATAAAAAAAAACAGAGACTAACCCGAGGGAACTTTCTTCAAAGGACTAAACCTCAGTTTAAGTTCCTTTGTTTGTTTGTTTTCGTCGAGTTTCGGACCCAATTGTTTAGCTCAGACGAAACATGAAACGGAAAATATAAATAAAAAAACGAGGTAAAAAAGTCCTTTGTAGGAACGCCAAAAGATTATAGATCAAAAACTAAAACTCAAGCTTTAAGTGATGGAGGTGCTCATAATTTTACTATAACGCAGAACCCAACTGCAGTCCTCAAGAGGACAACTTTGTTTATTTCTATGGAAGACGCCAAACGACCTTCGTCGGACTACATAAAACACCAGTAACCTTGTAAAAATAGTACAGCAAGACTCTCCCAAAAATATCATTCTAAAAAATTAACAAATATTGGTAGACTTTACTGTTTTAGATATCATTTCGGAGTCAATTCAGGCAAACAGGTTGACTTATCAATGAAATGTTAACGATATAAAGTGGCACCTTCACTGAGAAGTGTATGGAGGATAGGATATAGTAGAAACATTGAATTTGCTGGCAGATCGGCCCCCGTTCGGCCCCCGTCTAGACCGCCTGTTTCTCCTGCTGTAAAGACTCAAACCTTAATCAGTCGTTGGTCTCGTCTTAGATTCAGGAGCCGTATGTCTATCCCATGCATGTTTAAAATCGTAATCCCTTCGTGGCGATGACTTATCAATTACAAAAAAATGGCCCTACAGCACCTGTGACATACCTGGTACGTCATCAGTTAAAATCCATCCATACAGTGATCACAGGGTCACCATTAATTGTGATCCCCTTCATGACCCGAGCGGTTGGTTTACAGCCCATCCCCCGCATTTCTGCACATGCCATCGCTTCCACACCAAATAATGTTCCTGGTTAACTTCATATGACAAAGGCAATGTTTGTAAGCGTTGCCTCTGTTCTCTGCCACTCTCCTCCTCGTCGTAATCATGGAGAGCAACAGAAAACTATACGAAATCTATGCTTCCATGCATGCCAAATCCATGTTTTTTTAAAAAAAAAATTAAAATGTTTTGCTTCACACTAAGGGGTTAATTTTTTTTAACATTTATTTGTTTTTTTGTTAATTTGGTAGATGACTAGTTAGTGAGGAATTTGTTAGATAGGATTAGGGAGGGGTTAAAAAAAATAGAAAAATGTGAAGGAGATAGCAAAAACATGAAAACTGCTTTGGTCCCGGAGTGGAAAAGGGGTTAATACATCTTTTTTACCAATAAATGTTATAAAAAGGGAAATGTGGCAAAGGAATGAACTTTTAATGATTACTCAGCTAATTAGACAAAAAAAATGTTCGATCTCCCTCTCTAATAATTTTCAAGAACACGGCTTTACGTACCTGTCGATTCCAGAGAACCTTTTTTCTCTAGAATACTAATTTTCAGGAATCCAGATTAAATTTATATTATTTATATATTATTTATTTTTTTTCTTGCCCCACCATCATTGTTTTAGGCTGGTGTAAATATTTTTTTTGTAATACCGATTTTATGAAGGACAAATACAATATTTTATATTGTATCAAATTTAACTCTTTCCGAAAATCAAAATTATTTGACTTTTTTTTATATTTTTCTTTCCTTTTTTTTTTTGTATATCCTAATACAATTCTTGTTGCCGCAGAAAGGGGCGAACGTTGGTCTTAAATTCAATTTCAACAAAAATAAATGTGCATCCAATTGAGATAAATAGCAGTGGTTAAAATAGATGTATAACGGGGGGGGAAAAAAATCAATTTATTAGCAAGAGTTCTGGAATGAAAACAAATTTGAATTCTTGCTATACTAAAATATTACACTTTTTTCACATTTGAATGAAGATTCTATTTACTTTGTGCTGAATAAAAAAAAAAATAGTTGTGAAAACAGGTGTGAAATACAGATCTTATAAGTCTCCGAAACAATTGGACAAGAGAAAAAAATAGGCAGAAGTAACGTTAGGATGTTGAGAGTTTCCCCTGTATTTACGAAACTCAAACCTGTGTGATAGGGACAGAAAGACAAGTTATGTCAAAAACACCTACGTTTCCTCATTAAATGCGTCCGATGAGAAAAAAAAAACACACAAAAAACCATAAAGGCAAATAAAAGTTCATGTTGTGTAAGATTGAAAATGCACTATATGTGTCAATCAAAACTATGATTCTCTGGTGGTCTCCCAAAGGTCAGATTTGGATTAGAAGCTAAGATCCACGTAAAAAGGAAGATAATATAATATGTTCTAATATTGTTAAAATACAATATGTTATAATAGTATGTTTAAATTAGTTTAAACTCATTGGTTGATACACCCGAATGATGGCCACTGGCTACGTAGTTGATGCTTATGGTTCTGAGTCTAGGTTATGGATGACTTTATGAACAAGGTGTCACTTTTCCACAGCTCACTGTACTGCATCGACCAGATTGGAACAAAGCCGTGAAGATGAGGCTAACCCCCCCCCTCACGAGTCGGACAAATACGATCCACTCTACATCCACTCACATTCACTCACACTCTCACAAACTCTCATTCACTCTCTCACACTTTCATTCTCGTTCACACTCTCTAAATGTTTCTCTGCCTACCACTTCAGCATCGTCTTCTTCTTTATAGACTATCTTTTTTTTAATTTTATATTCAATCTTTTATCTTCTCTCTTTCATCTTCAATCCGGTATCTTCGTCCGCCATCTCTGCGGCCATAATGGCTAAAATTCTGCCAAAATGGATAAAAGATAGAAGATGAAGAAGGAGAAGGTAAGGAAACATTTAGAGAGCGTCAGAGAGAGAGAGTCAACGAGAATGAATGTGGGCACTATTGTTGCCCAAAAATGAATGTGTCAAAAAACTGACCAAAAAAATTTGGTTTGGTCCATTTGCACGTCTAGTAGATAACATACGGATGGTTTTCTTGCACGTCTTCTGCAGGAGAATTTGAATTTCCTAGCTTTCAATAAAAGCCAGCCCCAGACCACCTCATTCTTTTTTAGGCAGAAGAACGAGGAGGATGGATGGCCAGTCAACCATTCTCTACTATCGTTCTACTATCATACGGTAACGGAGAAGCCCTCATTAAAGGACATCGCCTGGTGAATTACAAGGCTTATGGTCCACAATCTTATATTTCAAATGACTTCTAATACTGACCAGCTGTGAACATGTTCCTGTCGTGTTTCCCTTTAAAGATAATTAAAGTGTCACTTTTATCCCGCAACCTTGTTAATCCTTCCCGCCACACCGTTGTTCATTAAGACCTGGACGCCTGCATTTTTTCATTTAGACATCATTGTTAATTACACAACCGTGTGAACCTTCATTATCTAGTCAGAACACATAGCTATCTACCCCCCCCAACATGAAAAAGGAAATTAGTGATAATTAGAAATTGTATTGACACGTTCGGTTATCTCTTTCCTTTTCCCAAACCCCATGGTAGCACCCATCTTGCGGCTTTAATTTTTACACATGTTACAATCCTACACACATATATCACATACGATAGTCAATGAATGGTTGTTGGGGGTTTGCTGTGCATATGTTTAATTAATAGTAATTAATAGTGGATATTTCTCCCCAAAGAGGATTAAAAAGCAGCTGACCACCCGATGTCCTAAGCCTATAAAGACTTACATAAAGAAGCATTTTATTATGTCTTCATCTGTAATTTCTCTCATGTAAATTATATAGTTTGCCAGGTTGGACGGACCATCTGTAACAATGGGCAGGTGCCCGGTAGGGCCACATACGGCAGTCTCGGGTCACGCAGTGTGGGTGGTCATTGGCTGTATACGTGTAACCATAGGTGGCCTGAGTATGAAAACGGAACACGCGACCAGCAGGCCTCCGCACTATGGAATCTGCCAGCCGTTGGCCTTAAAGCGCCCACTCGTCAGTGCGGTCATTAAACAGAGAGACCTGTCTGTATTATTGTTATTACAACATGAAAAGCAGCAGCTGAGGGGAATGTCAACCCAAAAATTGCTCGCAAAATGAAAGTAGCAAATCTATCTCTAAATTTTTATTTTTTTAACTAAATGGAAATTAATCAATGACATAATAATTGCATAATATATTTTTTCTTATGGCTGGTTTATTATTTATATCCATTGTAGTATATTTCATATTGTCATATTCAAGGGATTAGACATACAATATGGGAGACCAAACCCACAACGGTTTTCTTGTAAGAAGGGCTAGTTTTGATAAAATTCCTTGAAAATCATCCCTTTCACCCAGAAGACATTCACTATTGTAGGCTATTCTTGAGGCCTAGTCGAATTGAGAGATGGAATATCTTCTCAACTTACCTACTTGAAGGTAGGCTCGCTCCTAGTGCCAAGCGACTCGGGCATCTTCCTTAGGCACCTGAAGCAGGATGGTGTGGCATTTGTAGTAACCCCAGAAAATGTCCCCAATGTGTAGATCTTGGGTGTAGATGTTGTGTGATGTCTGGTGTCTAACTGGAGTGCATGAATAATGTGTGTATCTATATCTACATTGGCAAAGCATGTGAGTGTCAGATTACGAGGCACCAGGGCCCATAGGCACACCTCACTTCTAATGCAGAGCCATGCACTCAATGATTTAACATCTCCCAGCTACAGTAGCCTACACATTGAGGCTACTGCTATGCAGATGGTGGGGGAGCCTTAAGCATAATGCGCCACGGGGGAACCTAAGCATGGGCAACTTTGAATGATGCCCCAAAGTCCTTTAGGAAATTAGGTCTTCCTGTAAAACAGCATGACGCAAAAATAATGACTATATAGTGGCTCATACACTATATGGACAAAAGTATTGGGACACCTGACCATTAAACCAACAGGGACTTTGTTATAGAACAATCATACAACTTTCTGCATGAGGAAGATACGTGTCTAGATATCGTTTCTAACCTGAACACGTCAGCCTGTTTCCTGACTATCAATATAACAATATCAAAGCCAGAGTATCAAAGGACAAATCCCCATCATTTCATGTCACATTGTCCATATAGTGGTGCACAAAGCAAGAGCAAGAGACATGGTTTGATGAGTTTGGGGTGGACAAATTTGACCGGCAGAGCCCTGACCTAAACCCCATGGAACCCCAAAGTCACTGTTGGCGCAATGGTCAGGTGTCCCAATACTTTTGCCCATACAGTGTATCTCCAAAGCAGGAGTTGAGGAAGAGATAGCAAAGTTGACATGACTGTTCTTCATACATTATATCATAGAGGACTATGCCTAGTAAAGGTCAAGCTGACCTAGCAAATGCCTAGTTCAACAATCTGTGAGGTGTCTCTTAACAACTCTTTTTGGTTTGAATATGCTCTGTATGGGGAAACCTAAGCTATTCTTGGAAGTTAGGAGTTGGCCCTTCATAATGTAAAGCGGAGTCAGGGAGATGGAATGGTAACTCTTATGCCACCTTCCTCTTTACATAATACAACCATCACCATTTAGACCATAAAAAAATGCTGATTTTTATATAAAAATTTAAAAATATCTTCTTATTCCATTTCCAGCCCTCTTTATTCGGTACATAGATGTACAATGAATATCTGTATCCGGGGTAGAACATAGATTGAAGAACTTACATACCATGGGCTAATCTTTCTTCGTTTATTGTATTATAACTCTTCAGATTTTATATATAAACATTTCAATGAATTCCGTTAAAAAAAAAAAGCGCGTTGTGTAGATACTACGCTATCTAACCAAGTGCGGTGACCAAGCTATGAAGCGTGACGGGGCTCAAACCCAATATGGGACAGAGCGGGTTATTTTTTTTTGTTTGTGTCGACTCATTACGTATTCATTGTTTCCTATGCAAATTACGTTAATGAGAATTAGTCGCATAATGGAGCCAATTCACAGTTCGAATGGTGGAAAATAGGTCTGACTACCAATCTTCCATTACAGCTGTTTTATAATTACTGTGGAACGCTCTGAATTCTAATGCCGATGCTTCAGCGACACTTAAGATTTGCCTTTTGAAAGAAAGGCAACTTCCACCCCACCCCCACCCCCCAAACAAGTGCCTGGAAATTAGAACGAGGCGTCAAGCATTCTCCCTGATGATTATGACCATTAATCTGCTGTTTATTAGAGCAAAATTTTATTCGCTTAGTTGTGGGTCAGATAACTGACAAGATTTTTAATATATTGAAGCTAATAAAATGACTTCACAAGTGAAGGATTGTTTGGGAAGATAAATTGCGAAAGTCAACCTTAAACATATTGATTTAACTCTTTGTGTGTTCACTACCCAAATTAGCCAGGATAGTGTATAAAATACATTTTTCATGTATTTTTTGATAATTTGGAATCATAGGATAAATAGTTCTGTAGATACCTTAAGGCGTATCCTATTTTATATTATTCTGCGCGCTCGTTTCGTTCATGACTCTTGATCCTAGGTACCCTTCATTAACGTTTTTGTGTGTATTGAATTAGGATTAAAAATAAAAGTAATAATTTCAGATATGTTTGTAAGAGTTCAGAGTGCAGGTGGTAGCCAGGAGAAGATAATCTGAGAAAGCAAAGTTTACAAAGTAGCTATTCGAAAGATGAAATCCAAAGACTGGTCAAATGTCAAGGCCACGGGCAACACAAGCAGAGTTGAAGGAACAAGCCACAGTGGAATAAACTAAGCCATAGTTAGTAGGAGATGTTCTTTCTTTATTTTTAATTATTTTATATTATTTAATTTTTGCCTATTTCGCTTCTTGTTTATATTTTTTTGCTGTCGAAGTCTCATGCCCTCACCTGTAACTCACAAAATTTTAGGTTGCAGGCACTCGCAAACAAGTCTAATCTGCATGTTGCGTTATAGCATGCAAATAGAGCTGAGTCTGGTCGGTCGAAACCCTCAACTCTGCTGACCACATGACTTGTTAATGAATAGAAGCAAAAGGCACCAGAATAAGAACCGTGTTACACTCTTCAGAGGTTTTTATTAGGAAAGAATGTACTCTTTCTTAAGTGCGTGGAAGTATGCGCACACAGGAATGGAGCATGGACACGTCAGGTGTGGAAACTCATCTGCTGTATTAGGTCGCACACACCGGACAAGCCGTTGGGATGGCAGGTATGGGGGAACCTAGATCATGGCAGTATTTTCATGTAGAGGACATTTTCATTGTGGGTGTCTGATGTGTCTGATGGAGATTCTTTGCACTGACTCACCTGAGCTCTGGGGTAGGCAACTCCCTAAAAGTGAAAGGTGAGACAAGACCTGGACCTTCCAAGGATCTTGACAAGGCTCATGAACGAAGCAACAAACATCTGGGACTGTTGGTTCTAGACTGCCGCATGGATGGGATTAGTCTGATTTGCTGTTGAAGTTGTTTTCTTATGTAAAGTCAGAGGTGGACTAACATTTGGAGTCAGGGCCAGACTGGTGATCAGCCAGACTGGAAGGCCAGCGGCTGCCTGATGACGTTAGCGTGGCTGATGGCTGGATATGTGCCTGGGCATATCCTCTTGGTGGTCACGCATTGCGGCTGGAGAGGCAAAGTGTTTGAGAATCGGGTGCCGATGGCAAGCGGCCAACCGGCCATTTGTCTGGTGTGCCAGGTGGCCATTCTGGGTCCGTTTGGACTTTCGAGAGCGAGACTCACCTTAGGGCAAATGATTTAACATTGCCTGTTCTCAACTGAGCCAGTCTCACACCCGACTAATGCAATAACGACCGCAAATACATCTAAATTAAAAAATTAACGGCAAAATATGCTGAACAAGAAGAGTTATTTGATATATATACATATATATATACACGCAGATTTTTTGCGCACCATTTCACAAATCTTTAACACAGTACATAACATTCACCCCCATTCGGTTGAGATTGCAGATGGAAATTGCTAAGTTAATAGATGTAGGAGAGAAGTAAACAAAGTAATGGAAGAATGGCTGGTTCGGGAAATTTACAATGCTCACAGAGTGACATCTGCTTAATAAAGGGGCAGAATGAAACCCGAGACTTTGCCGTGCCGCGGAAAACCTCGCTCGTCTCTCTCTTTTTTTTTTTTTTTTCCTCACACGCAAAGAATTAGAAATGGCTTTTCAGAAAAAAAAAAAAGGAAGATTGATTTCTAAAACATAACAAGGAAAAACTTAGATTTGATCGATGTTTGCTCTGTTTGTGTCTGTGACACTGTCAACCTCATCACTAATGTGGTATCCAAATTTTCAGGGCCATGAATTATGAATAGTTTTATCATCAAAGGTCCGTCTCCGACGGAATATATGCTTTCACATCTGTCGCGGGTTAGAAGTCCAGGTAAATCAATTATTAACCGTATCCACTATTTTCCATTAACATTAACGCCCCTGTGATATCCACGAACATGGATTAATGACCTTTCCCGTTTTATAAAGGACAATGGTTAGCCGCGCAGCTGTGTCTGATTGAAGACACCCTTGTGTAAATGTTCTGTGTGAACGACTAACAGAGGGGGGGAAAAAAAGCCGTCTAATTCTTTTTTTTTTTTTTTTTTTTTATATGTTTTATGTTAGACTTTTATCATTGAGCCATCGCTTGGTGGGAAATAAAGCAGGTAAAAAAAAAAATATATATATATATGTAAATAATTTACAGAAATTTGCAAAGACCTCTAAATCGATAGAATGACAAGCTTTTCTTGAAAAACTAAAATTAAATAAATGATGAACAGCCAAACGGGAGGAAGAGTTGGGGTGTATATTGGTTGGTATTATGTAGGAATGGGTTTAAATGCGTGATATTGGTAATTTAATAACCGCCATTTAATGAAATGCTGGTTTGGGTCTGTAATTGAACGGAGAATGGGCTACATTTTTAAGTTTTGATTGATTTTACTACAATTAACTACATGAAGTGGTTAACAATTGTGTTTCATACAAAACCATGCCCCCTCAAACAATTAGATTTGACCATGGTCAGCTTTTAGATGATTATGTCTTGTAACAATTGTTTATAACATCATCCGTATTGGGTAGATCCAAGTTACCTTTGCTCATTTTCCAATCGTCTTATGACGCAGGACGCAATGCAACATTATAACGTAACATATTGAATTTAGAATTTTGCTGAAGCTGTGAAAGGGCATTTAATTTAAGAGATAGAAAAGTCCTCAAAGACCAGACATTGTAAATTCTGTCCATCTCTTGAGAAGTTCTTGGGGCATTCTTCATTATTCATGCAAACCGTTGCCGGTCATCGTTACGGTTTTGGTTTTGCCAACACGTGGCTTGGTGTGGTAATTCTGGGCCTCAGCTTTCGCTTTGGAATTTCTCAACCTCTTTTCTATTAAAATGGGTTTCGGAAAGAACTCTTTAATAAGACTCTTATGAAATTACATCTAAAAAAAAGTGACCCCTTCATGCACCTGCCCTAGCTTGGTCCCCTGTTCTCCTACCACTCCATACCTTGTCCTGCACCCTCAACTGGACTTTTCGGTACCGACCTTAGACTTGGCTTGAAGTTGCCTCTTGGTTTGATCCTGGCCTGCTTTTTGACCTCGTCTTTGGGATGCTGCTCCTGCCGTCTGCCAGCATTCAGACTCTTGCCCTCTGCCAGCACCCCATCTCCTGCCATTTGCCGCCACCTTGTCTTCTGCCGTCCATCAGCACCCCATCTCCTGCAAGTCCTGCTAAAACATTACACTTCTGACTTGTCCACTGCGAGTCGGCCTCCGTGTCTGCAACAAGGCGGCGCAAGGCAGGGTCCATTCCAAGTTCCTAGGACTCCAGGACAAGGACACAACAATTTATGCCTCCCTTACTATTTAGATATTTGATTTAAAAAGTATAGATAATGCATTTATTAATCAAACTTTAAATGAAAATTCCAAGTATTGTGCGTCTACAGACACATTAAACCGACATACCTGCAAAAGGTTTTCTTTTGTTCTCAGCTAGTGAACCATCAGATCCCTCTTTTTTTTTTTTTTTTTTTTTAATTTTAAAAGCAATTTAATCAACACAAATGTTAAACATGACCTCGCTAGATTGGATGGAATATGCAAAACAGAAAAATGGCAAAGAATAACATTTTCTGTAAACATAAACCATTTGCCTTGACGTTCTATCTCTATTCAACAGTTTAATTGAAACACAGAAATCAAAAGGTCAAAATCATGGAAAAACCGAAAAAGCCATTTACGAAAAATACATTTCAAATGGTATTTTCTATATTAAAAAAAAACCTACACAGTATACAGTACTGTGCAAATGTTTTAGGCATGTGTGAAAAGATGCTTTTAAAAAAAGACATGTTAATAGTTTAGTTTTATTATTTAACAAAAAGCAAAGCGAGTAAACAGAACAAAAATCAAGGAACTCGGCAGGTAACATATTGGACCGACTCTCCCAACTCCATTGGCAGAAACGCAGCCCCACATTTGCATGGAACCTCCACCATGCTTCACTGTTGCCTGCAAACTATCATTTTTGTACCGTTCTCCAGCCTTTTTGGCGAACAAATTTTCCTCTGCTACAGACCAATTTTGGCAGATCAGTCCAGAGCACCTGCTGCCATATTTTTGCACCCCAGTTTCTGTTTTTCCGTCAATTGTTGAGTCGCTTGGGCTTGTTTCCACGTCAGAGGCGTGGCTTTTTGGCCATAAGTCTTCCATGAAGACCACTTCTGACCAGACTTCTCCAGACAGTACCCGGGTCCCACTGTTTTCTGCCAATGGAGAGCTGATGGCACTGCTGGGCATCTTCCGATTGCGAAGGGAAGCAAACACGATGTGTCTTTCATCTTCTGCATCGTTCCCGGCATCTTCTGTCCTCAATTTTTGCCCGTTCCTTGTGCTTCTCCAAAAATTCTTGGGCAGAACATTTCTGGCTGGGAGAGACCTTGCTGCAGTATAACTATCACTATAACTACCTTGTGCGTTGTTACTGTTCTCAGTCTTGCCCTGGTGTATGACCATGACATTAAACTGTCTTCAGCAACCTCACCTTGTCAGTGAGTTGAGTTGTTCTTCACCGAGTTTTATTCCTCCTGCACAGATGTTTTTGTTTAAGTTAATGATTGTTTTTCAACCGACATATTAAATTAATGATCATCAGCACCTGTTTGGCATAATTGTTTAATCAAACATCTAACTATACAAAATCGCTCTCTGTGTGCGAGTGTTCCCTAGAAGAACTGATGCTGTTTTGAAGGCAAAGGGCGGTCTCACCAAATATTGATTTGATTTAGATTTTTCTTCTAATTTAACTATGAACGTGTCTGTTTTTAAAAGCATTCTTACTTTACAGCATTTTGCCACACCGGCCTAAAACTTTTGCAGAAAATTGTAGACTTCTGTATTTGGATTTTGTATGAATTGCAAATTTAGTGAAGTTTGGTAAATTCGGCGATTCCTACGAAGCCTTCGAAAATGACGAGAGACCCCCTATGAATCGGACGAAAACAAAGCACAGAGCTCAGAATTTTGATTGGAAATTTGTGGGGCCACATTCACTCATACACTCACTCTCTCATTATTATTCTCGGGGTTATGTCCACGGAGATGCGGACGAAGATAGAGATTGAAGACTGAAGATAGAAGATAAAGAACAAGAAGATAGAAAAAAAAATGGTCGGCAGAAGCAGTAGTGGTCGGCAGAGTAGGGAAACATTTAGAACATGAGAGAATGAATGAGAATGAGAGAGTGAGTAAAAGTGTGAGAGAATGAATGAGAATGAGAGAGTGAGAGTGTGAGAGAGTGAATGTGGACATTGGGCAGCAAATTTCATTCCCAAATTCATAATACTCCCAAATTTTTCGGCCGAACCGAATTGACAGGGAATGTAATTTGTTGCCCGAAAGCGAATGAGCCAAAAAGGAAGCAAATTTTTTTTTGGCCCATTTGCACGTCTTCCATAGGGTAACTTTAATTAATTAAATTGCAACGTATTAAGGCTAGGTTTCCACTTGGGTATTTTTGCAAAAACGCTCATAATAACGCCAATTCAGCCACACAGCGTTTTATTAGTGAAAAAATGCTGCAGCCAGATGTTAGCTGTTCTTCAATAGGAAATCGCACAATGCCATATCCACTTGGTGTTTTCCTGTTTGGCGTTTTTTCAGTCCTCTTTGGCGTTTTTCTGTTTTTTTTGGCTCTGTGGCAGTTTTTCAAAATCGCAGCATGTTGACACTCTGGCGTTTTTTGCAAGGAAATCTTGGCGTTTTTCTCCAATAGAAGTCAATGGGAGAGAAAAAACGGGTTTATTGCCTTGGCGTTTTTTATGGCGTTTTTTTTCACAGTTACAAAAAAGAAGAGGAAGAGCCGCCATTTTCCCAGTACTGTGGGAAAACGTTTATCTGCTTGTACACGGTGTGCAGTCTCTGTGTAATTTATTAATAATTTGGAATAAAGCATGCCTTACAAACCACAGAAAAGAGACAGAAGGGTCCGCCGGGGCGTTTAAGTAGAACTCTACCAAGTAAATGACATCAGGAGGGGGCAGATACTTGCCATTTATCCTAATCCCTTTTAGCTGGGTGAAACTTCCAACGTGTAAAGGCTGGAAAAACTGCCTAAGGTCAAAAAAGCAATTTCCACAGAAAGGCTAAAACGCCAGAGAAAACTCCAAAACTCATCAAGAAAATAACGCAGGAAAAAAAACCCAAGTGGAAACCTAGCCTAACCGTCACTAGATTTATGTCGATTAAAACACACGTGTAATCAAACCACACTTGAGTCTTAAACAAATTAGTCTCGGAGTGGAAAACTGAGCAGTAGTTTATTGAGATAGTGGAGATGCTTAGCAACAGAGTTCATTCTTCCAAACCTCTTCCTCTATCTATTACATGGCAGCAGTCTGACGTCCTAAAACCGCTCCCAGCCCCTCCCCCCCGCCTCAAGTCCTACAATGTATTTTCTAATTCATATATATTGCAAAAACTATTATTTATTTTAATTTTGTTGATGTCAGTGTTCCGCTGGAACTATTTTTTTCACCCGCTACATTGTATTCCGTTTGATATACTACAGCCAATTAAACCCAAGTTATCCGAAGCCGTTGTTGAGAAATCCATGGCCTCCTGTTTTTGACAATAATTTATAACGCGGGTTGGTTCTACAGATAAGCTTTAAACCGTATTATAAATAAAGCGATGCGTTTTGCAAAACTCCAACGTGCCAAGCGTGGAAAAAAAATCAATTGATGTACTTTGTACACGGAACGCGATGCCAAACGCGTGTGAGGAGGAATCCGTAAGAGCACAAATAACCCTGATGTAATGCAGCTTCCAGTCTGTATTTTGAAAGAATCTCGCTGTCTGATAAGATATCAAGTCCAACAACCCTCAGGGGGGAAATCCCACCATCTTTCATTACTGCTATCACATCAAAAATACGTTTTCAAAAATATTGCACTATTTTTTTTTTTTTTTTTTTTGCTCCATAATATAATGTTTTCAGGCAGCTGCATATCCGCCATTTGTAAGAGTGCTCGCTCTGCTATCTGACCCGGATCTACTAACCCCCCCCCGACTTCTTATCATACTGCCTGTGGGGAACAAAAGAATGGCTCAGTCTTAATCACGCAGTCTGCCTCTCTAATTTAAATGTATGGAGGAATGGACTTCATTAGCATCGCCATAAAGCATCAGCTCAGTGTGGTGTCTGAGCCGGGAAAGTCCCCCAAAATATCACATGACTGACAGCAACGGCGACTCCAGATCTGCGGATAAAGGAAATTTACTGGGACAAAATTAGATAAAACCAGGTTTTTGTCACCGACCGACATTACTGCATACAGCGCTGGGAGGTTATATTACTGTATACAGCGCTGGGGGTTATTACTATATACAGTGCTGGGGGTTATATTACTGTATACAGCGCTGGGGGTTATTACTATATACAGTGCTGGGGGTTATATTACTGTATACAGCGCTGGGGGTTATATTACTGTATACAGCGCTGGGGGTTATATTACTGTATACAGCGCTGGGGGTTATATTACTGCATACAGCGCTGGGGGTTATTACTATATACAGCGCTGGGGGTTATATTACTGTATACAGCACTGGGGGTTATATTACTGCATAGATTGCTGGGGGTTATATTACTGTATACAGCGCTGGGGGTTATATTACTGTATACAGCGCTGGGGGGTTATATTACTGTATACAGCGCTGGGGGGGTATATTACTGTATACAGCGCTGGGGGTTATATTACTGTATACAGCGCTGGGGGTTATATTACTGTATACAGCGCTGGGGGTTATTACTATATACAGCGCTGGGGGATATATTACTGTATACAGCGCTGGGGGTTATATTACTGTATACAGTGCTGGGGGTTATATTACTGCATACATTGCTGGGGGTTATTTTACTGTATACAGCGCTGGGGGGGTTATATTACTGTATACAGCGCCGGGGGGTTATATTACTGTATACAGCGCTGGGGGGGGTTATATTACTGTATACAGCACTGGGGGTTATATTACTGTATACAGCGCTGGGGGGTTATATTACTGTATACAACGCTGGGGGTTATTACTATATACAGTGCTGGGGGTTATATTACTGTATACAGTGCTGGGGGTTATATTACTGTATACAGCACTGGGGGCTATATTGCTGTATACAGCGCTGGGGGTTATACCGTATTTGCTCGATTATAAGACGACCCTGATTATAAGACGACCCCCCAAAATCAAAATATTAATTTAGGAAAAAAAGCAAAAAGCCTGAATATAAGACTACCCTATAGGAAAAAAGTTTTACTAGTAAATATTAATTCATGTAAACTAATTTTCAATTGAATAAAAGCTATGATTGAGAAAAATATATTTTGTATTTCCTTTTATTTGCCAACCTGCCCCCCCCCAGTTATGCACATCTGCCCCCAGGCTTGCCACTCTGCCCCCAGAAATGCCTTATACCCCCCTATTTGCCACTCTGCCCCATGATGTTCCTTTTAACCCTCTATATGCCACTCTGCCTCCAGAAATGTCTTATACCCTCCAATATGCCACTGTGCCCCATGATATGCCTTTTAACCCCCTATATGCCAGAGTGTCATATAGGGGGTTAAAAGGCATATCATGGGGCAGAGGGGCATATAGGGGGTTAAAAGGCATATCAGAAATGTCTTATACCCTCCTATATGCCACTGTGTCCCATGATATGCCTTTTAACCCCCTATATGCCCCTCTGCCCCATGATATGCCTTATAACCCTATATGCCACTCTGGCATATAGGGGGTTAAAAGGCCTTTCATGGGGCTGAGTGGCATATAGGGGGTTAAAATGCATTTCTGGAGATATATATATATATACAGCTAACAGCAATCACACTCCTATCAAGCCAAGGCAGCCAGTACATGCTGGAACCTGGGGATGTTAGAAGTGTGATTACAGCCTCCCTATGCCATGCTACCACCACCACCCCCCTTACACATCCATGCTATCACACACACACTCATTCACAAACATTTAAATAATCATTCATTCCATTAATCACACATACACACACACGCTCAAACCCCCCACCCCCTTACCTGAACTGCAGATCTCCCACTCGCAGACTTCTGCAGGGGCCCGGCTGTGCGAGCAACTTCTCTGGCCCCGCCCCCAGAGGAAGGAGGGGGGAGGTAGAGTAATGTGAGGACTGTGCTAGCTTCCTGTTTCCTGCTGCTAATAGCAGAGACGCGGCTCGCGATCAAAGCCCGGTAAGCAGCACCGCCGAAGCAGAATGAGGTCTGATTAGAAGACGACCTCGATTATAAGACGAGGGGTATTTTTCAGAGCATTTGCTCTGGAAAAAACCTCGTCTTATAATCGAGCAAATACGGTATTACTGCATACAGCGCTGGGGGTTATATTACTGTATACAGCGCTGGGGGGTTATATTACTGTATACAGCGCTGTTGGATTATATTACTGTATACAGCGCTGGGGGGTTATATTACTGTATACAGCGCTGGGGGTTATATTACTGCATAGATTGCTGGGGGTTATATTACTGTATACAGCGCTGGGGGTTATATTACTGTATACAGCGCTGGGGGGTTATATTACTGTATACAGCGCTGGGGGGTTATATTACTGTATACAGCGCTGGGGGGGTATATTACTGTATACAGCGCTGGGGGTTATATTACTGTATACAGCGCTGGGGGTTATATTACTGTATACAGCGCTGGGGGTTATTACTATATACAGCGCTGGGGGTTATATTACTGTATACAGCGCTGGGGGTTATATTACTGCATACATCGCTGGGGGTTATTTTACTGTATACAGCGCTGGGGGGTTATATTACTGCATACAGCGCCGGGGGGTTATATTACTGTATACAGCGCTGGGGGGGGTTATATTACTGTATACAGCACTGGGGGTTATATTACTGTATACAGCGCTGGGGGGTTATATTACTGTACACAGCATGGAGGTTATACACAAGAGGAATTTTAAGGAACCGCTTGAGATGCTAAACTGATATATTTATTAAACCGTAATTGTAATGCAGTTTGCAGGCCTCATGACGAAAAATCACAAGGCACCGGTTTTGTAAGAAAATGAAAATATGACAGATTGTATAAAATATGCAGGCTACGCCGGCGATCTTAGAAATGTGTGAGCTTTACAATAATTAATGCTGATTTGAGAGATACAAAATAATATATAAAAGCATATTAATAATGTATCGTGTTAAAAGCTGTTTTTATATATATTCTGTATATTTTGACAGTTCCTTGAGTATTTTAGCATAGATAAATACACAGATAAGTAACTGTTATAAACAGCAAACACACCCGGCACAGACCTTAAAGCATCAACAGTCGTAAATACAATCAGAGGGGTCCGCAAGGCGAGAAATCATCTTAAATTCCTATTTGAGTAGAAGAAATGCAGAAACGGTGTAAGAACATATCTGCAAATCTCCCCCCCCCCTGTCTGGATTAATAGACAGCATCTTCTCCCTTCATCTGCCGCCGTCGTCGCTGTCGGTCATGTGATATTTTGGGTGACTTTCCCGGCTCAAACCCCACACTGAGCTGATGCTTTATGGCGATGCTAATGAAGTCCGTTCCTCCATAGACTTTTATTAATCAGAGTGCCTGCTGGGTGATTAAGACTGAGCCATTCTACTGTTTCTAATAGAAAGTATGCTGGGTGTTTGTCTAGTAGATTGTGGTCGAAAACAGAGCGAGAACTCTTGCTAATATAAGCACTTTAAAGCATATGGTAGTTGAGTGTCCAAGGCATCCTGGACTCACGGACCCGATGTAATGGCTCCTGTCTTGAGTGCCGATACACTGTTACTGTTGGAATGGCTCAATCATGCATTCCCTGTAACGAATAGACTTAGGAGAGAGGTAGTGGCCCAGGAGTGTCTATCCAGACCCTGTTGGGATCTCTACTTACGCCCCCTGCTGGCTGATCACACACATTATGGTCAGCAATGTAGGGCGAGGGAGAAAAAAGGAAAAGAAATAAAAGAAACCTTTACAAAAGCAATAAAAATGCCAAACAAAGAAAAAAAAATATTCTAGGGAGCCTAGTGATATCACCATGACATCCGCTAGATAAAAGAGACATTCCCATGGGGGGGGTCCATATTGTACTGGAAGCAGTGCAGGAAAAAAAAGGACAAAAAATAGTAAATAAAAAAAAAACGAAATTCTATAAGACTTTGCCCCAATACCCTTTGCCTACTTTAGCAAGATTATAAAAAAAACACCTTTTGCTACCTTAGGCCAGGATGTTACTATGTGAGAGATAGGTATGCGGGGGTATTACTGTAATCAGGAGATGGTGCTGAACATAAATTGGGTAAAAGAAAGTGAAACTGTATTTTTTTGTGATTTATTATACTTTTTGATATTTTTTGCTATACTTTTTTACATCTTGGTAATGGTAACTATTACACTTTGTGTGTTTGTACGATTTTTATAGAAGGCAATGCCTAGTTTGTGTGGGTGCATCCAACATTAAAAAAGGGAATCATGGTCTAACAAACATAAAAAAACAAAAAGAATAAAATAGCAAAAAAAAATAAAATAATTCCGAACTGGACAGTGATGGACCTGTGACAGTGATGACTTCACTATAAATTCTCTTAAAATTCGCTAAATGAAGAGAATATGTAATATTCTATATAATCGTTTTGTTTATTCACTTATTGTGGATGACTTTGCATTAATGAGTAAGACTTGAATGTTGTTCTGTAAGTCGTTTTTAGAACATCTTTGAAACACGACGGAACCTGATTGTTTGTTCCGGAAAAAAACACGTTCTAAATAAATACAAATCAAAGATTCATTTGTTCTTGTAACAGACGGCTATAAACGGCAACTTAATTATCGTCATTTTCTCATTTTCAAAAATGAAAACAATGGCGTCGCTATGTATTTATCATCCGTGTTCAGGTTCCATTATTAATATTCAGATTTTTTTTCCTGACCTTATATACACACCAGTGTTGTTCCCAAAAACATTCACTGAGATCCCCAAAGTGCATATAACTTTACCCAATTTTTTTTTCTACGTTTACCAAATATAAGGTATTAACTTCAAGACCCCCGAGTTCCCAGAAACACCAATTTGTGAATAAGCGACATATGTGTAAAAATCCCTGACTTCTAAGTCATTTTCTTTGATTAATGGAGTCTATTCACTAAACATGGAGTAAGCGGGTGAGTGAAAGAGTAAACTCAACTTACAGAACTTACACATAAAAAGCTAGGACTTGAAAAGCCTCATCGATGTCCGCAAATAAGAGTTTCTGTTGAGTTGATCCATGAAAATCATGTCTTCCAGGCCATTTGGATCATGTTTGTCTTGTGGGTTTCATCCCACTCCTGGGGTTACTATGGAAGGGGGTACATTTTTGAGGTTTCCATGGTTTCCCTACAAAGCCAAAGTGAGAACACTTGTCCAGAGCTACTAAAAAGTTTTCCCGCTAGACTTGGAACTCGTATGACCTCGACTGCAACGTCGAAAACTTGCAAATCAACACCCAACACCATCACGTGAAATAATCAATTGAATAAATGTCTGGAATCCCCTCATATCAAGACGGGGAAAATTGCCAAACGCTCGCCCGGAATATTTATATGCAGTGGTGCATTCTGGGAATGGGCAGCAGGTTCCAGGAACCGCCTTCGGGAAGATCAGACATGCATAGCATGTGATATCCATGCCAAACATCATTGCATCTGCCCCTTTCCCCACTCCCCGGCTACAACTATTCCCATTGTTTTTATTGGGAGCATTTTTCTTTCCACCCATTGGCTGCTTAAGCTGTCAATCAGAGACGGGAACATGCCCATCGACTTCATTGGAAGTACTTTCCTGCCATTGATTGACAGCTTAAGCTGCCAATCAGCGGCAAGAAATTTCATATGATCGAAGATAAAAGAAGATTATGCAATATGGCTGAAAAATCTGTGTCAGGTAAATTTTTTTTTATTTTTTTGAAAAGTAATATATAAAATAATTATAAGATAAATGGTATAGATTAAAGATTTTTTGTCCCCATATTTAGGGGCGTCGAAGCTAGGTTAAAATTTGACAATAAAGTATTTCTTCTTTTTGTTTCTGTAAAAAAAAAAAAAGTTTTATTGACTTAGTTTATCATAAATCATTTTTTTTTTCTCTACTTTTCATCTATTCTCTTATTTTCTTCGTCTTCCAATTGGAGTTCGGTCTCAAGGTAATTTTTATAATGCTTACGAGAGAATCTCACTGAAAGCAGCCTCAAAAGAGAAATGTTTTTCTTCTACAAATGCACATCATTTCATCATGTACTTGTCTCTGGGCTAAACGATACTTTTTCTGCAAACTTTCATTTTTTTTTTTTTTTTTTTAGAAAGCTAACTTTTCACTTAAGCATCGGCAAAGTGTTTTGGGTTTTATGAATACATTTCTAAAGAAAAGATCTAGCTTCGCATTCAAGGCATATTATTTAGTATTCAGAGACGACATGTAAATGGAGGCTGCGGCGGCCCCCGATCCGTCACGATATAAAAATCTTTCGTAGGTTTAGGGATAAACTCCATCCTACCCTGAGGTCTGGGTTTCTTCTCAGTTCCGAAAGTCCTTAACCTGAGGAACAGCAACAACCATGGATGGGGCAGGCACTTCATGCTACAATGTAACCACCATCGTTGGCCCCATGGTTTCTAATTTCGGGTTCCTCCAGCACCCTCGCTACCCTCTGGCATTAGAAAACAAGAAAAACATACAAAAAGTTCTACCCGTCCCACGTTTAAGGAGCATTGTGATGTTCCAAGAACCATTAAAGAGAAATGCCTGACAACTTTTCTTACTACTAGTATTACGTTAAAAATATATTCCCAAAAAATACCCTGGGGGTTATATTACTGTATACAGCGCTGGTGGGGTATATTACTGTATACAGGGCTGGGGGGTTATATTACTGTATACAGCGCTGGGGGGGTATTACTGTATACAGAGCTGGGGGTTATATTACTGTATACAGTGCTGGGGGGTTATATTACTGTATACAGCGCTGGTGGGGTATATTACTGTATACAGGGCTGGGGGGTTATATTACTGTATACAGCGCTGGGGGGGTATTACTGTATACAGAGCTGGGGGTTATATTACTGTATACAGTGCTGGGGGTTATATTACTGTATACAGCGCTGGGGGGTATTACTGTATACAGCGCTGGGGGGTTATATTACTGTATACAGCGCTGGTGGGGTATATTACTGTATACAGGGCTGGGGGGTTATATTACTGTATACAGCGCTGGGGGGGTATTACTGTATACAGAGCTGGGGGTTATATTACTGTATACAGTGCTGGGGGTTATATTACTGTATACAGCGCTGGGGGGTATTACTGTATACAGCGCTGGGGGTTATATTACTGTATACAGCGCTGGGGGGTTATATTACTGTATACAGCGCTGGGGGTTATATTACTGTATACAGCGCTGGGGGGTTATATTACTGTATACAGCGGTGGGGGTTATATTACTGTATACAGCGCTGGGGGTTATATTACTGTATACAGCGCTGGGGGTTATATTACTGTATACAGCGCTGGGGGTTATATTACTGTTGACAGATGTAGCTTCGACTCACGGGCCAGGCTTGGCTCATTTGCTCAATTTAATAAAACACCAACACACAAGATGGGTTTGAAAAGGCCACAGCCGTTTTATTTAACAGTCATTGTCCTGTAAAACCTGAAATAATAAACATAGATGCGTTAACAGAGACAACGACGTAACCAAAACCAACCTAGCTTGCCAAGTTATCCAGGTACCATACCACACACCAATTTTGGGAGGGGACATACCAGGATGCCCCAACCCGGACCTGAGGTTCCGAGCACCACTCCTTGCAAGGAACCTCCCACCGGTTATGACCACCAATGATCATACCACCACATTAACCCCTTGGATACCTGGCAAGCTACCGCCCACGACTGTGACTAATGCAGCAACACCATACCAGACACCAATTTGGGAGGGGACATACCAGGATGCCCCAACCCGGCCCCGAGGTTCCGAGCACCACTCCTTGCAAGGAACCTCCCACTGGTTATGACCACCAAGGATCATACCACCACATTAACCCCTAGGACACCCGGCAAGCTACCGCCCACAACTGTGACTAATGCAGCAACACCATACCACACACCAATTTGGGAGGGGACATACCAGGATGCCCCAACCAGGACCCGAGGTTCCGAGCACCACTCCTTGCAAGGAACCTCCCACCGGTTATGACCACCAAGGATCATACCACCACATAAACCCCTTAGATACCTGGCAAGCTACCGCCCACAACTGTGACTAATGCAGCAACACTACTCCACAAACTCAACCACATAAGGGGAGGGAGGGTGAGACAAACACCACCAGGTAAGGTTAAACAAAATGGATCCTTACCCCTGTGATCACCAAACTTAAATATCCTCCTACCAAAACTCCTCCCCTAAAATCCACAATTCCTGCCTTAGCCTAGCCCTGCTCAGCACTCAGGGCCCACTCTAGTCCATTCTGGCCCCCGTGGGCTTCAATACAGTGCTGGGGGTTATATTACTGTATACAGTGCTGGGGGTTATATTACTGTATACAGTGCTGGGGGTTATATTACTGTATACAGCGCTGGGGGTTATATTACTGTATACAGCGCTGGGGGGTTATATTACTGTATACAGCGCTGGGGTTTTTATTACTGTATACAGAGTCGGGGGTTATCAAGGAGAATATTTGACCTATTTTCCTTTGTCCTTTGTTTTCCCCGCAGAAGTTATTATGGATGCCGGTAGAAACGTGATGTCTCTGCAGTAACGGTAATGAGTGCATTTTTTTCAATGTTTTCTTAGTTCTAACAGGAAGAAGTAAAAAGTCAGACCGTGTCTAATTTTATAAAAATTATCAAACAATAAAGCAGGTAAGGCTTCAGAATAAATAAAAATGCCTTGATATAGCCTGTGAGGTTGAAATAAATTTGATATAACATTTCGACAAAACGGTTCAACAAGATAATATTGCTCGTAGTCCTGTAGCTGCCCCCCCCACCCCCCGCCCCGAACCTGTGGGAAATTATACAGTATTCCTTTATCTTCAAAAGCATTCGTAAGACAGTCTCGGCCCACCGGTTACAATCAAACGGCGTAATATTTACAACATCTGTTTACACAGCAATCATTAGCTCTTCTGTCGGAATTCATGTAAGATACGATACAGTTTTGTTTTCCGGCGCATGCATGAAATATTAAATGAGGGTATTTCGAATTGCTTTTATTATTCAAAAGAATTATGAATTTCAAATAAGGTATACTCGACTGTGATTTATATTGCGGTGTCTTGAATGATTAACCTTTCCCTCGTCAAGGTTCCCCCCCCCACACAAATGTATTTTCCTGCAATTAGCATAATAATTACAAAAAGCGCCTATTTCGAAAATTTACGGTAATCCGCATGTATACACGCCATGTATATTGAAACGTAATGTGATTTGAGATGCATAAGCACCTGGGAAGTGGCTCATGGGAACAGGATTAAAAGCACAATGGATATTAAATAACATGCGGACGTTTACATTTTTTTTTGGACTATATATGGTTGGAAGTGCAACTTCAGACATGTTTAGGCTCTGTCTGGCCAATTAAAAGTGGGTTCTTGGACATGGGACCCATTGTACACAAGTTTTCTTCCAGTACCATGTAATAAAACTTTATATCCACTGTCGGAATCATACATTGGAGCTTCAGAGAGAAGGTAACGCGGCACTCTTCCGAGAGACTGGCATTGTGGGGGGGCAGGGCAAGATGTGGGGGCAGAGCTAGTCATGGATAAGGGTCATGGATAGCACACCAAAAAGCCTCTTTGGAGTTAGAGGAGGATTAGGCAGGGAGGAGTACTGGTCTGAAAAATGGGGAGAGTGAACCTGAGACCCAGGGTAGGCAGCACTTTTCTTGGAGACTCAGAGTCAAACCCAAAAAGTATCTAGGTATGGTTAGAATGAGCCCTATGAGGAGCTAGTTATAATATATATATATATATATATATATATATATATATATATATATATATATATACGCGTGAAAAAGGAAGTACACTCTGTTCATTAGCAGGTCTAAACATTAGGTAAATACAACTTCAGATGAACAACAACACATGACATATTAGATTTATTCAACAAAAATAAAGCCAAAATGAAGAAGCCATGTGTGATAAATAAAGTAAACCTTATGATTCAATAGCTTGTAGAACCACCTTTAGCTGTAAACAGCTGTATGAAGTTTTCAGTCTCTCATACCATTGTGGAAGAATTTTGTCCCACTCTTCTTTAGAACGTTACTTCATTTCATTGAGGGTTACGGGCATTTGTATATGCACAGCTTTCTTAAGGTCCCGCCACAGCAATTAATCGAGTTGAGGTCCGGATTTTCACTGGGCCATTGTAACACTTTGATTCTTGTATTTTTTAGGCATTCTGTTGTACATTTGCCTGGGATCATTGCCCTGTTGTATGACCCAATTTCGGCCAAGCTTTAGCTGTTGGGCAGATGGTCTCACATTTGACTCTAGGATAGTTTGGTGTACAGAGGAGTTTATGGTCGACTCAATGACTGCAAGGTTTCCAGGTTCTGTGGCTGCAAAAGAAGCCCAAATCACCACCCCTTCACCGCCATGCTTGACAGCTGGTACGAGGTATTTGTGCTGATATGCTGTGTTTGGTTTTCGCTAGATGTGGTCAAACATCTCCACTATGGTCACGTCTCTCCAAAGAACATTGTTCCGGAAGTCTTGTGAATTGGTCAGATGCGACTTTGCAAACCTAAGCCCTGCTGCCATGTTCTTTCTAGAGAGAATAGGCTTTCTCCTGGCAACCCTTCCAAACAAACCATACTTTTTTCTTTTTTTCTAAGAGTAAATCAAATATAGGAAAGAGTTTTCAAAGCGGCTAAGTTTCTTTCTGCTTCAAGAGATGGTTACATGACCCAGCTGAGGCTACAAGCGGGAGAATTGAGAGTGAACCAAGTTAAATATTTGCTCAAATTATATTTCCAAAATTAAATGTGCCGGCAAGTGTTTTACCTTAGCACCTATTTTAATAAGTTTACTTTTATAACTTTTATTTTGTTATATTATCAGATAGGTGACTAGCCTGCAGCCGTGTACTTCCTAAAAATGTGTAATTATTTTTTTTTTAAATAATTTAATTAAAAATCAAAACTTAATAATTTAAATGAGTAATTCTATTTAGACATAATCTATTTTAAATAAAATGTCAGATTTTATTAGATTGTATATATTTTATATATTTTATATAATATAAAAATATTGTTTGTTTTTCATATAAAAAAAAAAATAATTTTAATCTCAAATGCTGTCTCCAGTTTAAAATATGGGGGGGAAAAAGCACAAAATGTTTATATTGCGGAATATAGCCGGTAATTAATGAAGTTATAAATCTACACTATCACCTTAGGAGAGAAAAATGATGAATAAAAAAAAAAAAAAGTTTCTCAACTAATTTAATTGAAACCTGTGGCTTAGAGACAAAGTTAATTTTATTAATAATTCCATCCTTGTATGTCGCAACACATATTAAAAATGTATCAATTAAAATTAACATTTCGGTGTTGCAGTTAAAATAAATTATTAGAGTAAATATAGCACATACTAATGGCACGTTACAAAACAACAAAATGAATCATTAAGCTTTCTTAATTAAAAACACATTTTCCTTCCTCCTCTGTGTAGAAATCACATACAAGGCGATTAAAAGTGCCCAAATTTGATTCTAATTGACCTGCTAATTTATCAGAAAATCAGCAGGTCACGGACATAGAGAAATGACTGATTAAAAAGTAAAAACATAGTGAGTTTTTGTTTAAAAAATTATTTTGGTGCAAAAAAAAATGGAAAAAAAATATATTTTTATAGCGACCAATAAAATGGTCCAATCAGCAGGAACATCAACTTGGTTTAAAGGTGATATGGCCACTTTTCAAACACCATAATTAAATAATAATAAATAATAAAACGTTACCGTCAATGTTTAAAAAACACAAAGTCACATAAAAAGTCTAGTGAAAGCTCCGCCCCAACCACACCCCTAATGCAAAGTGTCTGGTTTTGCCCATTTGAAATGTTGTGATATATGCAATGATTGTTTATCCCGCCGCCCAACTATTTTGCTAGGAATTGTGATCGTCACTCATTTTGATTTTGTCCTGTAAAGATTAAAGTCATGATCATTCTAGAACTTATGCCATGTTATGTGTTTAACGCAAGGCCGCAGAACATTAGTTCCAATCATACCTGGAAACTCTCTAGGTTTAACCTGGAGTTTCTGGGTGAAGCATCGCTTCTCTTCCCTGAGACAACCTCTCAGGGCCGGCCCAAGGGAGGTTACCTTTCAGCAGTCCTGCGGCGAGTCTCCCTGATCGGTCTCGGTGCCGGCTTGTAATGCTGAGCACCGGAAATCTTCCGGCGCTCAGCATTACAAGCCGGCACCGAGACCGAACAAGGAGACTCGTCGCAGAGGAGAGAGAGAGGGGCGCCGAGCGGGTACTGACCACTCGGCGCCCCTTTCTCTTTCGCTTTAAAAAAAGAAAAAAAAGGCTTGGGGTGGCGAAGTGCCGCCCCTTCAAAAGTGCCGCCTGGAGCGGTTGCCCCACTCGGCTCCATTGTCGGGCCGGCCCTGCAACCTCTTCTTTCTCTTGACAAAGGAGCTATTCTGAGCTTGGACTAGCCTCAACGGCATGTGGGCTTTAGCCACATCCTTCACACAGCTAGGCCCACCACCCCACAGAAAGCCGCTCGCTTGGAAGAGTTTTGGGTACCCGACCCCATTACGGTCTCAGGTATGGCACCAACCTAGAGCCTACTTTGATTCAGCAGGTATGGTTAATCGGAACCCGCCAACAGGGTGGAGTAATTGAGAAGGACTAGGTCCTACTGCTCGCTGGATCCAACTGGTGGTAGTCTCAGGTTAATGGACCAGGTTCATAGGTGTTTTAGTCCACAAAATCACCCAATGGTAGCTTCTCGTGACATTGAGAAGCTACCATTACCCTTGATGAGGGTAATGTGGGTCCCTGTCCTTGATGAGGGTAATGTGGGTCCCTGTCCTCGATGAGGGTAATGTGGGTCTCTGTCCTCGGAAAACAGGAGATTTTCTGTCTACCTTTATTGCTCTAAAACATATTCTGTCTTCTGGATTATTTGGGACCTAAATGAATCCGTAACGGTTCGCGACTGTGTGAGATAAATGACATTTTTGGGATATGGAGGACACTCTTTGTTAAACGCTTCATACTTCCTCCAAGGCATGTTTTTATCTCATACAACCATACGTCTTGTTTTTTTTTATTTAAGTTACTAAAGGACCATGAATATCAAATGTGTTTTATCAACACCGCACTACCCCCCCCCCCTATTGCTTCAGGGTGAAAAATATTAGAAAATAATTATGTATTCAAGGAAACACACAGATAAAGCAAAGAATGAGATCAAAATGACAAAGCGCTGTTCGTGTCAATACACGAGATTGTGCTGTGATATCCTAAAAGACGGCAAAAGAAAATTCGGTGATATTTTGATGTAATTAGAATATAATGCATGAAGTAGATATGTCTTTGATTTTATCGACAAGGAGTAAAGGGAGTGCAGTAAGAAACGCTGACGTATCTTTATATAAATGCTGTATATATAAATATGTCATTAAAAAATAATTGAATATAAAGCATTATTGTCAATTTTTAAAAAAAATATATATATTCTGTTTGCTCCAATAGGGCAACTGATTCCCTGTTATGCGACAGAAGAGCTGCTGCCCCCTGCTGCCCTCGGCCAGAATGTGCACTCTCTGCCGTCGGGTACTAGTATAGAGACCCGCGTCCCATCCAGCGACCCGATTGGTGAGCGGCCGAGTCAAGTGATCAGAGAGATAGCCATTCACATTGTTCGCTTCGGTCACATGACAAAGCCAATGATTCTCTCCCTAACTCGTGCAGAGGGAGGCAGGTGACGTGTTAAGAAGGATTAATGTGATTAAACGGTTTTATGACTTGTAATATAATGCTTCTTAAAATTAACCCCTTGATTACTTGATGTTAGATAACTTTGGGTGATTAGTGAAACAAAAAATAAATAAAATAAAAAGTAAATAGTTTTATTTCTATTGAGGTGGATTTACGTAGAATTAGGTAGGAGATTTTAAAAAGGGTTTTAAAAATTAACCCTTTCATTAACAAAGGCTTTGTTGCAACCCAAAGATATCATCCGTTTTGGCCCCATAAACTCCCCAAAGTGTTACTAACGTATATATGTTGCGATATTCAGGGGAGGGTGACGCTAGGGTTTCTTTCAGCAATGTGGGGCTCCCTTTTTGGCTCCCTCTTTGGCAGGGTTTGGTGTTGAAACAACTGCATGGAAAGCGACGGAATGAATCGAGTGCAATACCCAGAGTTTGCCAGACTTTGAACATGAGAAGATTAGACGGGGCAAAATGGCCCACTATATCCAACATATTTGTTTAGTTAATTTTGCCAAGCAAATTTTTCCATGAATGTGTCCATTTTCAACATTTTTATTATTGAAGGCCAGTAGACATTAATTTTGGCTGGATCCTCCATTTATTTTTTCAGTTTTATGTAGTTTTCTGCAGAATGATAGGCAATAATAATAATCTTTATTTATTTATTTTTTTAAAAGCAGCCACTCTCAAACAAAATCCATGATATTCAAGTAGAAAATGTGGTTAATTTAACATATTTACATTAATGGATAAAAATTGGTTCTTTTGTGTTTCCGGAACTCTCTGATCAATGAAAAAAGCTAAAAAAAAATAATAATAATAATAAAAAAAATTATTTTCTTTACGCCTTCTTTTCTGGTTTGTAATAATATTAATAATAAAAATAATATTATTATATAATAACAATCTTAAATAAATTAAAAATGTAAATAAACATGATTTAAAAATAATCTCAAAGACAATTTGGATATATAAATTCCTGTTTTATCGGCAAAAGCCCAAAAAATATACAAATATTTTCATAAAAAATATTCCTAAGAAAATGTATTTTTTAAATAATTCAACTAAAATGTATAATTACACGTTATTGATAAAGTTGACAATATTAATTTTCAAAGCATTTCCTTAAGCATTATGTGGAAATGTTAAACTATAAACACTTTATGAAATACTATATTTTCGGTGGCATTATTTGCATTCATGGGGCTGCGCATGGCATCGCCGGTATGGTTTTTATGTTGCATGCGCAGCTGATTAGGATATATACTTAGCTAATCAAGCTGTGAACTTAAGTGGCTGGAGATGTATACGGAATCACGTAGTATTTTCTGTTGATTAAGTTGCAGATGGGGGGTTTTTGGAGTTTTTTTTTTTGTTTGCACGCTAGGCTGATGTAATTTTATTTTATTTTATTTTCCCTGGTTCATTAAATTGAATAAATACGGTAAATATCTAAGATTTAAAAAGTTTATGTTTTCTGTTTTTGGGTCAGTTATAAACTTAAATTCGCTGCTCAGTTTTGGAATTTCATGTTATAAATATGCATATTAGTAAAAAAAAATATTTTTTCAACTCTCTACATATGACACACCATGAGGCACTTTTGAGGATACGGACCCAAAAGAATAGCCTTTATTGGTTTTATATGAGAAGCGTTACATATATGTTGACATACGTCATAACTTGCATGCCTCATGCTTTATTTACACAGTTAACCTTCAGCTGGTACTTTACAGGTCTCCGCAGACCTCATCTCGAAGCGTTGAGGACAGTTCTGGACACCCCATCGAAACTACCTGAAACTAAAATGTTGAACGGTTTGTTATCAGGAAACACTAAGGTCTCTCAATATGTCCGGGCCTTGAGGAAGAGTAGAGAGAGGGGATGGGATAGAAGCATTTAAATACATAAAGGGGTTAAACAAAAGACAACAAGAGCCCATAATGCAAAACTAGAGGGTCAGAGGCTTAGATGGAATGTAAGGAAGTTTTACTTTACTGAGAGAGTGGTAAATAAGTGGAATTGTCTTCCATCATCAGTGGTAGAGGCAAATCCAATGAAGGATGTTAAGCACAAATGGAATAGGCATAAGGTTATCTTGAATATATGAACAAGGGCCAAAGGTTTGAGATTGGCCGAATGGTTCTTATTTGCCCAAGTTTTTATGTTTCTATATGAGCACACAGGGAACGATTGGGCTCCGGCTACCCAGAGACTTGCAGGACGACACGAGGACTACCTGCTGATGTCTGCCGCTGGATGCGCGCCCCCGTGTGGATCGAGAGATCTAGATGGGACACACGCCTTTATCTTTTTTTTCCTCCTCCCCCTTAATTAGGTGGGTAGGAGGATCTAGGAGTGGAGGGATATTTAAACCCTCAGTTTACAGCTATCCCTTGCCTGTGATAGTGCCTTGTTTGCCTTCACTAGCGTTCTATATTGAATTTCGTCTTTTGGTTTTCTGAACTCGGCTTGTTCCTGACTACCCGTTGTTTGCTGCCTGCCCTGACCTTTGCTCGTGACCCCGACTATCCGTTTGCCTGACCCTTGTATTTGTTTCGTGTTCCTGCATTATTGGGGACCCCGGGTTGCCGTTCCCTCTATCTGAGGTCTGCCCTGCGTTGTCTCTCATCACCGCTTGTGGGCGCCTTTTCTAGTACTGCAGCGTGGATTCACCTCCTGGCCAGCCGTTAGTGACAGTGGTCCTGCTGACGTCACGAAGGTCCCACATCGGTGAGCATTCCCGCTGACCTCCGTGGGGGCTCCCACTGATGTCGGTGGGCGTTTGCCCCGCTGACATCGTGGGACACACCCCTATTTAAGGGGGAAACGGGCAGGAAGTGAGGCGTGTCATGACCCTGCTCCCCCAACCTGGTTGAGTTAAGTGTCGACCCAGAGATTTCGAGAAGCAGCGCTTCTCCCAGAGCATCTGGACGAACCCCGGATGTTCCCAGGTAAACGTATGAGTGATGAGGTGTCCAGCCTCTTGAGGGTCTTACGTCAGAGCCTAGCTTGCAGGGTTATAGCCGTACACTTAGCTCAGTTTAAAGTTCTTAGTTCATATGAGCCACTGGTACAAAATGGCGGCCTTACCCCCAGTTCCGCTTTCACATAAAATTCACTTTATAGGACAGAGCACAACAAATAAACCTTACAATGCTTTTCTTGGCCATTTTACTTTGTCAGTGGTACTAGGTGGTAGTAGGCAGTAGTAAAGTCACATAATGGTTTATGAGCACCAGATCAGGACTCGCCATCTGACACTCTCTGCAAAAATCAGTTGACCAGTTACCGATAGGGGCCAAAGACTTTCCGATCCTGCCGCTACAGCTGCAGATCGTGTCTTGCAGTGTGCCGGGGGGGATACGCGTGGGCTCATATTCCGAGAGCACAGAAGCGGAACGTGCAGCTGAGCAGAACCAGCTGGCGCCCCTGGCCTTAAAGTGCCATGGCCCATTTTTGTCATCCACAGTTTACCTCTGATGTGATTTGTATAACCCTAAACTCATTTCACGTGCCATAATGATACTGCAAAAAGTATCTTCAATATCGAAAAATAGAACCCATTGCATAAAATTAATAAATAATAATAAAAATATAATAATAATAATTAACCCTTTATTTTTAAGTGGCCAGTAGGATACAGTGCACCACCATGACTTAGGTGAATTTCCACTTCGATTTAGAGCTCGATGATTACACTTACATCAAGACAAATATAAAAATACATTAAAATGGCACGTAAGAATCAATTTACAATTTGCCCATCATCTATCACACCCGTCTTAAATTCTAATAATTTGTTCTAACATTGTCTGATTTCAGCACGCATTCTCAAAAGACTGGACGTCTTCTAACCATTCTTTCTGTATTTCTCTTATTTTCGTGACTACATACAATCCAAATATATCTTATTCTGCTTTTTTTTATGAATAAATTGGAGAGGTTTTGATTCTATTTTTAATGTTTTTTTGTTTTTTTTTGTAGGAAATTCTCAGAATAACCAGCACAGTGTGTTCTGCGATGATCAATATTGTGATCAATACTGTGTGCTTTTCTCATTCAGTTGGAAATATCGAATTATTTTCTTATTTGTCACAAGATAAAGCATACACTATATATGTTCGCCAAAAAAAAAAAAAGCATATTTTGCTAAAGATTTTTTTTTTTTTTGCTAGAACATATTTTGCTAATTTAGATTAATTGTAAGGATTTACTTGTAAAGAACCGTTACGAGCGATTATTCTTTGTTGGAGAAAACGCAGCATCTTGAAATATAAAAAATATGATTTATTAAATGCTGTGAAGTGGTTTGTACAAATGATAACAAAAGATGGCAAGCGCTCCTTCTCTATAGACCGAGGGAAAAAAACCCACAGTTCTTTCAATTTTAAAAACTCACATACTCCTATAATAATACAAGTTATTTTCTATCAAATGTGTCTTTTTAAAATAAGTGGAACAGACAGGAAATGTAATGAAAATGTGCTTTTTGTTAGAAAAAGGAAGGAGCTTTGAAAATCAATGAGAAATCTGTCATTTAAAAGTAAGACAATATTTTTCCTTTATTTTTTTTCCCCCTCCAAAATACTAAAAAAACATATTGTGTAATATGCACATTTTTTTACTGTTCATCAAATATCTTGCTCGATATATAACAATTAAAGAAAACTGAAAAGCTTAAATGCGTCAATAATGATTAATGGTCTATTCCACATAAATAAAGTAAATCTCCCAGGTGTTCCTGGTTAAGAGGTCCAGTCCCTCTCTGGGACACAAACATCTTTTACTGGGTATTAGTGCAAAAAATCATTTTTGGGGTGATTTGAGATGTTGGAGATATGAAATGGGATGACTGAATACTACTTTTATCATATTTATTTATAACCTTTATTGACACTAGGTTGACGCTAGGTTCAGGCTGAACATTTGGCTGGCTTTGCATGTAATCTAAGGCCCCTGGCTGTAGGGGGCAGTATGTTGGAGCAAGTTTAAGGGAAGGGGTTAGTACACCAAGTTCACCTAGCCCGGAAAATCGAGGCTACAACAGTCATGCACCATGGGCTTCATGTGCCTCCGCGAGCACTCTCTGCCGTCAGGTACTAGTATAGAGACCCGCGTCCCATTCGGCGACCCGATTGGTGAGCGGCCGAGTCAAGTGATCAGAGCGATAGCCATTGACATCGATCGCCTCGGTCACATGACAAAGCCAATGATTCTCTCCCTAAATCATGCAGATGATAAAGCAGAGGGAGACAGGTGACGCGTTAATGTAATTAAACGGTTTTATGATGCTTCTTAAAAAAAAAATTTCAATTCCGTTTATTGCAACGAGAACCACAACGGCACACAGTCACAAAGTGAATGAGCGTACGAGGAACATAGGTACAATCATACAGAGGTGAACAAAACATGGCTTGAAACAAAATCAAAAGACAATAGGCAAAAAGGCATACATGACAAATTACCCGTATCCATAGCGACAGCGTGTCACCAGGTAAGTAGCACAGTATGTGGTTCAATGGAGAAAACAAAAGCAGTGTATGTAAAGGTCTGTGAGGATCGAATAAGCACTGGCAGTAATCGTGTGCATACCGCCTCAGCGCGTGGAATCACAAAAAATGAGGTGAAAAATAAAACAAACGAAAATGACCAAATAAACAAAACAATAAGAACATAACGCCATCAAACGTCAAACGTGAGCGGCATCGACAGTAATATCAAAAATGAAAGAAAAAGTCGAAAGCAATAAGTAAGTAAGTAACCAAGAGTGTAGGGGAATGTATGTGTGCGAGGTAGGGAGAGCTGAGTTCTGAGAGAGACGGTGGAGCATCTACACCCACTATGGTAGGGAACTGCGGAGACAGGAGGGAGGTCTTCCAATGAAACCAACGCAGTTCATGTTTATGCGACAAGCCCTTAGAAGCCATAACCGGGGACTCCATGTGACAAATAAAGTTAATCTTCTGTAGCCAGAGCCTAATCGGAGGTGTGGAATGGGATTTCCAGAGCTGAGGAATTAGGGCCCTGGCTGCGTTCAAAAAGTGTAGGGTCAGGGAGCGCTTATACCGACCAATCGGGATAGGAGGGGCCTGTAAGAGAACCAGCTGAGGCGTCAACTGGTAGTCACGGTCACAGACCTCTTTGATAACCGCAAACACAACAGACCAGAATGGACGTACCAAGGGACAATCCCACCAAATGTGAACATAGGAACCCGCGTGCGACTCGCAGCGCCAACACTGCGCAGAAACCTGAGGCAAGAACTTGTGGAGTTCCGCTGGGACCCTGTACCATCTGGTGAGTATCTTAAACGCCAGTTCTTGCGTTTTACTAGAAATGGATGCTTCTTAAAATTAACCCCTTGATTACTTGACGTTCGATAAGTTTGGGTGATTAGCGAAAAAAAAAAAATATCAAAAGTAAAATGTTTTAATTCTGTTGAGGTGGATTTACGTAAAATTAGGCAGGAAAGGAGATTTAAAAAAAAGGGATTTAAAAAAATAACCCTTTCATTAACAAACGCTATGTTGCCACCCAAAGATATAATCTGTTTCGGCCCCATAAATTCCCCAAAATGTTACTAACGTATATATGTGGCGGTATTCAGGGGAGGATGTCGCTAGGGTTTCTTTCAGCAGCGCGTGGTTCCCTTTTTGGCTCCCTCGTTGGCCTTGTATGCAATTGTAAGTAGTGGGCAGGTTGGGTTCAGCGTGTATGTTGCTTGATGTGTTGCGTGTGGGGACTTCATTCACCATTGGCAAGTAGCTCAGTGTTGGTTTTTGAGTAGAGAACATACATGTAGTATCTAAAACGCAGTGTGTATTTAGGTTGCTCAAGCCTAGGACAACAGCCCCTTGGGACTTATGTGCCATTGTCTTCTCTTCCTCGTCCTCTGCCACATCTTTGAGCGCCGGACACATGGTGTAATATAAATGACACAACAGCAATCCAATTGAAGGTAAAAAGGGTGATCTGTTCCTGGATCTGATAGAGGCAGATGCTGTCCCCAAGAGATGACCTAATCAGTCTAGGCCGGAAATGATGCTAAAATATGGACCTACAGGTCAGCATATACACGAAGATTATTGGAACAACATGAAATAAAACCCAAAGCAAAGCTGCATTTCAATGAAAAACGTAAATTAAGTAAAAAAATAAAAATAAAACTGGAAGACCGGATGGAAAACTGTCTTTTTTCACAACAGTAGATGAAGCTATTCAACTGATTTATGGGTAAATGCTGATAGATGTCATTAGGGTTCCATTTGTGCCACTGTCCTTTTTTAAATTACCAAACGACGAGTTTCCTTTCAACTCTGAGGGGGGAACGTTACCATAAACCAATTTGCTAATTTGCAGTTACCCATTGTTATATATCACACACGTTCCATTCATCTAAGGGTAAGATTCTAATCTGATTTCATTGGGCCATTGGTGTGATTTATTGGCAGTTACAAGAGGACCAATCAATAACTAATATGATGATTCTGTACATACGGACACCCACATAATAAATTACAGCAATGAACTTGTCGTGCTGTGTAATAGCGTTGAATATACAGTATGTCATCGCACCGCAGGATCCAACGAGTGGGTCGTGCTGGTTAATGATGCCGAGTATGTGCGCCCCCTAACAATTAGAAAACAAAATTATAAAATAATAACTACAAACGATAATGATCCTGTCACTGTATTTATTGATACCTAAGCTTAGTAGAATAGAATATTTGTTTCCAATATCGACACTGATGCTTCTTAAATGTAATTATGCGATAATATAATATAAATGTATTTAATGCGCATTAAGTAATATTACGTTTGCGATTACGTTTATTGTATACATTTGTTTGTACCTTTACGTTCTGTTCTCTGGATCAGTTTGATTTATTCTGCCTTGTTACCTTATTTCTCCTCTATCGTTAAGTTGCTGATTGTAGCTGATTACTTAAAGCAGCAGCGGGGGCAGGGAGTGAAATTCAAAACGGGAAATGTATTGATATTTTCTTACGGATTACGTTTCTCTGATTTAAAATATTATTGAATATTTCCAAAAAATATAAAAAAATAATAAAATAAATGCAGTTATGCGAAAAGCTATGATGCCGGCAGTTCCGCTTTAACATTTGCAGCAACACAACTGGGAAAATAGGATATAGATATTACAAAAGCCTTAGAAAACCACCAGAAATTCGGAGACGGGTTGCCCCCCCCGAGTCTTTAATAGGCATAGACATATTAGTTTCTATTTGCCACTCTGAAACCATCTTAAGCCTAAAAGTAAACTATAAAGTCTTGGCCTGTCGCTTTAACCCCTTAAAGGATAAAGGGTTGTCCATAAACCCATTAATGACAATGCATTGTGGGCCCGTACATGTACAGGCTTTGTCGTGAAGGGGTTAAATGCCATAAAGTATATCCGCCATAGTCAACATACCTGGGAACTTCCCAGGCTGGGGCTATGTGGGGGCTCTCTGCCTTCTGGGGAAGCAGCTTGGGCAATAGGCGTAGAAGAAGCTGGAGCTAGAAGAAGCTGACCGGAGACTCAGGGAATCACGACTTTACCTGGAGACTCCAGAACAAACCCAGATAAGGTAGTTATAATCCTTATAAAATAATTCTTCATATTACGCTATATTTTTATTTATTTATTTTAATTTTTTTATAAAAAATTTTAAGTGTCATAAGCCAATTTTAATATGAAAGAGCCAAATGAGAAAACGGTAAAAGAATATATATAAATATACACCATTACTTTCCAAAATCCACATTTCTCGCAGCGCACCGACAGATCTGTTACACAGAAACCATAATCTTTGGATTCCCGCAAAGTAAGGAACGCAGCCACTGGACACGGTTGCTGCTAAGCTTCAGCATCTTGTTTTCAATCACTTTTTCGAAATAGAAAAATTAAAACAAACCTTCAAGGGCAGGTTGCGTAGGATTGCGAACCAGAAAACTCGGAATTTAATACCTTTTTTTTTGGCAGCAGGGGATTGTTATGTGAAGTGAGTTTCGGTACAGGATGCCGGCTCTGCTATTTCTTTAATAAATCATGATTGACGCCGGTACAATTGAACTTGTAGTGTCATCATTAGCTCATGTATAATATGCAGGAGTTTTTTTTTCTTCTTCTTCGTGCTGCAAGCCTATAGGCATATCAAGGAAAATCAAACAGTACGGAGATCTGCCAGACAAAATGTCAAACTAAATCAGTCACTTTAACTAAAACAGCAGAAATTCGGCAGCAAATGTAGAAGTCTACACATTCGGAATTCTAAGTGATATAGGACGCAGCGGAGTCTGATCCGAGCTGGTCTAGACAAATGAAGGTCAAGCCCAGTCTGTATTTCAAATTAAGAGTTTTTCTTTTATTGTATAATAGTATTTTTCTGGTGTTTTTTTTTGTTTTTTTTAAATTCTCATCTTGGCAGAGAGGGATATGATTTTTGTGGCTTTTACGATGTTATTTTTTAAAATATATTACTTAAATAAGCAGTGTTGTAATGTTAAAAATTAAATAATTGTCCAGGTGACATCTGTTATTTGGTGGGTCCATGGGAGAATCTTGGATTGGCCCCGAGGGTGCGGGCAATAGCCCTTAGCCCCCCCCACTACTAGACCTTCTCTGCTGCCCACGGTTTGCGTTTCTTCTCAACTCAACTCTCAACTCAACACTCATACTCAACACATATTCTAGATTTAAATGCTTGCTATTGGCCCACTTGTTCAAAGAAGAATAATAATTTTATCTTCGAAATGCCCTGACTACCTGTATTCTGGAAAAAATCATCCGTTCCCACCACCCTTGAGTCTCAGCCACGTCTACCACTTAATAGATTGTAAGCTCACAAGAACAGGGCTCTCGTCCCCTTTTTACCAGTTAGTCTAATGTTTGTTCGTGCTATTTATAATAGTGTGTATTATTTATGTTAATGTTACTGCTGAATTTGCATTCCCCTATCAATGTACCCATTTTATGGACTTTGCTGGAACTGTAGAAATAATTGTAACCCGTTTTTGGCCGGTTGAGCCATATGTGGTGCGGCTCTTGGATTTATATAGCACCATCCCTTTAAATGTAAGTATGGCAACACGGTGATGCCCCTGCCTGCAAGACAAGGGGGTAAACAGATGCAATGGCTGGCTACCAGTTTTATATCCTCTTCTCTGTCAAATGGCTCACTTCTAGGTTTCTTCTGACCAGACACCAAGAGCTCTTCTGCCCCTCAGCGATGGTCAGCATCATACCTGTGACCTCTCTGACGGGATGCGCAACCATAGATGTCAGTGGGTGGTCCCGCGGATGTCGAGACTCAGTTTCCCCATGGTGACCCGGAGAAGCTTCGCTTCACCCAGAGTCTCCAGGGTGAAACACAGAGAGTGGGCTCATGGTCAGCATGAGCAGGACATGGTGCCTACTGTGCAGCTACAGGATACTCAGAGAATATATAGGATTATGAAGCTGCAACTGTTTTATTGGCTTCTCCCTCCTAAAAAAGATGCCCCAGCTTCGCCAACATAGTTCTCAGAGATATCAATGCTCGCTTGGACCTAGACCTGAGTTCTTCCAGCTGGAAGCCTTCTCAATCAAGCTTCCCTCTCATGTCCTTTCCTCTATCTGCCTAAATTCTCTCACAAAACCCCGGGAAAGTTAGCATGTCCTGTTAGCAGGAATGGAAGGGAGCACCAGCCAGGTCCTCCATTTTAAGTCCTGGCAGTTGCTGGGTAACCCATCAGTGGAAGCAATGAAAGTAAATAAGGAGGCTAAATAATAATAATAATAATAATAAAGTAACCCTTCGTTGCATTCCATAGAGTATGGGCATACATGGGAACTCTTGGCCCGGAGACTCCTGGTGAAGCGCCGTTTTTCCGGGTCACCACGGAAAACTCTGGCCAAAATCCGTGACACTTGGGAGGTATTTTATAGTTTGACTATTAGTTTAGATTTCGTTAATGAAGCTCAAAGAGATATTGCTTCTTTTTATTTTCGCGAATGCAATGCTCAGTAATGCTGCGTGATTGCATTGGTCTGAATAAAACATGTTCAGTTGCGTAATATTCTATTTGCATAAATTAAATCTCAATCTTTACAAAGTTTATCCCTCTGGAAGACAATTCAGCGAAATGTGTAATTTTTTAAAAATATATATTTAGATTTGAAGCCCTGAAAACTTTACTTTAGAAAATAAATACAGATTAAACACATACTAATTTATTTCACAACATCTGTTGTTTGTCAAAAGTATTCCTGTTTACATTCTAAATATATCAATCCGCAAGATGGGGAAAAAAAGATGATTAAATATGATTATATATGTGTAATAGTCCTTAAAATGAAACTGAATATTTAAAGTTTTAAAATTAGCGAAGAACTGTGTTTTAAAATAGAAAGGTAACATTTTAAAACAGACTACATGAGGATTTTCACCCCATTAGCGTCTTTTGAGTTAAATTTGTTAAAACTTAGAAGTATAGAACTGAGAGGAAAATATCAGACTTGTGCATTCATTTTCATACGGACTTTTCAACGGAAAATTGCCTGTTTTGTGCGTGATTTCCAACGAAACTGACGAAAAGTCGTCATGATTCGTCCATTCGTTGCCACGTGTAGCCGCCATTACAAGCTGCTTTGGCGCCTTTTCTATAATATTGGAGAAATTCAGTCCTGCTCCATGGGGCTGCATGGGGTTATCACCTGCCAGTGTCTAGGCCCAGTGCCCTACAACTACTACTACTGCTGCTGCTGCTGCCCCTCTCTGACCCTCCTTACCCTGGGGGAACCGTTTTTCTATAATGAAGATAATTCCAGAAGGTGTCAGGGATCACCCCCTTTGGAAACACCCCCTTGAATGTTTGAAATTCGGTCCGAGCTGAACAGCCTGGAAATATAACTCCTTGACTGAAAACGAATGCGGCAAAAACTAAATGAAAATTTTAATCGAAATGGATTTTACTCGCCGTGCATAAGTTTAGAGAATAGACATTAGAAACTGCCTTATGTGTATACCATGGGAGCGGCCATCTTAACTTCCTGTTCTGAGGAGCTCTTTGGTTGTTCATTGCATTAAGCTCCTTCCCCATAGACACTCGACTTGTGCAAATGCACCAAAAACAATTAATTCCCTTTAGGTTTGGATAGAATTCGGGGGGGGTTTTCCAATAAGAAACACAATCGGTTGTAGCTCACGTTCTCTCACACTTTCTTTCACACCAAGGGCACTTAAGAGTATTTGGCACCCAGAGCAGATCCCATATTTGGCATCCCTTGACACACTTTAAAATGTAAAAACACCCACTCTCTTACTCATTCTTACTAATGCACTCCCACACTCTCACTCTTACTCACTCTATCATGCTCTCTTACACGTTCTCTCTCAATGTCTTCCTACCTTTCTCCTTTCCCGTAGCTCTGCTTCTTTTCTTACCTCTTCTCCTGTCTTCTTTCTTTGTACGTTTCTCCCAGTGTCTTCTTTGTACAACAGCTTCTACGTAAACCAGGCCTCCCAGAGGAGATAGAAGACAGGCAGGAGAAGAAGTGGAGCTGCGGGAGACAGGGACATAGAAGCGGTCGGCAGAGAAAGTAGGGCAACATTGAGATAGAGTGAATTTCCGGTTGACTTGGGTCCTGTGTGTGGCACCCCCTGATAAGTTGCACCTAGGGCGTACACACTTTTTCACACTCATTCACTCTCTCTGTCACACACTTTCTCAATGTCTCCATACCTTCTCCACTTCTGCTACTCTGCGTTCATGTCCCTGTCGCCTTTTCCACCGCTCCACTCCTTCTCTCCTTTTATTTCTTTCGCTTCTCCCCAGTATCATCTCCGTTAACCAGGTCTCACAGTCAATTCAGAACGAAAGAGACAGCAGCACAGAGCTAGGTACACAATGTAACAAACTGTGAGCGTCAGAATAGCTGAACGCCATATGCAGGGAACTGGGAGATAATATAGTGCCGCTGGGAGTGCAGAACCCACCCCCTTCCTGCTGGATACCGTTGTTAAGGGGCGGGATAGCGTGCTTGTCTGTAAGCCCACCTCTTCCTCTTTGGGAACTCCATTCCCCCGTGACGGGGGAAACAAAGAATTAGATGGCGACTGAAGGCAGATGGTAGAGAAGCATCATTCTGCTCCCAGCCTGCGTCCCACCCTTCCAGAGTGACATACGGGGGCTGTCATCTATGTGCCCCAGAGAGAGCGTAAGAAAGAAAGTTTTTTTTTTGTGATTGGGGTCACTTTTCGAATATTTGTACGAATTAAACTATATTGAAAAATGTCCTTAAATTCCCATGAATCCAAACTACTCCATAGTGCTAATGTGCCGGTTGGGGGAGACCAGTAATTAAATACAATTTCGTATAATAAATAAATAAAAATATTTAAAACAAAAATAATAAAACAAAAAAAATATAAGAATAAAAAACAACAGTTACTGCATTTTAAAAAGTGTATAAATAAATACAATTTTAAAAAAAAATCTTTAAAAAAATAATGTTTGTGTAAGAAGCTTCACGTGGACTAGTGGACAGAAATGTTTAGGGTTGTGCTTGTATTTGCAATTATGAGCCCGACGTTACCTAAACAGAGTAATTTGTTTCTAGGAGAAATACTCATGGCGAATCCAGTAGGGAAATTTAAGATGTAATTGGCAATTTGGTCTCATAATAATTGTGCAAATATTTGCAAACTAAAGTCCACAAATGTATCCAAATTATCTGTGGGAAATCTATAGACCCTTCCTCATTTGTACTCAAAACAAGTGAAACAGACACAAACTTGGGAGCTAAAGGGAATGAATTCTGATAATTTGTCCCTCCGGGGAGTCTGTGATTTTTCCTCGCAATTTTTTTTTTTTTACGTATTTTCTTAACAAAACCCCCGTATGGAGTAAATAATTTTGTACAAGGCCAGAAATTTGCATATTACAGAGTTCATTAATCCCGGAAAAAAAATATAAAAAAATTAAAAAGTTCACCGTTCAAGCTGATTCGGTAAAGTAATTTTGCATTACACTAATCGTGCGGATATATTGGGCAAAATATAGCACAGGACTATCCATTTTCTGAAGTTCCATTCTGATCCTGTCCCTAAGGTTGACTTTCTCCTGATTAAATAAAACCTAAATTAGACCATTAATATTATTAAGTGACTGTGATTTAATCAGAGTCTGTGAAGGCCATTAAAGGGAAAAAATAGAACCTATATTTGTTAAACCTGTTTTTTAATCTTTTCTAAAATTAAATGTTCTCCTTTACTTACAGAGCTAGAAAAAAAAATATGATCTCTTTATAAATCACAAATATATTTCACTTTTTATTTATTTTTTTTTACTTTTTAAACTGTGTAACTTTTAAACTTTTGACATTATTTTGGGGATTATTAATGAAATCTGGTCACTTTGAAATGTGCGTGTTGATGATCATCGTCTGTGCTGTTTGAGCACAGAATTCTGGACAATATCAATATATATTAATATTATATTAATTAATATATGAATATAACAGGTGTCTTATAGTAAATAAAACCAAGGTGAGTGAGGGTTAGGAAAAACATCAAAATTATATTAAATTAAATTATATTAAATTAAAGCAAATAATAGCTGAGAGGTCCTTTTAAATTTATTAAGTTTTGCTGATGATGAAAGATCTGCAACTGAGTAGAGGGGGTAGCAGCTGCAGTTTAATGTTGATAAATGTAAAACAATGCATTTGGCATGTAAAACTCTAACCTTTAAATATACCATTAGGGGTGCATTGTGGTAAGGGTGGCCATTCTAAGTAAGGAAGCAGACAAACAAGCAAGCAGGGTGCTGCGTTGTATAGCGAGAGGCGTTAGTAGCAGGAAGAAGGAGGTGATTCTGCCACCTTACAGATCTCTGGTCAGACCTCATCTAGAGTTCAGAGGAGGGCGGCTAAAATGGCGAATGGTTTGCAGCATAAAAATTATCAGAAAAGATTAAGGGAGAAAGATTAAGTACAGACAAAGGGGGGTAGTTTATTTTGAAAAAAGGGAGATAAGTGGAGCATACTTTCAGAAGAAGTGGTAGAAGCATGCATGGGATAGGCAGATGGCCAAGGTCCATGTGTTGGATGGTATAACGTTTCTTGCACTTGATTAATAAATGTTATAGCCATGCTAGGCATTCTAACGCAACTGTTTTGTTTTTATTATTTAATCTGGAATACATGGAGTAATCTTTTTTTTTTGTTGCTTTTTTTTTATAATTTTTTTTTTGTAGGTAAAATGTAAGCTCTTAATAAAGTTGTCACCTAAAATGGATCAAAATCACAGAAATTGGTCTGGCACAAAATGTGGAAAATGTATCCAGGTGCCTTCAATGACCCGGGGAAAGAAAACTGAGCTGACTTTACCCTTTTTATCGCCGTCTCTGGCCAATGTCTGGCATCTCGACGATGTGTTCAAATCATCCCTTAATACGGTGAAATTGCTGAAAAACACCCCTTTCATCTGTGCGTTATTTTATTAGAATTTGATTTTTTTTACCATCAGTAAACTAAGAGGACATGTGCTTAGCAGAAAAGTTCTTTCTTAAAAAAAATAAAATCGCCAGAAGGAAACCTGACCTTAGTCCTTAGCGATAATTTCTAAAGGGGTCGGATCTTCAATTTCAAAAACCCATTTAGTTCCCCAACCGTTTTTAGGACATGTGTCTAATTAAATGTTAAAAGTACTGGCACTGAAATTGTTGAGTGAACTTTTAAAATACTGCCATTTGTGGCTTCTGAAGAGCATTTATTCTGCTTATTAATTTTAATTAGCAATCAGGAAAGAGAACACTTTGCTCGCCTTCTTCATTCGTTTGACGGTTTGAAGCGAGGGCTGAGATATGCAGTGTGTAAGGGGTTAAATGTGCCCTTATCTTCCAACATTTAAAATGGCCAACCATGGAGCCTTTATTTTTAGGGTTAGGTTAAAGGGGTTGCGTTTTATCAATAATTTGTGTGACTTTTTTTTAACCGATTAATATTTGGATAGAATTTTGAAGAAAAATAATGTATTTTATTAGCACAATATAGTCCCGAAACTAGTTTATACACATTGCGGCTTTTAGGGCTATATACAACTGTGACTACAGGGGCATCAAGGGCTGATAGAAAGACAAAAGAGATGTTGACACTGTCCATCTTAAATAGGGACACTTCCGCAGCTTATTCACTAAGTCAATGAGAGGAGTCCGGGAAAGAGGTTTTAATTAGACTTGGGCACCAGGGAGGTCTTCGTGCTCGTCTTCGACAAAAAAAAAAATATTCGTATTCCGTGAATATTCGCCCGTTCCTGTCTTCTCTTCGGGCCAATATTCGTGGACATTCTTCGTGTTCGTTTTTTCCGGTTTTGTATAAGAGGTTAATACGGGGTTAACGCGTACTGCAGCAGCTCTGGCGCCAGGAGTTTAAATGTCCGTATGAGCAACTCTATTGGTCGCCAGCAGGGGGGTCGTCTGCCATCAACCAATGGTCCCTCCTCTATCAGTTAAATGTTCGTACCAGCGACTTTGTTGGTTGCTGGCACGGACTTTTAACTGTTGCAGCAGGGTCCCAGGTTGTTTTATTTATTTTTTTGTGAATAGCAACCAGTGGTCAGGTTGCACCTTAAGGGGTTAAGGGGCCGTGCGAGTGAGCCTATTGGTCGCTTGCAAGGCCCTTTAACCTAAGGATTTCTGCTCCCGTTATCTAATGGGGTTAACGGGAGCAAAAATCCATAGGTTCGCTGTCAGGAGTTAAAAAGGCCGTGCGAGTGAGTCTATTGGTCACCTCCAGGGTCTTCCTCTGGCATCAACCAACTGGTTGATGCCAGAGGAGGTCCCTGCAGGCGACCAATAGGCTCACTCGCACTGCCCTGTAACCCCTGACGACAAACCTACAGATTGCCGCTTCAGTCAACTCCTGCGATGCCGTGAAGATAAGGTAGGCTAGATGGGGAAGGGACCGGGGAGTGATTAGCATACCTTGGAACATCCCAAGTCAGCCTACAATGAGGGGCGGGTATAGCAACACAGATGGGCGGGGCTGATTTGCGATATGGGGCTAGCTGCCGAACGCAAGATAACATCGAATTGTTGGAGTGGGAGGAGAATTGGACAGCAAGGTGGGCGTGGCTAAACATCACTCCCGTGCCCAGAGATCCGAAGAAGCCGAGTTTCACCCGGAGACTCCAGGTGAAACCTGTAGAGTTCTCTTGTGGTGATTTCTTTTGTTGTTTTATCATGCTTGACTGATCAATATAGACTTTATATGAATTTCCGGATTGCTAGTAGTGGGAGACAAGACTAGAAATATTTTCCTAATATACGCTATATTAAAAAATATAATTTATATATAAAAAACGTACATTTTGTTGCTTAAGACTTCAGAGGGGCGAAAGTGACCCTTTTTTTCCGCGACAAATGGAAACTATGGAAAAAAATCGGACACTTCCCCAAAGAACCCTATTCTAATGCCAAATAAATGCGTTCACTGAATATGCCATATCCAGCATGAAACACTAGAGCCCATTCTAATTTTTTAGGCAGTGAAAAGACATGCATGTGACGTACAAAGGACTTTCACACAAACCAATTTAAACATAAATTACAGACATAATGTAAGATATGCAAGACAGGGACGCTTCCTACTTGGCAAATCTTGATTTGATTTTGATATGCAGAAGGATAACACTGACAGATGGCATCAAATAACTTTGCAATTTATTAAAACATATGGGCGGATTAGAAATTTACTCCCCGGAGACTCAACCAATCTTTAAAGGTTTAAATCCATCCAGAAATACTGGAACTTTTTTATTTATTACATTTTTTTTAGTTTTTTTTTTCACGCAATCACAGAATTTCATTAATACCATATTTTGACGTTATTGTTTTCTTCAGATCTTCCGTTCCAGGAGTCATCTGCTAGGCATTAACGAAGAGAACTGCTGGGAAAGAATTAACAAAATTACTAATCAGGTTGTTAATCAGGTTATCCAATTCACTTTACGCCGAGACAAATTAAGCTGACTGGTAGAGAGCCGGTGAAACAGCTGTTAAAGTCTAAATTAACGACGGACATAATTGAATTTCTTTTGGTGGCTGATTTTTATATATCTAAATCTATCTATTATAGTCTATCAAATAAATAGTTTTTTTTTCCCTTCTTTTTAAGAGAAAAATCTGCTTTTTTTAAATGTCTCTGTGCTGTTTCTTTCATTGTGTTTTAAAAAAGTTACAAAAAAACACCTTGACAAAAATGTGCATTTCCAAAACGCACCTGTCTCCGTACACTGCAGATAAAGTGAATTCCAATTTTTATAAAGAATTTGTAAATGTATAAATCAGACTTTATAATGGTAATCGAGTGATACATTGATTATTGTGGCACTTTATTAACCTCTGAGCTGCCTGCAAGACTAGATATAAAGTGACATGCTCTCAAAAAAAGTTAAAAACAAGATAAATAAGGGCAGAAACAGGGGTTCCAGGACCTCTTATAACCAACAATGGGTGGTGAGTTCCTCCTTTGTCCGCCATCTCATGTGCAGGGATCCAAAATTGTCCCTTGCTGGGGGGGGGGGTAAATAGATGGATGTTATATGATTATAACTAAGACATGCTTAAAGGGAGACTCCAGTGTCACAGGGGGTCCGCTAGACAATGAATGCAAGAAGAATGAAAGCAAGAACTTTGAAAAAAACAAATGCTTACCTTGGTTAGAAGCTGCAGCTCCAGAGTTGCAGCTTCTCACCCCGTCCATGGCCTGACATAGACAAAGATATTGTACAACCAAGCTAGGCTACATAGAGATGGGGGGCTAGGTAAGTATATCTTTAAGACTTTTTTGCGCTCTCCATCCTGTTGCTAATTCTTGAGAATAATGAGAATATTAAAAAGTACAGATAAAATGCAATAAATCTGCAAAGTATTATTCTGAAACTGAAGATGGAACAGAAAAAATTGTAGAGGGATCGCAGTTTCCGACATATGACAAAAACAATTATTATTTTTAAAATGGCAACATACAACCTTAATCTTAACGAGATTTCATTCTGATTGCATTAAAAATGTAAGCATTCTGCTTTAATGGGATAGACACTTTTTATTGGTAAAGTGAAGAAAATTGTGCTTAGCACTACATTCTAGCGGCTTACCTGGTTCTACCAGGACATGGACGTGTGGCGGAGAGGAAAAGCTCTACGGAGACTTCCATATTATAAAAGGCCTGTTACAAGGCAGGTCTCTGATCTATCCAACAGCCCACAGAATATTTCATACAGCAATATTTCATACAGACATCTGCCGGACGGAGACCATCCAAAAAACTAAAACTATAAGAGTAAATCCCGAAAAAATTATAAAAAGATGCAAAAAAGTAATCCCAATGGAAGAGGATTGTTAATCGACTATGTATATAAACTCCTCTGACACAGTGACCTCAAGTGGTTGGAAGAGGTATTGCAGCCTCCATTGACTTGAATGGCCCAAATAGTCTTGGATGGGGTGGAATACCAAGAAGGTCAATTGGATCACATTAAGAGGTTACTTGACATGGCATTAGTAGAACAAGGTAAAGGTGCTTTACAAGGAGTGAGGAAGGGGCTCCTCAGAAATCCTGCATCTAGGTGCCAATAACACTTGTTTCTTATAATTATGAACGTGTTAAATGGAGTAAAATTGGTGGAACAACAACTTGTAATCAAAAATGTTTTCTAAACGCAGAGAATGGATGTTGGGTAGCGCACCGTCATTGATATAAACGAAAAGAGACACATACAAAAGCATTATAATCTAGATCCCAGAATTTTTTGGATGAATGATTCATACATAATCCGGTTTACCTCTGCATGATTTTTATTAGTTTATGGTGATGGATTATAATGAAAACAATGGAGCCTTGTAAAACATGTCAGTGATATAGCCCACGCGGTGCACTAGTGAGGCGTGAATATTTTATGTCATTTCCCTATTTCTCTTCACCCCGGGGAGATCTGATAAGAGGTAACATGGCCAAACATCTGTTATTTTGGAAACATGCCTGGGCAATGAGGCTAAAAAATGCCTTCCCGGGAGACCGAAGGAAAACAAGGATGGAAATTATTTTTTTACACGGGAGAATGTAAAAGGTACACAAATTAACACTACCCTTGAGGAATAGTGCATGCTTAGAAAGACATTTGACGCGGGGAAGTGCTAGATGTGTGCAACGTTACATAGACAAGTGAATGATTTTATTTATATAAATAAAATGAGTTACAGAAACTCATTGGAAGTAGCATATCTGGGTAGAAAAAAAAGCTGGCTTGTGGGGATGACCGAGTATAATGGCGGAGAAAGAGAAGTGTTGCTTCTTTTTCTCAGAGGATCAGAACAGCCCGGAGGGAAAGAATTGGACAGAGGGGCCCCATGAATGTAGTGCGGACGAGGTACCCATGGTCAAGCCTGTTTAAGGGGTTAAGGCATGACTAAGCAGAAATTTTGGCACTGAAAGCATTAAGTATTGGTGGCACGTGCAGGGCCAGAAGGGAGGGGGTAATTACCCTCCCTGGGGGGTATATAAGGAAGGGTCGTGGCCTATAGGGGCAATTATTTTCAAGAGAATTTTCCCGCCCATCCCTCCCCTAACTTTGGCGTTTGCCGGGTACTCTGGTTTTGTTAAGCTGGTACGGTGCAGGAGTTAACCATCTAGGTGCGGTTACTTGTGGTGCACAGAGGTGTAAGTGCAGGACACTCCGGGGGCATTTGCCGAATCGTATGGTCATGTGACTGCCGCGCTAGGGGACGCCGGCAGTTTCAGCAGGGAAACAGGTGGTTACGCCCATACCAGCAGGTTATTAATTTGGTTATTAAGTGGTTATTAATGGTTACAATTGGTTATGTTTGCTTTCATTTTACAAAAAATTATTGATATATATTGTGTCAAATTTGTTGTGTTAATAATATTTGACACTTTGTGACATATTAATAAAGGTTGAGTGTCGCGGTGCTGAAGTTATTTAGTCCGCGCGGACAAATAATTCCATATCTGACGTTTAATAAAATTTTGAAATAAAGAAGTGTCTCCTGTTTTTATTTGTAAAAGAGGTACCGAAACTGGACGCTACTTCATTCATGTCTGCATTATTTTGGCCTGGTATAGTACTTCCACAACATGGCGGAGCCGTTGCGCACACCACAAGGGCAGTCTCTGTATCTGGGTATGTAAGTGTGTGTCTGTTTATGTGTGTGTGCTTGGGTATGTTAGTGTGTGTGACTGTGTGTCCATGGGTATGTTTGTGTGCGTGTTAGTGTTTGTGACTGTGTGTGTGTCTGGGTATGTCAGTGTTTGACTTGGTGGGTTAGTGTGTGTCTACTATCTGGGTATGATAGTGTGTGTGACTCTGTGTGTGTCTGAATATACTAGTGTGTGTATGTTGGTATGTTCCTGTTTGTGGGTTTGTTAGTGTGGGTGTGTTTGTTAGTGTGGCTGTCTGTATATGCTACTGCGTGTGTGTTAACCTGTCTGGTTGTGTTAGTGTGTGTGTGCTAACGTCTGGTAGTGTTAGTGTCTGGGTGAGCATGTGTTAGCATGAGTCTGTTAGTGTGTCTTGGTATGTTGGTGTGTCTCTGCTTTTGTTAGTGTGTATGACTGTGTGTGTCTGGGTATGTAAGTGTGAGTGTGCTTGTCACTTCATGATAAGTTTCATTTTGGTTGTGTTAATCATGATATCATCTTTGGACCCTGGCAGCACAATGTCTTAGGACGGCTCTGATTATGAAGTCACAATAAAATTTTAGTAATTTATTGAAATAACCAACCGCTGCTCCCAAGTATACATTTTGCTACTTTAAATATAATAATTTCAGAAATAAAATAAATACATAACTTTTATACACTTTGGTTTGAAAGTGAAAATGGATAATGGGTTGGCGGGGGGGGGGGGCTACGGTATTAGCCATAGAGCTCTTTGTAAAAGGAAAATTGTGTTTTCCTACACAGAATGTATAACCCACTCCCACAGGATCTGCCTGTCAGCCACAAATACATCTATAAGGAATAACTTCTATAAGTTAAGGATCAATTAAAAATCTCTTTTAATATTTTATAACGCTCATTAACAAATTATGATTTCGGTATAAATGACAGTAATTAATTTCTCTGCATTTTAATACGGAATAATCGTGATTTAGTTTCACTCATTCGCTACCACAATATGTAAAATAAACCAGGAAACTATATATATATAAAAATAATTCTACAGAACAGAGAAGGTGGAAAGAAAAAATATATATGAAAAAAAATATAAAAAAAATATATAAAAATAATTTGGTGAAAAAAAGACAAACTGGCCTGTTTTGCAGGTAGGGGGATCATGGGCCAGATGGGCATAACTGGGAACCCTCAGGGTTTCGCCTGGAGACTATGGGTGAAGCGCTGCTCCTCCCGGGTCTCTGGGTCATTTCAGGGAAACTCCAGGTCCCCACCCCCCTTCCTAGAATGGTGTGTGCCCACCGATGTCAGCGGGACCACCCACCAACATCAGCGGGACCACCCAAGACATCAGTGGGACCGCCCATTGAGGTCAGCGGGACTTTCTACCGGCAGCCTGCACTGGGGTAGCCGGGGCCAGAGAGTTCCCAGGAATGCAAATGGGGAGATCCTCCGCTTGGCCCAGGGACCTGTAAACTCAATAGAGGCCGGTGCTGTTGCACCTCCCACGTGTCCTCCTCACAGTGCGAGGTGTCTGTAAGGCGGGCATCCTCAGCTCTTGCCAGACCCCTCAACACAGGTGTCACGATTTGCACCACAAATAAAATAAGTAAATATGAGACCCACCTTATGTGGACACACAGTGACGTCACAACCCGGGTGTGGGGGGTGCGGACCGCACCTGGGGGAAACCTTACAAGGGGCGACACCACACCAGGGAACTCTATGAGAGTATAATCCGCCTGGGATGACCCTACCATAGCGCGGCCGTGGTGGTATAACCAGAGCGGAGGAGGCAGACCTGCCACTGGCAGATCATCACTGGATGGCGGAGGAGGAATTACGGCACCACGCACGTTGACGGGGTGACACCATGTGTCATCGCACCGGGTGACACCAACCCTAGGGACGCCACTGTGTACACTATAGGGGAAACATTACTAATTTCCTGTTCTGAGGATCTGAATGATTCATTTTAGTTATACCGCCCTTACCTCCTCCCCCGATTGTATCTGTATGTTCACAACTCATTACTTAGACTGTAAGCTCTATGGGAAAGGGACCTTCTTTCCTAATGTATCCATACTTATTGTATTGTTTATTTTCTCCCTATATATGTTCCTGCGCCCCATACATTCCTGGTTTATCCATACTTATTGTATCCTGATCAAAAGGTCTGTAGTGCACTGTACTTATTTATATTATATAACTGCACTTATTGAACCTCCATTTGTATTATATATATATATAATATTATATATAACATATATATTTTTTATATATATTTTATCTATAATATATGTTTTATTATATAGCAAACCTTAAAGCACAAAATAATTCAATTACCTTTTAGTAAATAAAAACATACATACATTCTGAACTTCCATTATAACATAATCACCATATGAACTTATTGAAGTCAAATTTTAAAAAAACAACACAATAATTAATGCTAAATCTTTGATTTCTGAAACAAGATCAATATGAAACTGACTTTAGCTTGGACTTTAAAACCTGCTGCTGACTCGCAAGTCTTTCCCGGACTCTACTGAAATAAGCCTTCAGGAACAATGCCGTCTTTCCTTACCGGGGAAAAATGTGAAATACATCTGGAAATAGATAATTGTACCGCAATTTCATACAAATTGTGAAAATAACTTAGCAATAAATTGTATCTAATATTATATAATGCAACGCAGACTTGGACATGTTACAGACAGCGAAGGCTGTTAGCAAACCGTCTCTCATGAATATATGCAGTAAAGTGCACCTCATTTACAAAATGTATGTGTTTCCGGCTTATTTCTTGCTAACAATGCAGATACGGACTTGTGAAAGAGAAGACGTGAATTCACATTCCTACAGCGAATAAGGAAAAAAAAAACCATAAACTGTATACCAGAAGAAAAACACTGCCATTTATGCAAAAAGACACAATCTCAACAATTAATGATTACATTTGATATTCTGCTAATTACCGTATTTGCTCGATTATAAGACGACCCCCCAAAATCAAAATATTAATTTAGGAAAAAAATAAAAAGCCTGAATATAAGACTACTCTATAGGAAAAAAGTTTTACCAGTAAATGTTAATTCATGTAAACTAATTTTCATATTTCATAAAAGCTATGATTGAGAAAAATATATATTTTTTATTTCCTTTTATTTGCCAACCTGCCCCCCCCAGTTATGCACATCTGCCCCCAGGCTTGCCACTCTGCCCCCAGAAATGCCTTATACCCCCCTATTTGCCACTCTGCCCCATGATGTGCCTTTTAACCCTCTATATGCCACCCTGCCTCCAGAAATGTCTTATACCCTCCTATATGCCACTGTGCCCCATGATATGCCTTTTATACCCCCTATATGCCCCTCTGCCCCATGATATGCCTTTTAACCCCCTATATGCCAGAGTGGCATATAGGGGGTTAAAAGGCATATCATAGGGCAGAGGGGCATATAGGGGGTTAAAAGGCATATCAGAAATGTCTTATACCCTCCTATATGCCACTGTGCCCCATGATATGCCTTTTAACCCCCTATATGCCCCTCTGCCCCATGATATGCCTTATACCCCTATATGCCACTCTGGCATATAGGGGGTTAAAAGGCATATCATGGGGCTGAGTGGCATATAGGGGGTTAAAATGCATTTCTGGAGATATATATATATATTGCTAACAGCAATCACACTCCTATCAAGCCAAGGCAGCCAGTACATGCTGGAACCTGGGGATGTTAGAAGTGTGATTACAGCCTCCCTATGCCATGCTACCACCACCACCCCCCTTACGCATCCATGCTATCACACACACACTCATTCACAAACATTTAAATACTCATTCATTCCATTAATCACACATATACACACACGCTCAAACCCCCCACCCCCTTACCTGAACTGCAGATCTCCCACTCGCAGACTTCTGCAGGGGCCCGGCCGTGGGAGCAACTTCTCTGGCCCCGCCCCCAGAGGAAGGAGGTGGGAGGTAGAGTTATGTGAGGACTGTGCTAGCTTCCTGTTCTCCTGCTGCTAGTGGCACAGACGCTGCTCGCGACCAAAGCCCGGTAAGCAGCACGGCCGAAGCAAAATGAGGTCTGATTAGAAGAAGAAGCATTTGCTCTGGAAAAAACCTCGTCTTATAATCGAGCAAATACGGTATTATTTGAAACATATATTTTCACCCCAAAAAACTTAAAATTGCAGAATATTAACTTAAAAAATTGGCCCTTTAAAGGTCAATACATTTTTTTGTGCACCTTTACCTACATTGTCTGTTCTACTGTGTTTTCCCTTTTTTTTAACCCCTTAATGACATGTACGGGCTCAAAATGCATTGTTTTCAATGGGTTTAGGGACCGCCCAATGTCCTTAAGGGCTTAATAATATTCATACATAGAAAACAATATATGCTAACTCTAATATATATATAAATATATATATATATATATAAAATATATATATATATACATATAAATTGATATATGAATATATAAATATATATATATATATATTAATATATATATATATATATATTAATATATATATATATATTAATATATATATATATATATATATATATTAATATATATATATATATAGGGTAGTAGAAGTATTATTAAACACTCATCTACAGACAACAGACGGCTTGTTTTTCCCTCAGAAATCTCATGGTGCTGCCACGACCACAAGGGATTCTGGGTAGGCACATGCAAATATATGTATCTAAAAAATTCAAAATAAAAATGTTTTTCTTCATTTTTCTTAGGATTTCTTTATAGGATAGATGCCACTGCTAAACACATACCCAATATTCAGCAACATTTCGCATGCATAGTTTTTTTTTTTTTTTCTTTACACACAACACTATTTTTATTTGTTTAACATTACAGTAACTTTTTTTATTTATTTTCGTTTTTTTTGTTTTCAATTTATTATGTATTTTTTTCTTTTTTCAATTTTTAATTTTGCACTGCCCTGATCGGAGAGCACTACAAAGACTAGAGTTTCTCTTGGGATTTTTGTAGACCCTCAGGGATATCTTTTTTGTAACTACCTGGAAACCAAAAGATTGGGGGTCCTGTAATTATGTATTAATTTATTTATTTATTAATTTATTTTTATTTTAAATTATTTAATTTGGAGAAAAAAAGCCGAGATTTAGGGTGTTGAGGGCTGGGACGGACACTGTAGATACAAACTTATTTCAAAAGTTTACTTTTTTAATTTTGGAGAGTCCTGGGTTAGTGCGACAGAGGAATTCAGAATGAACTAGAGTCAACAAAGTGAAACGGTTTAAAAAAAAACCCAACCCAAAATACCCATACTCCAGGTAGACATAATAATTTAATGTTGTACATAAAAGAGTTCCCCTTTAACCTTTTAAAAACTAGGCACGGCAAGATAACATTTAAAAAAAAAGTTAAGAGAAAATAAAAAATGACTATATAGCCCGTTTATGTGATGACATTTTCTATTATCCATGTGGGGAAATGGCAGACTTCCTTCTAATCAGGAATAAAAGCACTCAGCTATATAATGGACTACATGACTTTTGTCTGATTTGTTACACAATCTGAAGAATACTCAGAAGAGAGTTTAAATGTAGTTGATGCATATATTACGCTTACCAGAATCTTTACTTAAAAAATAAAAAAATCTGGACTTTTCCCCTAATAATAATGCCCAGATATTGATTTTTATAGGGAATCAAATTAATATGTTTCTTCACATACAAGAATGACACAAAATATTGTATATATATATATTCTCTTTCTATAAAATTTAAAAAATGGTAAAAAAAATAACAAAATGTAGAAAAAAGATCTTAAAAATCTAGATTAAAAGAAAAGTCGTAGAAATAGAATTTGATAGTAGATCAGAACCACCCGGCCCCCGTCTAGTCGCCCGTCTCTCCTGCTGTAACGACTCAAACCTTAATCAGTCGTTGGTCTCGTCTTAGATTCAGGAGCCGTATGTCTATCCCGCGCATGTTTATCTATAAATCTCCAAAATCTTTGGTTATTTGGTTATATATAGCATTATAATCTTATTTAAATTGAGTCTGAATCTGAGCATTTACTGTTTTAACCGGAAACAAGCGCCAGTGTCTTAAAAGTACATTTTTTGGCAAATGGACTTACAGCTGCATTGTTTCTGATCCAATTCCCTCAATTACCATTCATATAATTTTTAATCATTCGCAATCAAATTGTGTGGCCGATGTATTTTCAATTGTGAGTTACCGCATTAGCATGTTAATCCCTATTCTTACAACGAGCGTTCGCAATGTCAATGCAATCAAGGAAATCAATGAATCAAAACTAATGTCGCTTAATATACAGAAGAAATCAAGATTAAAACTGTGATATTTTCACGTTTTCTGTATAAAATGGACAGTGGTACAATTTCAAATAAAGCAGAAGTAATGCGAGGATAGAAGCACGAAGGCAATCAAAACAGCTGGGGGTGCAAATTAAAGGCTGATTGCCAACCGAAGTGGGATCAATTCAAAAAGAATGTGTAATCTTTTAAAAATACGGATATAATGTAGGTTGGTAAAAGCTTGGTAATGTGTTCTACGTGAGAGAGACAGGTAGTAAGGTGGAGAAATGGTCTCGTAAGTAAATCTGGGCTATGCGGGAAAATATAGGTTAGAATACATAGGCGCATGTATATGGGAACACTTGGATACATTTCTTAGGGAGGCAAAAAATGAAGCCAATAGGAGAACTACTGTATACCTAACAAGTAGGGGCCAGGAATAAAGAGATATGTCCTGGATTTACCTCCTCATATCCTGAGAAATGCTGGGCTGGTGGGCCTTTTTATTCTTTTTATATACTCTTATTTTCCCCTTTTCTCTTTCTTTTTTCACTTTTTTTTTTCTCCAGCCTTTCTATCATCTTTCTCTCTTTTTTCGCTTCTTTCTCCTCTCATTATTCACTCTTCTCTCCTTTCTCTTGTCTCACTGTTTTCTTTTCCCTTTCTTTTCCCTGTCTCTTCTCTCTCTACTCTCCATATGAAATGTGAATTTTTTTGAGCAAGTGTGTGTGATTAATGGAATGAATGAGTATTTAAATGTTTGTGAATGAGTGTGTTTGATAGCATGGATGTGTAAGGGGGGTGGTGGTGGTAGCATGGCATAGGGAGGCTGTACTCACACTCCTATCATCCCCAGGTTCCAGCATGTACTGGCTGCCTTGGCTTGATAGGAGTGTGATTGCTGTTAGCAGTTATATATATATCTCCAGAAATGCCTTTTAACCCCCTATATGCCACTCTGCCCCATGATATGCCTTTTAACCCCCTATGGGGCAGAGTGGCATATAGGAGGGTATAAGACATTTCTGGAGGCAGAGTGGCATATAGAGGTTTAAAAGGCACATCATGGGGCAGAGTGGCAAATAGGGGGTATAAGGCATTTCTGGATGCAGAGTGGCAACCCTGGGGGCAGATGTGCATAACTGGGGAGCAGGTTGGCAAATAAAAGGAAATAAAAAAATATATATTTTTCTCAATCATAGCTTTTATTATATATGAAAAAATTGTTTACATGAATTAATATTTACCAGTAAAACTTTTTTTCCTATAGGGTCGTCTTATATTCAGGCTTTTTGTTTTTTTCTAAATTAATGTTTAGATTTTGGGGGGTCGTCTTATAATCAGGGTCATCTTATAATCGAGCAAATGCGGTATTATTTGAGCTTTTAGGGCTGCAGAACCCTATGATGCCCCATACCCATATATACATATCAGAATATTTCTAATGGCCGGAGAAGGGGCATTTTTGTTTTAGGGATGTGTTAGACTTATGCCTGGTCTACTGATGTCGCTGTTTATATAATGGATTGAGATGTTCAAAGAATATATATTATGTTGACCGGTAGGGCTGTGAATGATACAGTCACACCAGCACACATTCTGAGTTCTTAGAAAGTAGAGACATCAGTGGGGAAAATAGTGATTTGAGTCCCAAAGAGGGACTTGCCAAACTAAAAGTGGACAGCTTGTAAGTATGCATGATTGACAGCCATTTTGAATAAAAGTGCTCCTACCAGTCCATTAGTTCCAGGAACTCAAATAACGTTTTCCCGAGTGACTAACCACTTCTTAGAATAAATCTACAGCAACTGAAATACTAATTATGAGGCTCTTCCATCTCTTCCAGACTCATTAGAGAGGAGAACCCAAACCTTACGTTCTAAAGCGTCTCCCCGTGTTCTAAAGACTATATAATAATAATCATTACAATACCCTCTGTGATTCAACGAAACAGATACTTTTAGATACAAAATTCTATTTCTAAGCGGTTTAACCCAACCAACTCTAAGATACATGAATGCAAGTTAACGGTTTATAGACATGTATCACGTTCCGGTCTTAAGGGGTTAATTCATCACACTAAAGCTCATTAAAGGAAAGGAGAAAAAAAAGATGATAAAGTATGGCGAACGGAGAAATTGTAAGGGACGGAGAACGTCGTCATTTATATTCCTGCCCTCGGTAAGAATATGCCGTGTATTGGAGGGATTTGTAGCTGACACTCAATAGAAGCAGCTCTCAAATTTTGACAAATCCTATCTTGAGCCAAGAAGAGAAACAGATATTGATCCTACGTGTACCTAATTCATCTCTGCTCCTTTAATCCCACAAGAAAATTCCTTCGGTGTCCGGAGGGCGTTCAATATTTTTTTTCCATCTTGTAAAATAAACAGCATTTTGTTGTCATCTGTCGCAATCAACAGAAAAAAAAAAATCAAATCGGTCCTGATTTCTAGAGACGCGGACTTTAGATTAGATAATTACCTTAATTAAAAATACTAAATGAATCTGATCCGTGCGATTCGTTTAGCAGAAATATAATGTCTTGGGTTTTTTTTTGGTGACATCATGTATTTGCACGACAAAAATAAGAATTGCTTGCATTATATTTGAAATTAGGTCAAATTATTACAATTATGGGTACAGTTAAGGGTATATATATATATATAATTTTATTTTTATTATTATTTTTTTTTCCACTAAGATAAAGTGTTTTTTGTTTAAAGGGACACTCCAGTGTCAGGCCAGTGTTGGACTTCACTAGTGGGATAGCATCTTCCGCACAGAGAACAGGTGGGGGATGGGCAAGGGTGCCAAAAAGTGGAGTTCATTCCTATTAGCCTACAGGGGTACGTATGTTTTAGACATTTGCAAAACATTGACAAGACTATGTTGTTTTGGTCAATACCAGGGGCAAATGCAACTGAACAGTGGGGCAAATGGGGCATCAATAGAGTATTTGTGCTGGCTGATATAGGGGCCCATATCCGGCTGCAGTGTTTAAATATGATTCCTGGAGATGCTTCTGACTGTCTATGGGTGTATCAAGGCGCTGTAAGAGGGGCCCTTGTAAGAGTGGAGCCCAAGGGCCACATCCGATATCGATCGTCCCCTAGTAAACATTAACCCCTTAAGGACAATGGGCTGTCCCTAAACCCATTGAAAACAATGCATTTGGAGCCCGTACGGGCTTTGTCATTAAGGGGTTAAGGACTATAATGACGAAACAGCGGGTTTTTCCAAGCCTTTTTTATATTTAAATCAAAGCTGGTTCTAAATACAGTTTGAGAAAGTACTTCTTATTTCTATTAGTTATGCTATTCATTCTTCTTTTAACTCCCGTCTTCCCGCTCAGCTCACACCCCAACGAGAAAAAACTGGAAATTAGCTCGGGGACTTTTGTAATCACCTCTTGAGCCGAAAACAGCATTACTTTAAAAAAAAAAAAGTCCTAAAATAGCTGTATAATTCAATTCGTCAAGTTACAAGAAAAATATCATTTGTTAAGATTAAACAGTGGATTAGATCTGCGGCATTCAATATGGCTGTCAAGCAGGATTAACGACACCATTTCAACACTTGACAAGCTACGTAAGGGGCTGCTTAAGTCTACGGATTCTTTGTTTCCAACCTTAAATTTCTTAAATGAAAAATCCGGACTCGCTGAACAAAGTGGAGGGATGGTATGTAGAATAAATGACCTGAATGAAATTGGGGGGAAAACATACAAATTTAATAATACCTACGGTTTTATATTATATCTAAACAAAATACAACGAATGTTACACGGTAATTGGTTGGTTGTAGCTGCTAGAATATAACCCCCTTTGTTGTATTTCTTAAAGCTTCACATAGTATTACTGATAGGAAAGCTAAAACAGGTAGACCGATTTTCATGTAGAAAATGTGAAAATGGCTATTCCTACCCTCCTTAAAAAAACAACCTAAATTGTGTCTCCTAATTTCCTATAAAGTATGCGAGAACAAGAAAAACGAGCTTTAAAAGTAGTCTTCTGATCATTTTTTTTTAATTTCCTGCTTTTATTTTTTTATGAATACACACAAATTTATGAAGAGTGTTTTTGTAATTTCCTTGGCCAAAAAGTACAGAAATTCACTTGTGTTGTAGGAATTTTCTCTTAAAAAATTACATTTACCCCACAGGTTCAAAAAAAAAAAATCTTGCAAACTAAAAGTCAGAATATTAACGAGTTTTGGAGACCAGGCGGAGAAAGCAGAGAAGGCAGTGGTTAGATGGGGATGAAGGATCTAGGGAAGGTTTCTTTAGAAAGAAGGTACGTAGATGGGTTACATTCAATGGAAACAAAAGGTTGGGGATTCTTTGGAAACGGGTCAACTTGGCAGCCAGAGAGGAGGGAAGACAAGAGGACCTCAGAAACCTTGTTAGGGATGACAGGACCCAAAGCAGCAGATGGTGGCTACTGGGAAGGAGAGGGGTCGAGGTCGAGGTACTATGCAAGCAGCATCATGAAGGATGATGTCATCCTTGGTTCTTTCCATTTTATGTTTTTGATTTGCAGATGGAGGAGGAGGTAGCAGATTTGGTTGGAGGAGAGGAGGTAGTGGTCAGACAGAGAGAAGGGGTGTTTGGGAATTAGGAAATAGTAAAGGTGGGAGAAGACAGCACAAGAAAGAGTAGTAGTAGGGTTAGAAAGAACGGGTGTGAGATTGGAGGTAATATGATTCTTTTGGTTTCCTATAAAAGTGCAAGGAGGGAATCGGGTAGGAACAGGGGTACTAGAGTTGGGTTCCACGTCACTTGAACATAGGAGGACGAGGAAGATGGGTAAGGGGTGTAACTGTGATTTATGAGAGTTTGGTTGATAGTAGGTATGGTTTTAAGGTAGTAATATAGACGTGTGTGTGAGTTCGGGTGATGAGAGGGGATATTTGGAATGGGGTGAGGTTGTAATGAAGTGAAGGAGAAACAGTACATTTAAGGAGAATTGGAGAAAAGGAATTGCAGAATAAAATGTAGGAAACCATGATAAGATTTGGAGGAAGCGAGAAGAAGAAAGTAATCCGAGTGCCTGATGATGCAAAAGGGGACAATGTTGCAGATTTCCTCCAATTTAACTGAAGTGTAACTCTTATGCCATGAAAAACATGATATAGCACAATCCTATCACTATGCATACGTTTCAGATTTTTTTTTTAAGGTTTCTCCGGACACTTTAGTTAAATATGTGTAGAACTAAGCATAAATTTCACCAGATGTCCGCATAGAATATTTAGAAGTATTATATGGCGGAGACTTAATAATCAAAAGTACCGAGCTTGCAAATGTTTTCTCGTTTTAATAACTTCTTGTTGTAATTGCAAAGTCTTTGAGTGAAATGATTTAATTAGAAAGTAATCAAGATGTGTCTACTGTTAATTGAAAGAATTATAAAATATCTGGATTATAATAAATTCCCGGGGTAATGAGATTAAGTTTTTTTTTTCATGGTTACTTTTTTGGAAAGTTCTAGACTTGTGGAAAAACTGGTAGGGCAATCGATTTATTTATTTGGAAACGTAACAAAAAACTTCAGAAAAGTATAAAAGTGGACCTTGTAGTGGTCCGCTTGGGCCTAATCAGCAAGAGTGTTGAGTTGCCGAGTCCAAACACAACCAACATTTTGCATGCTCATTGACGTCACCACCATTGCCTACATTTTCTCCTTTTGCTATGACTCGACTCGACTCGACTCAACTCTCAATTAAAAGGCATAGCAGCTGCGCTCTTCAAAAACAGTAATTGACCGAGGAACTTGACGGCTGTTGCTTACAACTCAACAGAAGACTTGATTCAACTTTCTTAACTCGTCCATTGGCGACTGGACAAGTGGCTGCTCAAGCTTGGGTTTGGTCAGTCGAGGTCCATCTGTAACCTCACTCAGACTTTCATATATTTATAAATATTTTTACACAGAATATGTAAAAAAAAATACCTTTTTTTTTACACAAACTACACATAAGCAGTAAAATAGCAAACCAAATCTCTATTGATTGTGTTTACTTTAATTTTGTGACGATAACTTTATTAGAAGATATTGTAGAGTAAGTTACTAGAAAACACTAAACCCCCCAAAACTAATTTTAAGCAAGTTTGTCAATATAGATATCCTAAAATCAGTACTAAAGCGTACTTTAGTCTCACGGCTTCACAAGACTACTCTCCAGGCTCCTGACTTCTGGTTTCTGTACCCTGACTTCGCTGACCTCCGTATTCCTGATCCGGCTCGTCTGATTGCCCGCGCTGGTTATTGACTCTGGCTTGTTATTTGGACTTTGCTTTGTGTCTGTCTGGCTCCTGGTCCCTTACAAGTAGGGATGCTGTAGCATGCTGGCACTTTAAATGCCCCCCACAACCACCATTCAAGCAGTTAAGCTGGTAGCAAGCAGCCATATTTGGATGCCTGCTCCATGGGTTTTTTGGGGCTTTCATTTTTGTTTTTGTTATTTCATTTCATTGAATAAATGTAATTTTATTCTTATTTTTCGGAGAAGCTATTGTTTGGTCTATGACTGAACTTTATTCTCTTTCAGAGGAAGCCAGCAAACGTGTTCAAGTCTTGTGTGTACTATTAAGTTCTCCAGACTTCTTCCTGAAGCAGGTAAGATGGCCGTGATCATCTTACTAGCCAATCTACAGCCTCTACAACTGTATGGAATTTGTTTTCCTCCATCATTATACATTTTCTACGTAGTGGGCACCCTAGTCGTTTTGGGCCATCTACATATAGAGTAGTATACATGTAGCTGGCACACAAAGGATTAAATCATATGTATTTTTACATGGGCTTTCTTTTTTTACTTCTAATTTTTATTGGAATGTATTAACTTTTAATCCTGTAGTCAGTGAGTTAATGAAAGAAAGGAACAGATTTCATTTAACCGTCCCCAAAGAATTTGAGCCATCTGTTAACCTTAAGAATTGGGCCACATGTCACAAAAATATGCATACAGTTTCTTGGAATTGGTCTGTTTTTGTCAGTTTTATGGTATGCTTTTGTCTTTTTTTTTTCATGCCAGCTGCTAATTAGAATCTATCAAAGAAGGATCATATTAAAAATCTAGCTTTTTCCACGAAGAACCAGCTAGTGGCTGTCACTCATGTCACTCTTGTCACATATGCAAAAATGATGTCACAATGTATAGAATAAATACATTAATTTTAAAAGTTTCTTTTGTTTCCCATAAAGTCTCCATTTAAACCTTCTTTTCCCCCAAAGAATGAGCTGAAAAATTATATCTGGGCAAATTGAAGATAACTAGGCTACTTAAATAAACTATTTATGCAGAAATGTAATCCTTATAGAAAAGGAATATTTAATTTTTTGGACGTAAAAAAGTGCGTAGGATAAAGCACAAAAAAATGCAAGGAACGCGTTGGCTGGAAATTAGTTTTTGCTAATACCGTATTATCACATATTACTTTTCACAAGAAACAATTTATATTTCTATAATTTTTTAAGGCGACCGTAATAGCAGAACACAGCTTCAGTAAGGGCAATTTACTATCTTTATTCTATAATTATCTGTAATATATCCAATATTATTATTATTATCCTATAATTAGAATGTTGCGATTATTATTTATTTAACAATTATATTTAAAGCTGAATGTGGCTATAAATCATGAAATTAAACTTTTCAGGTCGTACAGACACAGGGTCGATAAAAAATGAATGGTTTTAACACTTCGTATTCCAGAAAAAGGGCTTCCCTCTGTCGTAAACGGGTTAATGTTAATCAAATATAAAAACAGATTGTGCTCGCCCCCTACAACACCACCGCAACAAAGCCGTGTTTCACCAAATCGTATAGGACAAATACCTACCCCCCAACATTAGCAATGTCCAAATTAGGACACCTGTGTTAGGGCATTCCCATTAACGCCATCGGGACCGCCCACCGACGTCATCGGGACCGCCCACCGACGTCATTGGGACCGCCCACCGACGCCAGCGAAGCCCAGAAGTTCCCAGGTATGTATACAAATCAATACATATTAAAAATTTTAGTTATTTATCATAATTAATATAAGTAAAATGGTATAAATGCACAAAAACATTGCCGCTTTTTATGCAAAATGCTTGATTTTATGATTTTTGATGTCTGACTGTGTAACATAGATAGATAGGTAGATAGATAGATAGATAGATAGATGATTGATAGATAGATAGATAGATAGATAGATAGATAGATAGATAGATGATTGATAGATAGATAGATAGATATAGAAGGATAGATAGATAGATAGATAGATAGATAGATAGATAGATAGATAGATAGATAGATAGATATGGAAGGATAGATAGATAGATAGATAGATAGATAGATAGATAGATAGATAGATAGATATATAGATATGGAAGGATAGATAGATAGATAGATGATAGATAGATAGATAGATAGATAGATAGATGGATAGAAAGATAGATAATGGAATCATAGATCCAAACAATTTTTAGGAAATAATTTACATAAAGAATACTTTTTACTACTTCTTAAGATTTCATTCCCAGTATCGCCAGTCTCCAGTGCCAAATGCTAATTAGAACCCATCAAAAGAACAGCATTAAAAATTCAAGCTCTACCATGAGGAACAAGAAAGTGGACGGATGCCATATTACTTCAAAAACGCGGCATTCGCGGCCAAAACTGTAGTGATAGATTGCAGTTTGTTGCAGTTACTTTAGTCATTTAACTAGCTATTATTACTGATATATTAAAATATTCAGCAAGCTTTCCATCAATGTTTTACGCGCAACCAAAATAATAATAGCGCAATGCATCTTTTTATTTTTATTTTTTTTAAATAAAATCTATCCACTGTGGAGACTATTCAGAAAAACAGCTGGGAAATAAAAAAAAAAATAAAATAAAAAAAAAAAATATATATTATTTTAGGTTTTTTTATTTTTATTTTTATTGTGATATTTAAAAAATTTTGGAAAATATAAATTAAAATATTTTAGTGATTTTTAAAACATTTTATTGTGGTATTTAATATTTATTAAAAATAAATATAAAATATTTTTTAAACATTTTAAAGTTTTTGAAAAAAAAAAAGTAGACATTATAAACATTTTTTTAGTTAACTTTTTGAACGTTTTACTGGGATATTTCAAAGTTTTCGAAAAAAAAAAATAAAAAAAAATATATATATTTTTAAACATTTTCGTGTGATATTTTAAAGTCTTTGAAATATACCCAATCTTAGGCTTTCTGCTTTCATGATTTTTTGCCACATTGAACATCAAAAAACACGATTGTTTCACTAAACTTCAAAACAAACAACAACAACAAAAAAAGAACACATTTTTGGTTATTCAAAACATTAAAGTGTTTCTTTGAGTCATTGCTCACCGAACCATATATTTATCTAATGGAATACACTGGTGAAACCAAGCAGAACAAGATTTATTTAGAAGGCATTTTTTATAACCATATAACTTGATAGAGAATGAAATTTCTTCGTCTAAATAAATCTAAACACTGATGGATTACATTCATTCTTTTGTAGCGAACTTAAATACGTGTCAGATAAGCTAAATATTATGTTCTGTTAGGGGAGACAATCTGATATGAAAAATAAAAATAAAAGGAAAATTCAATGAAATAAAAAACATATTTCGCAATCTACCAAACATGTGCAACTTGATTAATTATTTGAATAATAAAATAATATTTGGTTATTGTAACAATATCTTTTTTAAAAAAATAATTTGAAATTCGGAAACTTCTCTGTTTTAATTTAAATATACATTTAGAGAAATCTTATATAAAATGCTGGCATTTTGTTATGAGTTTGATTGATCAGCCTCCTAAAACATTACGTTACATTTATTTATATAGCGCCGGCACATTCCGTAGCTCTTTACAGTAAGAGCCGGTAGGAGAAATTTAAAATTACAAACAATAAAATGGTACTGTCACTTTTCCCAAATCCTACAGCTCCGTACACAGATTATAATAAACAATTTATTGGCCCTTTATCACTCCCATCACTCCTGGGTTCCAATGGCCCTTTATCACTCCCATCACTCCTGTGTTCCAACGGCCCTTTATCACCCCCATCACTCCTGCGTTCCAACGGCCCTTTATCACTCCCATCACTCCTGTGTTCCAACGGCCCTTTATCACTCCCATCACTCCTGTGTTCCAATGGCCCTTTATCACTCCCATCACTCCTGTGTTCCAATGGCCCTTTATCACTCCCATCACTCCTGTGTTCCAATGGCCCTTTATCACTCCCATCACTCCTGTGTCCGAATGGCCCTTTATCACTCCCATCACTCCTGTGTTCCAACGGCCCTTTATCACCCCCATCACTCCTGCGTTCCAACGGCCCTTTATCACTCCCATCACTCCTGTGTTCCAACGGCCCTTTATCACTCCCATCACTCCTGTGTTCCAACGGCCCTTTATCACTCCCATCACTCCTGTGTTCCAATGGCCCTTTATCACTCCCATCACTCCTGTGTTCCAATGGCCCTTTATCACTCCCATCACTCCTGTGTCCCAATGGCCCTTTATCACTCCCATCACGCCTGTGTTCCAATGGCCCTTTATCACTCCCATCACTCCTGTGTCCCAATGGCCCTTTATCACTCCCATCACTCCTGTGTTCCAATGGCCCTTTATCACTCCCATCACTCCTGTGTTCCAATGGCTCTTTATCACTCCCATCAGTCCTGTGTTTCAATGGCCCTTTATCACTCATATCACTCCTGTGTCCCAATGGCCCTTTATCACTCCCATCACTCCTGTGTTCCAATGGCTCTTTATCACTCCCATCAGTCCTGTGTTTCAATGGCCCTTTATCACTCATATCACTCCTGTGTCCCAATGGCCCTTTATCACTCCCATCACTCCTGTGTTCCAATGGCCCTTTATCACTCCCATCACTCCTGGGTTCCAATGGCACGTTGTGTTCGCTCATCCAAGTTTAAGTATAAAAGGCTAATTGATGATTAGAAAACCATTTTGTAATTATGTTACAGCCAGAAATATCCTTGTTTTCCATGATTAAAGCTGAGTGACCCTAAACTTTTGAACAGTAGTGTATATAAATACAGTATATACAAATTAATTTGTAATATAGCCAATATTATTGTTAGATTATTATATTTAAAGCTGAATGTGGCTATAAAACATGAAATGAACCTTTTCGTGCCGTATACAGACAGGGGTTTGAGTAAAAATGAATGGTTTTAACACTTCATGTTCCATGAAAAGTGGTTCCTTGTGTTGTAAACAGGTTAGTGGTAATAAAATATAAAAACAGATTATGCTTACCCTAAAATGGCATCTCATTTCCTGGATAAAAATTAAGAAGATATTTACTACTCTCCCTATGACCACGTTTTTTTTCCCCTTGCAAGAACACTAACGTACCTCTAAATACCTCCCCTGTTCCATATGGATTTATTGCCCCTAAATGGGGTCCTGTTGTGGGTTATAGAATTGTCAGTACTCTAGGTTCACCAAAGATGAGCTTGGGCCATTATACAGGTGAATATACTACCTTGAGAACCCTGACACAAATGTAAAACAATCAAGACCCCGACAGGCAAGCCGTCAGCTCTCCCACCGGGACACGCCATGGAGTCTCACCGCAATCAACAAAGAACAAGGCACACGAAGTAGGCAGATCTCAGCGGAGAGAGTTAAAAACTCCCACATTTTTTTTTAATTATGCCTGATCTGTTTCGCGCTACACCTATGTCAGGGGTGTCCAACCTGCGGCCCTCCATCTGCTGCAGGACTACGTCGCCCATACTCATCAGCCAGCCCCTTAGCTGAAAGAGCATTATGGGAAATGTAGTCCTGCAGCAGGTGGAGGGCCGCGGGTCTAGCGCGAAATGCGTCGGGCGTTGTATTTCCATATACACAAATGTAGGAAGCACTGGCACAATATTGGAGTTATATTATAATGTATCTTATAGCATAGAGTATAACGTGTCTTTATATTATATCGGGGGTCTTTAAAAAGACTGGATCATTAGATTATAGCATGTTAATATTTGTCTTTATTCTTTTTTCTCTGTACGCACCTGTATGTAACCGTAACATGTACACCCATGAAGCCAGACACTAAATACTGGATAATAGACTTTAGAAAACCTTACTTCATCGGAACGGAAACTATTCATTTATTGTCTCAAATTAAAGATAGTCCGCTCCTCATGTAGCAATATTCTCCATGGATTTAATGGGACATTTAACAATATATTCATTTTCTTTGCGTGTTACTTATTTAAAATCTCAGTGGTTGGCAACCTTAATATGAAGTGGCAGAAATTATAAAGACATTACATGTCATAAAAAAAAAAAAAAAAAAAACACAAATGGAAGAAGGAAAGTGCAGTATTTTAGATTTCGGTGTCGACCGAAAACCATTTTTCTTGGGATTATTAAGGATTATTTATATAGCTTTCAACGGCGGTCCCTTCTTTTCAGCGCATGATTAACTTCTTCATCTTTTCTCATGTGAAATTGGAACTCTTAACAGATCAACTTAATTCAAACAAACAGAAATAATTGCAGAACAGTATTTATGATTTAATATTTAACAATGAAAATATAAGCAGGCACTAAATTAACGCACAGGCGGGACGCTGATTTACTGGAAAAATCTGTAATTTCTTCTGTGATTTTTTTTAACCAAGACGTTTATCAGTATAGTAGATATTTTTTTTTAATTTTTTATTATTTATTTTTAATTTAATTTCTGACATTACAGTTTCAAGTTAGGTTGTGCTTGGATAAAATGCTAGTTTGAGAAAAAAAAAAAATAACAGTACGGTCACTTCCATTGGATGTTTTTGGAGCTCCGAGCCAATGGAGTGGTTGACTTTACTAAGCATCAGGCATGTTAGGCAGCTGCCTAGGGCCTCTGAACCCAGGTGGTGCTGGGCAATGGCGCCGCGTACTCTAACTAGATCCAAAGTGGTCACAGCCGCTGGGACACTTTACTAATGGCGGTTGTCCCATTGTCATTTTTTTTCTTCCCTGGTGCCCCTCTTTTCTCCTCTTTGTCCCTCTTTCTTCCCACTGACCAGTGATCCCTCTAAGCTGTGCGCTTGTGCGCGCGCACATAGCTTTTTTAGAGAGCGCACATGTCCAAAAATTGTGCGCACAACAGTTTTTCCCAAAAAAGAAAAAAATAATATATTTTTTTGAAACTTTATGCGGCGCGGATATTGTGCGCACAAAATTTTTGCTCTGTGAAACTTTTTGCACAAGAGAAATTTTCTGCGCACGCCAACTAAGAAAAATTAGATGGAACATTGCCACTGACCATAGTCCACTTTTCATGCCACTGATTGGCTGCTTGAAGCAGTGCATAGGATGGCTAATGTGTCCCTTTAATCACATAAAAACAGCGCAAAATTTTTTTTTTATTCACTTTTATGCCAACAACCGAAGACCCTGCATGATCACGCTGGCCATACGTTTGCGTCAATTTATGAGTATTTAATTAGGATTAAAAAATCTTTCTGGGCACTGAACATAACTTTTCATTTTTTATGATGTGTGTGGTTATAAAAAGGTTACATTCAATGGAGAATGGGGAAAAATAATAATAGTAATTTAGGTTGGGGAAAAAAAAGACCTAAGTCCATCAAGTCCAACCGTAGGTATTAAAAAAAGAGGTTATGTCTCGAAAAATGTCTACCTTTCCAGGGCCGGCCCAAGACTTAATGCCGCCTGGGGCGAAGTTTAAAATGCCGCCCCCCCTCGCCAACGCCGGGGGGGCAGCATTTTAAACTTTCCCGACGCCATTATCTACCCTAACCCCCCCCCTGTTTAAAGGTACTTACCTTTAAACAGTCCTGCGGCGAGTCTCCCTGCTCTGCCATGGTGCCGGCTTGTAATGCTGAGCGCCGGAAATTGACGTCACTTCCGGCGCTTGGCATTACAAACCGCCACCGAGACCGAACAGGGAGACTCGCCGCGGAGGAGAGAGAGAGAGGCGCCGAGCGGGTAAGCGAAAACCACTCGGCGCCCCTCTCTCTCCTCCGCTTAAAAAAAAAAACGATAAAGCGCTTGGGGCGGCAAAGTGCCGCCCCTTCAAAAGTGCCGCCTGGGGCAATTGCCTCAGGTACTTCTCCCGGGACATACCGCCACTGATCGGTTTTTCTAATTTTGTGACGCTAGGCATTATAGGAAGTCTTTCTTTTTACATCAAGCCAGCACAGATAACATGCTTACTTTTGATCGTTGGGACTGTTTAGGAAGGCACATTTTCACACGCCAGCTTGTTCCTCAAATGATTTTGGGAATCTTAAACTTCTAAGGTGGCATATGAAATCATTATCTGCCTAGAAAACAGTACTCCACGTTCTTAGTAAAAAAAAAAAAAAAAAAGTAAAATCTGTGACTTTATCATGTCTTCTACATTCCCGAATGTGTAAACAGACACTTGTTGAATTTTAGCCAAAAAAGGCTAGAAAGTCAAACTGTTGAAAGTATTGATACTTTGATACTGAGTGGAACTTTTGTCATGTGTATCAATCATGGTTAAAAAATAAATAAAACATCACCTATGTTAGTATTGAGATTGGAGGTGGGTTGGACCTTGTTCTAGGACACTTGGAATGTCACATTTTTGATTAAAATGATTTTTGAGTAAAACCTAGAGAACAAATTTAGAATCGAATCACAAATCAAATGCGTCATTTAAAGAGACAATTGGGGCATCACCAAAGATGGGGGCAGCACCACCAAAGAAGTGCTTATGAGTCCTTTTAAAAAGCTTAAAAACAAAAAAGCAATTGCCTTAGGGAGAAGCTGCAGCTCCACAGCTGTAGTCCCCCGCCTCATCTGTGGTCCGATGACTCTTCCCAGTGGTTGGCTGCATGAAGCAGCCAATCAGTATCAGAAAGAGATTCCATTGACATCAATAGGACTGCTCTCCGTCTATGCTCACGGGAGGGCATTCCCGGCAACGTTCTCCGAGCCAGCAGCGGAGCTGATTGGAGGTAAGTCTGTCAGGTGACGGGAAGTTTGTTAGGCTTTAAAAGAATGGTTTGTGTTGCTTTTTTTTTTTTTTTTTTTTTTTTACTAAAACTAGTGATTAGTAAAAAGTAAAGCACAATATTTGAATTCCTCTAAAAAAAGGACTAAACCCTGCACTGCACTAAAATAAGAAACACATCTGCAGAATGCATAAATAATACATTATTTCTCCTCGTTACATTATGCACATATCTGACTATATTAAATTATATAACATGAATTCAAACGGGAAGCCCGGTGTAATAACATGCAATTTAAATATAAGCAAGATGCATCATTTTAATAAAAAAATAAAATGTGTAATCAATATTCATCTCAATTTCTATGTTAATTTCAGCTTCTGTCGCTAAATGTTTTCTTTGAAAAAAATATTGCAAGTTTGTTTATATTTTCATAAAACCAGATTCATAAATGACGCCTTATTTAGGGATTAAGAATTGTTATGAAATTTCAGGTAGAGATTTTTTTTTTCCGTCTTTTTTATGAGGGTCAACCAGTGATTTTTATGATTTTATGAGGGTCAACCAGTTTACCATCTGAAAAACCTAAAGCAATTAAAAATATCTTTGATATTTTAATCAGATTGGTAAAAAATGATTACGGGGAATTAGAGGCATTCCTCTCATAAATATTCATTTTTACAAGTATCATATGTCACTGAAGAAATATGAATATATTATTGTCGTAAAAATTTAAAATTGCCTGAACCACTGTAAGCGGAACCAGATTGTGCTCTTTTCGCCGATCCCACATTTTTACAGATCTATATGATAAATAAACATATGTTATGGTGTTTGCAGATGAAAGTCTTTCTTCCCCATTCTGTCTTCTATCTTCTTTCTTCATCAGTATCTCCGTCCGCGGACATAACTCAGCGGGAACTTCTGCCTAATCGGGGAAGAGGACGTCACCGAAAGCACCAGCTGAGAGCAATATTGCAACGTTTGCGGTGATGTCCTCTCCAGTTGATGCCAAAGGAAGACCCTGCAGGTGACCAATAGGCTCACTCGCACGGCCTTTTTAACTCCTGACAGCAAGCCTACGGATTTCCGCTCCCGTTAACCCCTGCGATGCCATTGGTTGATGGCAGACGAGCCCCCTGCTGGCGACCAATAGAGTTGCTCATACGGGCATTTAAACTCCTGGCGCCAGAGCTGCTGCGGTACGCGTTAACCCCGTATTAACCCCTTATAGACAACCGGAAAAAACGAACACGAAGAATGTCCACGAATATTCGTCCGAAGAGAAGACAGGAATATGTGAATATTCACGAAATACGAAGATTTTTTTTGTGCCAAAGACGAGCACGAAGACCTCCCTGGTGCCCAAGTCTAGTTTTAATGGTGATTTTTAGAATGTGTTTAAGTCCATACTGGAGGCTGTTGAGTAGTGTGACTGCCTAGCACATGGTTAGGTGTTTGATCACATTAATCAGAAAAAAAACCCTTCTAGAGGCAAAAGAGCTGCCCTCGAGGGGGCACAATTGGAATCATGGCACATAATGTAGGTTAGGTTGCAATTAATCTTCTACTGATTGATACAATATAGAGGGAATATGTATGGTTGGAGTCAGCACAGATTGCAACATATTGATATGTCCCATAAACAGATGTCATTTGAAACACATATCAGTATGCATGCAATTTGTAGAGATAATCACATCCATCCGCTTGCATACATGATTACGGACTACCTTGCTTCACACAGGCATATAGTGAGACAGAAAGATACAATTTGGACAATTTTTTGGGTTAATTTTAGACCCATTCATTTTCGGCCAACAAAGGTTCTTAGTCAGACAAAAATCGGGGGGGACATTTTTAATTCGGAAAAAAAAATTGTTGCCCAGTGCCCACATTCTCTCTTCTGAAACCTTTTGTGTTTCCTGGTATCCTGAATTCCTGGCAATTCCCGTGACTCTGCTGCCTTTCCCAATACTGACCTTGGCTGCTAAACGGCGTTCCTGTATTCTTGTGTACCGAACCTGGCTATCGATCTACAGACTTTGCTGTTTCTCTGTTACCCTGAACCTTGCTTTGTGTACTGACCTACACTCCATTTAGTGGATCTGTCCCTATTCTGCGATTTTGCCGCGTGTTATCCTGCTTACCAGACTCCACTACCTACCCAACCCTACAGATCGCCACACATTTCACGTGTTAAAATTAGAATTTAGTCCCTATTGATATCATCAGGGTTCTTTTTTTTTTATAAACAAAGCTACTTAAACTTTACAGAAATCCATCGAATGGATTAACACTTTAATCACGTTTTTATAAAGAAAAATATAGTGTATTTGACCAGCCTTCATCTATAGCAACAATTATGATAAATCCTTTAACCACATCAATATAGTCCATTCACATCTAACACAATAATAATTATAATTATAATTTGTATCCAAAAATGAGCAGGAGACGAGAAAATAGAATTGTCCGATTCTGCCTAAAGAAGAGATCTCCGACGTTCCAAAAACATCATGTAACTTTACAACGTTTACTATCCTGGGCCAATAAAAGATTTTGTTGTCACAAAAAAACGTTCCCCTTCTACGTGAATTGGAAGAAACAGCCCATTTTTGGTTGCTTTTGATATTTTTGAAATATTGCTGTGGACTTTTCATTACTTAACAAAAACCTTCCGCAGAACAAACCGTTTGTGATGATTTATAGAACGCTCTGTATGGCGGATCCTAACAGGGTATTTCTCTTATTGAATAATTAAGCTTTAGCCATTAGTTTTTTTTTTTTTCCTCCAGTTCAGAAAGCAGGAACCATGTACCGCAGCTGCTGGTCTAATTAGCTCAGAATCTGCCTAATGGGGACGACTAAAATGCAAATTAGAAATGATCAAACAGTGAAAACGTTGCTTCTGTCACAATATATGAATATTGCTTTTTTTTTTTTTGCCATGTGTTGCAATCAAACATACAATTTTCTTTTGAGTTGTGACTTAAAACAACGCATATTGTTAACAAGCTCCTTTCTAGAAAAGGTTTGGAATAAAAAAAAAAAACGGGTTAAATGATATACGTAGCAAAATGTGGGAAATTGCACGTTTCAAAAAGTTTGTTTTCTTGGATACGACTTAAACGCTTCTTGTTAGTACTGTTAAGGTGAAGAGGAAGATCATTCGGCAGTGCCGGGTCCCTTCAAAACAATATTGGCGTTTATTGGATAATATGTTGAACTCGGGGCGTTGTCAGGGACCGAACACAACTGTACGCTATTGCCTCCCGATTGGGCCCCGAACACAAAATTCAAAGACATTTTATACAGGATCTTGCGAAGCCAAAGTCATAAACTTTTAAACTATTGTTCTTAACCCCTTAACGATCAATGATGGGCCAGGCACGTCACCCAAAAACGGTCAGGTAACGACCAATGACGTGCCTGACACGTCATCACATTAAACAAGCTTAACTTAAACGGTGTTGCTGTAATGCCTCAATGTCACACATATACACATACACTGGCCTTACACACCCCTGCCTTTACACACACACACATATGCACATACACACACCAGCTTACAAACACACAAATACCTACACTGCTCGTACACACACCTGCCAATAAACACACAAGCTTACAAACACACACACATATATACACATACACTGCCCTTACACCCCTTTCTCCCCATCTCTTACCTTTCCCATCCTCCATCCTGTGTTGGGAGCATGAGGTCCGTCACTCCAGGCCCCTGCTTTAGTGCTCCCTAATCACTTTGCGCTGGGTATTGATGCAGAGCGTCATATCCCGCCGCTCGTCATCATTTGCCGGTGCATAGTGATTAGGGAGCGCGGAAACCGAGGTCTGAAGTGACGGACCTCACGCTCCCTAACCTTAGGCCGGATTGTGATCTCCCCAACCAGTCCTACAGTCTGCAGCTGCTGATCGGGCGGCTGTGCACCCCCTCGTAGCTGCGCCCGAGGCGACTGCCTCTCGCCTCACCCTTCCTAAGGCCCTGCTACAGAGTTAGTCCAGGGACCGGCCGCGCAAGCACACATACTACAGCAACTCACTTTGACACCCAGTGCAGCACAGGTATGCATTATGTTTCTTTTAGAACTAAATGTTTAGTCAACACCATGTATAGATCCATTTTTCACATCATAATGTGACATTTTTCAATCCCTTTGATTACACCAAAAATCAGCAAATCAAAGAGGCAACAAATGGTTTTCCTTATTTTCTTTTTCCGATGGGGAGCAGTCAACTCTAATAACCTGCATTTTTTTCAAACAGGTTTTTTACGAGTCCTTCAGTTATTGTAAAATTCAGCTCATGGAAGATTGGTATCTATTAGTTTTTTATTATATATATATATATATATATATATAATATAGTGTTCGAAAGTTTGGGGTCACTTAGAAATGTCAATGGTTTTGAAAGAAAAGCACATTTTGTCCATTAAAATAACATGAAATGGATCAGAAATCCAGTGCAGACGGGGTTAATGTTGTAAATGACTATTGTAGCTGGAAACGGCTTATTTTTAATGCAATCTCTTTGTATGCATACAGAGGCCCTTTATCACTCCCATCACTCCTGTGTTCCAATGGCACGTTGTGTTCGCCAATTCAAGTTTAAGTTTAAAAGGCTAATTGATGGTTAGAAAACCCTTTTGCAAATTATGTTACAGCCAGAAATGTCCTTTTTCCCATGAAAACAGTCGAGTGACCCCAAACTTTTGAAAGTTAGTGTGTGTATAAATATTTCTTTATAATAACTTGAAACTTGAGGTGTATGCTGTACATATTTGCATATTTATAAAAATATTCAAAACATATCTAATGTAATTTTAACTGGAGTTGTCATCACCCCGTCTCCCTATCTCTGTAAATATCAAATTTTATTAAAGTTAAGGCAAAAAAATGATTTACAAATGTATGTCCATGTGAACTAATTATGGAATGTATACAAAAATGCTCCATAGAAGAGCCGGCCAGTCACTGCCCATCATGGTTCTTGGTGAGGGAATTTACTTTAATGATTCATAAGTTTCACACATACTCGATATTCCAGGCCTAATTTGTCTCTTTCATAGAGGTCATTTTCCTTTTTCCTTCCGTTCTCTTTCTTCTTCACCTTATCGGTCTCTGCCCATTTCTTTATTTAATCTTCCCTTTCCTTGATTTCTAATCATTTACATGACATTGTGGTCCTCCGAGGCTTCTCCACCAAAGGGGAGAATCCTGCGGATAAAAAGCTAAAAGGCATCCAGACGCCAACTCATCCGTAGCTATGTCCAACGGTTGGGCAAGGTGAAGCTGGAGATCCTTGACCCAGGAATGCGTGTTCTTCCTAGTTTGACCATCCATGTTTGGAAATGTCCTAACTTGAAGAGTTTTGGTGTCCTAAACATTGTCCGTCCCTATACGAGCAGGGAAGTGAACATGGTGGTTTGCCACTTGGGAGTACAAGTCTTACTCAATAATAGCACCATACCTGGGAACTTCCCATTGGTGGGGAAAGGGTTAGACAGGGCTAGATAACAATAGGAGTCAGCCTAAGATATGCTTAGGGTAGGAGGGGAAGTTGGCAGCAGTGGGGATGGAGAAACATCGGTTCCCTAGCTGGAGAAAAAGAAAGGTGACCTGGAGAACTTGGGAAGCAGGACTTCACCCGGAGACTCCAGGCCAAACCCAAAGAGTATGAACAGCACCAACAGGCCTGGAAGGGGCAATACTAGGGTCATCTCTTCCTCACCGTGGGAATCACCAGAGTGGTATTATATTATTATATCCATTACACACGTGAAATTCTTCAAACATCAAGTTGAAATACAATTCTAGCGCAAAATGTTATAAGCGTCCCACTAGATTCAATTGCAAGAATAATATCATTTCCTAACACAGAATAAGGCACCAGAGGGTGCAGTAATATTGGCTAAAACAGTATAATGTACGTTCTTTAATCCTAGGACTTTTGTGACAAGCCATAAAGAATAGTTACTGCTTTAGATAAATGATGCAAGCTGTATATGTGTTACTTCCTCTTATTTGCACACGTTTGCTTATGGCACATAATACTTTTTAACAACAACACTAAAATGTTATTTATTTTTCTCTTTGGTTTTTTTTTTTTTTTTTTTCTTTCATTCTTGAACAAATACATTTTGAATCAATAGGGAAAAAAGTGCTGTACTTAGGATTTTTTTTACACTAAGGATCCATAATATTATCCTTAGGATTCCTTTTTTATGACTACGTATTTACATAATTATTATCTGTATTGCTTTTTTCCCTTGGCTCGTCAATTCTGGTTTATTGATTTTTTTTATTATGTTTCACATGATTCTAAAGGATTTTCTTAGTATTCCACTGTTCATTTTACTTTCTTTTTTAGACATCGAATTTCCCATCTGATAAGAACTCTCTGGGCATCTACTTGGGCCCCTTTTTTTGACCTTGTCTTATTTTCATGATAGCCTCATGCATATGCCTGGGAAGTCTCTGGATTTGACCCGGAGTCTCCGAGAGAAGGGCTGTTTCTCTGGGTCTCCAGGTCACGTCTCTCTTTTTCCAGGGATGGGGAGCCTCAGTTAGCCACATCCACCATTCATCCAATTCCACTACTACTTAAGACTATTTGAGGCTAGCCCCAACCCATGAAAAGCTATAGCCACCTAAATGGTCAGCTAGCCTCACCACTTCATGAACCTAAAAGAGGGAGAGTTCTGGGCAGCCGGCCTGGGAGGTTTCCAAGTATTTTAATGTCTATCCCATGCTGGCTAACGTTCCCTCTCTGTTTTAATTTCTACCACCTCTGCCGGAATGCCATACGAAACAAGTCTGGAAACGGTTCCACTGGTCTATTAAAACTTCCTTGAGTAACGGGGTATATTTATGATGGGCATCTTGATTCTTGTCCACTGACATATCTGTTGTTTCTTTCCAATAATAAGATGTTAAAGACATTTAAACCGCCACGTTTTACCCACTTAAACACCTTTACCCACAGATCTCATATAATAAGCATGTAAGTACCTACATCACCTGAGGTTTCCCCCATGTAACTTAAACTCTATATTTTGCATTGGCCAAAGACTACTGGCAAGAGCCCAGTGGGCCACTGGCCAACAGCACCACTCTACTGCTCAAGCGTGCGGCCAGCGACTGGATATGCCTGGTCGCTCGCTTAGTGTGCATAAAAACACAGAATGCTGTCGATCGCACTTACACCATCAGATGGCTGCTGACCTTAAAGTGCCAGGGCCGCCTCGCCATTAGTAGTCTGGCCCTGATTGGGAAGCGTGTATTAGAAAATAAACAAGATACCTTTACCGGCTGACTAATTTATATCATTACTTTATTAGGTCCCTTCTTCAACACTTTAACTGAAAAGCTTGCAATCTAATGAAATTCAGTTGGCCAACAAAGATTTAAAATTAATAAAACCTAATTACAGACCTTTTTTTTGCTATTGTTTTTTGCTATTGTAGGATTACCACCAGACAGACTGGCGATGGAAGCCTTTACAAGCTACCTCTATCATCTGCCTTACTTACTAGTAACAGCCACCAACATGACCCAAACCTCTGTTCCTTCTTGCATTCAAGGTTACATCCCATGGGCGGACATATTGGATTTTTTTTCAGCTGAGGGTCCTACGTTATGGAACCTTCTTTGTTCTTGCATTCTGTTTTCAAGTTCCAGACCATGGCCACTGAGACAAAGTCTAGTTTCTGCTTTGCTTGTTCCTAATTTAGGAGATGTTTGCTAAACTTGTGGTCCTCTGCTCCATGTAAGACTTGACTCCACCTTTGTCAACGTGGCGTCCAATTTGCTCATCCCTGCCATGTTTGGTTTTCATGGAGGTCTCGTACGGAAAGGGACCTTAGACAATACAGAGATTGGATATGGTGTCCTCAGAAGAGCTTCTTGACTCAAGTAGACACAGTAGATACCTATTGTATTGTACCTTAACCCCTTAAGGAAAATGGGCGGTCCCTAAACCCATATGTTGCGCCCGTACATGTACAGGCTTTGTCATTAAAGGGTTAAAATACTTAATGTGAAAGTGAACGATCCGAATATCTTAATCACTAAAATATGCTTATTTAAGAAATAATTTCCATGTCTCGTTTTCATTCAGGTTTGGATAGCACTCGTTAATATAAAAGCAACGTTCCCAAACTTTATATTCTTTTTTTCACAATTTAAAGCAAACTTCAAACATCGACGTAGAAAATATCTTGACAGCTAACACACTTCAATTTAAATTCAAGTTTTGTTGCTTATATCAGCGGCGCATTATACGATGCAATGTTACCAATGCGCCTGGCGAGGGTTTATATAAGACCCATTTAGGAATTCCTAACTGCAATAAAATACGGAATTTATGCCCTTTTTATGTTTTGAAATTTAAAAAAAAATGCCGAGTTTAATACCAAAGACATTTCCATACAAGGCAAATAATGATAATAAACGAATATTCAGCATAAATCTAAATACTGTTTATATAAAACAAGCACCGGATTGTAAAACAAATAAATGCACATAGAATTAAACAGAAACCGAATAATTGAAACCTTTGATCCTCATAAAGCAATAAAATAATAAAAAGGGAACTGCATTATTAGTTTGAAATGCGGGAAAGAATCATTTAAAGGACCTTATATCAGCATCATTTGAATTCTTTTAAATTCTGAACGGAAACTTTATATAATTTGTGCTATTTGTTGATGATGTTTCTTGGGGATGTCCCCTAGGGCGAGGTGGAGGTTTAAATGGGAAACTCAACCAAATCTAGACATTTTTAATATTTTTTTTAAGTAGATATTTAACTTTTGGCTTTATTTAAAGTACCTTACATTTTAGGTTTAGCCACATGCATAGGGCAGGGCTTTTACAAACTTCAAAGAAAATCACCCACTAAATATAATTATTTATTGGGTATTTACTATGCTGTTTTCTCTTTTTAAAACAGTTGTATTTTTTGCCCCATAATATAATATTTTCAGGCGGCTGCGTATCAGCCATTTGTATGATTCTCCCTCTGTTATCTGACCCCCGATCTACTAAACAAACACCCTGACTCCTTATCATACTGCCTGTGGGGAACAATAGAATGGCTCGGACTTAATTGCTCAACTAGACACTCTAAGGAAAGTCTATGGAGGAACGGACTTCATTAGCATCGCCATAAAGCATCAGCTCAGTGTGGTGTTTGTGTTGGGAAAGTCATCCAAAATATCACATGAATGACAACAATGGCGCCTCCAGGTCTGCAGATAAAGGGAGTTTATTGGAACAAAATTAGATAAAAACAGGTTTGTATCAATGCCAGCCTACGTTACTGTATACAACACTGGGGGTTATTCAGAGCCGGCCTTAAGTGTTCTGGCGCCCCCTGTGCAGCCTACTCCACTGGTGCCCCCTTCTCACTAACCCCCCTCTGCCCCTTCTCACTACCCCCCTCTGTCCCTTCTCACTACCCCCCCTCTGTCCCTTCTCACTACCCCCCCCCCTCTGCCAGGTACAGGTGCTATCCAGATCGTAAATATGGGTCCCTGGGGTGGAGCAATTGAAGAGCAGGGTGGGCCGATGCTCCGTTCCCCCATTCTGTGGAAAATCCATGCCGGCTTTTCCAAGTGGCTAGAAGTCTGCAGAATCTGGTCCGGGATTCCTATGGAGCCGGCATCAGGCAGAGGTGCTAGACATTAAAAACCCCTGGAGCCTGATACTCAGAGAGACTGTTGAGGGAAGAGGAAGTTCCCTGCGCTCCCAGGGCAAGGAGAGGCCCTGAAGAAGACGACCATCCCTGAGCCAAGTGAGGCATCACCTGCCTGGACATTTTGTGTGCTGTCTGGGGGAGGTTTTCCGGGGCCTGGTGTAGCTGGGTCTGGCTGGGAGGTTGAGGTAGTGGGTGATTAGGCCGGTCAGTCTGGACCAGCATAGTTCAGTTAGAGAGGCTCCAATTTGGAGCTAGGTTTTCTTTTTATGATTTGGTTTTGGGGTTTAAGCGGTTAAAATAAAGCGCTGTTTTTGCTACAAGCTGGTGTTCCTGACTCTGATTGCCCTAGAGGACCGTGCTTAAGACCCCTAACTGTGATGTTTATGGCCCTCGTGCTACAGGGTTTGTCACAGAGCAAAAATTCAAAAGATAAACTAAAGCACAATTTTTTCTCACATTTTTTCTTCTCTTTCTAGATTTTATTTTTCCTTTTTACTCCCTTCGAAAGCATATTTCATACACTTTGGTTATTTTATAAAACACACTTTTATATATATATATATATATATATATTAATACTACTAATAATGTAACATTGTTTGCATTTCTATAAAAAAATTTCCGTAGCTGAATGCCGCAGATAGCGGTTGTGAAAAATGATAGGAAAAAATAAGAAAATTGAAGCTTTTGTTTTAATCAAATATGATTTTTATGCATCACAGACAAGCAATATTGCCCCCCCCCTTCGCTTCACACTATAGGTGGTCCCTTGATACTTCTGGACACTGTGACGGTACCTATCTAACCGCACACCATTGGCTCATTATCATATCGCCTCGAGATTTCGAGAAAAATAAATTCAATATTATGCCATGTTCGGAAAGCTTTAATGTATTCTTATCACTCCGCGGCACTTGATTTTTCGAGTTCGGCGATAAACAATTAAAGAGATTAGAGAGAGTGAGTAAATTTGAAAAGGTTCATTGCTTCGCGAAGACATTTTTTTTCTTCTCTCAGGTGAAGCTCGGTGTCATGGGAGTTCGCTTCACGTTGCATATGTCAAAAAAAAAAAAAAAAAGTCTTTCAAAGGCTGTCAAGAAAATCTCCCGATATGAATGCCGCTAAGTGAGGGAGTCTGTTTATGATCAATAGCGAACGGCGCTGAATAATTTCTTCTCCTGCATTAAAACACAATAGCGGGCGCCTAATTGAGAAGTGTTTATCTCGGGCCGCGTGCTTATCTGGGAAATACGTTTCATATTCATAATTACTGAGTGATGTCAGTAAAATGAAAAGCACTTTTAACAATTTACTGCTCTGATCAATGATCGCTTCAATTTGTTCCTGGAACTTACGAGAAAAAGTCTTAAAGGAGAATTGTCACCTTCACAGCTTGGCCAGAAGAAACTTTCCCTATAACTTCAGGGTTTTTTTTTTCTATTTTTTCAACCGGTTCATTTTTTTTGGTTATTTTTTGGTGTAAAAACAAAAGGATTTTAATATTTTATGATATATCAGCAGCATTCTGTGGCAAAGTTATCATTTTCTAATCCATTTCCTGTCTGGAAGTTCCCTCCTTTCCCCGCATTCTACCCTTACTTAGGTTGGCTGAACCAATCAAAGACAATCAGCAACTTAACAATGAAGAGATGACTTAATGGGCATGAATGATCATGAAGCTCCTGGAAACAGGAAGTTAAGATGGCTGCTCCCTTGGTAAGCATGGAATGTAAAATAAAGGATATGGGAAAAGTGAGCAGTCAGTCGAGTTAAGAATGTTTGCAAGGTAAGGGTGTATTACGGTGTTCTACAGCCCCCAAGGCCTATGTGGGACCTTCCCGGGGCTGAACAGCTGTCCTTCTCCTGAAGCAGTATTTTAGGAGTGGTGCTAGCGGCACATAGAGGGGTGGAGCTAGCCCCGCTAGACCTGAAAATGGTGGGATCAGGATGGGGAATGGGTGGCGCCAAACCCCCATCGAGTTGTTATAAAAACTGACCTAGAGGCCCAGTGATCAGCTCTGGTTTCCAAAGCATCGAGGTGAAATTCAGAGAGTTTCTATGCCTAAAAGACACAATAATAAAAATAAAAATAAGACTATGTAAATAAATGACTTTTTTTAATGCATTGGCCAATTACATATAAATAAATAAGTAAATAATAATAACAATAAGTAAATAGCTGTCAATAGGTTACAGAGGCCCATGGCAAACCCTAGTTTCTCCTGCCACAACTTGAACGGCACCGGCCAAATATTTTGGGTAAATTTCCTGTCTCAAACACCACATTAAGCTGATGCTTTATGGCAATGCTAATTAGTCTGGTGCACATGGACCAAGAGTGATTTCGGCCAATTTTTCATTTTTGGTCCATTTGCTTTTGGACAGGGAATGTTCTTCTTGTCCTTTCGGTCCGGATGATGTTTGGAGGACTTTTTCAATTCAGAAACAAAATTCGTTGTCACTCACCCACATTCTCTCTAACACTCTCAATCACTCTCTAAAACTAGAACGGTTTAAGAAAAGAAAGCGATGGAATCATAAGTTTATAGAGACCTTGCAATGGGCCATGGTGTGTGAGTATCTGTTGAACGTGGTCTCATTAAAGATGGGCGGGAAAGATAAAAAGTAAAAAAAAATAAAAAATTTAAAGAAAATTCTTTTTGCGGCAAAAGATAGCCTTGGTGTATTTTATGCAAATATTCTACAATCAAGGATAGTAAACATTCTAGAACGTGCATTGATCCAGACTTACTGTAACGATTTCTAAAGCAGCATCACTGGGAGCCGCATGACATGGTTTACCGATACGATAACAAGTTCAGCATGGATTCTAACACAACTCAAAGTAAAAACTTTATTTTTCAATTTCAAGCACAGTAGGTAGAATTCATTAAAAAAAATGCTGCTGGGGCGGTAATGGTCATTGCTAGCCAAATGTTGCTATACTCCGAGGTAATTTATATAAAGATGCTGATCACTACAAGTTGCATTTTAATCATCTAATATTCATTTTTGTGTCTTTGCACTAAAAGTAACATGAAGTCATAATAATTAACACTTTCCTCTCATGAAAGAGGACTGGTTCAGCGCCTCGGAATACCACAGCAACGTATTGTCTTTTTTTTTTTTTCGTACATGCACAAAGCCAAGCTGGATTGCCCTTAGGAGGACCCAAGTTTGGAAAAATGGGCTTCAGGAAAATTAATTTTCTGCACCTTTTCCGCGAACCCGTCTGCATTATTCGACTTCTTGGAGTATTATTTCCTCGAAAAGACTGACCCATGGCATCCCACAGGGTCAGCCTCTCCCCCATTGCTCCAATCGTGCATCAGAGACTTGGGACCCCTAGATAGGATACTGTTGTTCAAGACTGTTAAAGGGGGTAAAATAAAAGGGAATAAGGGAGTTTAAATAAGGACAAAGTATACATAAAATAGGAGTGGTGGCCCTTACCCATACCACAGGGGTGTAACTAGAAACCACGGGGCCCTGGTGTGAGAATACCCTGGCCCTCTAACTTCAACAGCTAGTCTGTGCCATCATTGCCCTCACACAACAGGTCTGTGCCTTCTTTGCCCCTTGCCCTCCCTTCCAACATACAACATATGTAAACACACTTCCACAAATTACACACATTTACACACACATACTCACTAACACACACTCCATCTCACCCCACTTAAACATGCTCTCACACACACAAGTACATATACATACATACATTTATACAAACACATGTACATATATCCCACCTCCCGCCCCGGTTACCTCTCACCGCTCCTGAAGCTTTCTCTCTGGCTGCTTGCCCACAGTGTGCGAGTAGCCAGTTTCACCGCGGGGTCATGTAACGTAACGGGACCCCGATACGCGTCTGTCTCCCCGTGCCGGTTGAAAATAGTTCAGAAAGGGTCCTTCCGACCTGGATTGGTGCGGACTAGGTCGGAAGGGCCCTTTCTAAACTATTGTCAACTGGCACGGGGAGACAGGAAGAAGGAATGGCAGGGGTCGCAGCTATGACCTGTGACCCCTGCGATCCCTGTAGTTACGCCATTGCCTTGCCATCTTCTTCAAACCATGTCTCTTAACGTTTTCACGTCATTGCTCTATAGCCTGTTCCCTCTTCCCTTTGCCCCTAAAGCCTTTCTTTCTTTTTTCCTTTAAATGGCCCTTTGGAAAGGTGGATATATGATATGTCTTTGTGTGTCGGAAATGGAGACCTGCTTTGGGATGGTGGAAAACCATCTGGATGGTTTGGAGCAGACAAGCTCCTCCAGATCCTGGACATTGGACTTTTGGCACCGTCCCCTGCCACGACGATACCAGTAGAGTTTCAAGGTGTAAAGATTATTGATAAAACTTTTTGTAAAGGATATTTTTCCCACCTTCTGGAACTTTACTACTTATTATAAGCTTAGAGTGATCTATGGATAATACAGCAAACTAATTGATGTGTCCCCCTACCAAAATTCCCCCCCCCCACATCCACAATCGCGACCTCCTAAACATGAGAAAACAACTCAAAAATAAAAGTTTTTCTTTTCTTTTTTTTTATAAATGGATATAAGGTTCAAAATGTACAATTTAATATTTCAACACAGTCTGTTATTTTCTTTAGTGCGTTTTAAAAAGATAATTCATTTTATTGCGAAACCTTGTGGGGATAGTTTGAGAGTCTAAATTCATTTTCCCGTTCCTGTGCACAATGTAGCAAACAAGCTAAAGACCCGACCAATATTGCGTAAATAATTACGATGCGTCCCCCTCACTTTTCACATATGGCCGTGGATCTTAGCCAACAGCCTAAGAAGCTCATCAGAGAGAGACGATAATTTGTCAGTCTGCTGCCGGTGTAGTGCGCGTGTTTTCTAAATCATACTGCTTCACATCATAAAAAAATATTTCTTGAAATATCTTCTAAACGATAAAACGAAGGCTAAATGCTTTTCTAATGACTCCGCATGCAGTAAACAAAAAAGCGATAGCCTAATGTAACTTAAAAAATGGGTGAAGTGGAACGCTGTGGGTATTGGGGACTGGGGTTCGGCAAGGTGTCCATCACCGCCAAGGTGTTCCAACTGCCAATGACCTCCTGGGGTAGATTCAATTGCCCACCACTGTAGGTGGTTGGAGAGACCATTGATCTCCTTCTAACCGGCCCTACAGACCTTCGTTTCAGCGATGCCTTGCAATGTGCGCTGTCTATGGATACTGAGTGTTCCTGACTGAAGCCACGTGCATTGTGAGGAAGGGCTGAAACAGAGGTCTGTAGGAACAAACTGTGAGGAGAGAGAGTGAGGGAGAAATATTGGAGAGGAAGAAACACAAGATAGTAGTGAGAAAGAAAGGGGAAGGGAGTGAGGGGAAGAAAAAGGAAAAGAGAGAGCGAGAGATAGAGAGAGAGAGAGAGAAAGAGGCGGGCGTGTGAGGAAAAGTATATGTGTGTATCTCGACAGTGTCCTTCACTGAATCCAGTATCATTAAAAATGGCCGCCAAGGACCAGGTCCATTGCTAATTCTGTTGGGAACTCCTGCCCTCTGGGGTTCTTGTGCAATGTTTATTCTCGGGGGTTGGGTCGAATAGAATGGGGCTCCAAATATTCCGTATCTAGTCCTGCCCTCTCCTCGTCATAATTATCCTTTATTTATATAACGCCAACAAATTTACGCAGCACTTTCTGATGTAAGAAGACTAGGGCTACTCGATATACACATTATTGGGGCTTTTAGGGCTTTTGAACACTGTGATACCCTCATACCCAGTAAACAGGATCTAAACTAAACTAGGACACTTCGGAATTATGTCTTCTGGACAACTGATGTTAGGAGACAATCACTAAAAGGGACACTCCAGCCATTAAATGCACGCTAATGTGCTCAGTAGTATTTTTTGTGATCCCCATTACAAATTCATGGGGGATTCTGCATTTTCCCAGACTTAAAACTATTTGGCCCAGAGGAACATCTTCGTGCCACTGATTGGCTGCTTCAAGCAGCCAATCAGTGGTGTGAATGGCCAAATCACCGAGGAGACCTTCTGCTGCAGCCCTGGAGTTAAAGCCTGAATTTTATTTTTTGGGGCAGATTTAAAGAACGTATGTGTATTTTTTACCCCCCCCAAGAGGCTGCTCGGGATATGGAAGTGTACCTTTTAACAGCGGAAACAGCAACACGGCTTGCGTCGCCGGTCCCTTCAACAATAAGAGTCAGGATAGCTTCCCCTTTAAAAGCGTTGGCTATTAAATCGCAATGGGAATGAGTCGAGGCGAAAGTTTGAGATTTTATAGATGAGAACAAATCTGTATTTTCACTCGACATAATGCATAACAACCAGCACTGTGCGCTGCTTTGAAAGCCATATAAACAATAGTTATTTCCATCTTGTTATATTATGCTATATTTCTTTTACTGTATCAGCACAAAAAAAAAATAACTAAAAAAAAAGTACCAACTTTGCCTTATTACCATATTTACAGTGACGTGTAGTAAACAGCTCAGTTTTACTTCGCTCGTGATATTTGGTTCCGGAAAAAAAAAAGACAGACTACGTGCAGCATTAGTAACAGGTAATTATTCTGCGCTTTCATATTCGCCCTCATAATTCTAAATTAAGGTAAATGGGGAGAACATATAAAATATTCAAGGCTCTTTTATCTTCCCTCCTCCCTCGTATTAGAAGCCGCGGAGAGATTTGCATAGTAAAAAAAAACAAAAAAACGGAGCGCATAAATCAAAACGGGAAATTGCTGGAACGCTCAGTCTTGGTTATAATTTAGGGTTAACCGTTATGCATTTTGTTTATTGCATTATTAATGGCTTTAGTTAATTTCTGACAAGGCCGGGCATTACCAAAAAAAAAAATGTCGGCGGGTGAAAACTTAGTTCAGAATCAACTCGGATGGTTATGTATAGCACTTTATATAAGACGTAGTATTACTCTGGGTGGATATTAACCCCTTAAGGACAATGGGCGGTCCCTAAACCCATTGAAAACAATGCATTTTGAGCCCATACATGTACGGGCTTTGTCATTAAGGGGTTAAATTTCTTTGCGTGCATGAGCATTTAACTTAACCGATTCTTCTAGAGCGTAAAGGATATATAACACACATAGTTCGGTATTTAACCACTTAATGACAAATGTCGAGTATTATATAAAGCTGTCAGCAACTTCTGTGTATGTAATGGCTTCTAGAACAATTCGCGTGTGTAGAGACCAATAGACAATGCCTATGTCAGTCTTCTTAACCCCTTCCTTTCTCCACCATGCGCTAGCAGGGCAAATTCCACAGTGGAGATCATATAGATGAGGCCCCTATAGTCAATCATTTAAACAGGAATACAGGCAGGGGTGGTCCGACATGGACCGGCCCCGGGAGGTGGGGATGCAGCTACAGTTACGAGTGAGGTAAGAAGAGGGGGCGATGTGAGTATTTTTGTATGTATGGATGTATGTACAGCATGTATGAATGTTGGAGTGAGAGTGTATGTTTTACCATGAATGTATAAGTGTGTGTGTATGTATGTGTGAGTTTTATGTATGTGCGCATGAATGTGTTTGTGTGTTAGCATGAATGTGTGTCTGTAAGTGCGTGTGAGTATGAATGTGTAAGTATGTGTGTGAGAATGAGTGTGTAAGTTTGTGTTATAGTATGGATTAGTGAGTGTGTTAATGTGTGTTAAGTGTAAGTATATGTTTGTAATTGTGTATGTGTGTTAGTGTGAATTCATTTTATTTGTGATAGTAGCAACGCATACTACAAAAGTACTTTAGGCACCTTGTACCTCCTGGCTGGATCCTTTCCCCCCCTTTTCTTTGCTTATGTGAGTCTCGACGCTTTCAGTTTTACATTTGTGTACTACTACTATACCACAATACTTCATATTCATTTTATAACAAATAGATCAAAAATGTCATGATCCCTTTAAATAAGCCCCGTTGCCCCTGTCTCTTTAAACAAGTTTTGTTGTCTTTTCACGAAAAAACCCCCCCACATTTCTCTCTTTCTTCTCGGAATACACGAGCACAGAAGGAGCCGGAGAATGCGGCGTTCATTGTTCAATCGGAGATTTGAAATCATATTGCTGTTTGGGTGATATTCTTATACGTTCTAAATCTACTTTTTACATGGAATTATTGGAACACGGAATATAAAGCAATTTAAATAACAATGGCAAGTAGTTATTATTTTACCCCAAAGATACAAGGTCTTGGATAAGTTTGCACATTCAGCAATGTCCAAATTCCGGAGTGTCCATTTTTTTTTTGCTTTGCATTTGAATGTAAAGGAACTTCAAAAGAATGCTGAGCAGGTGAATTTTTTTTAAAGGGATAAAGATTTGTGTGGCCGCTTTGCATTCCTGTAGAATTTTCTCTCCTTTGCATTAAGTAGCACAAATAATGTAGCCCAAATACCGAAAGCTATATATATTCAATTTATTTCCTCTCGCAATCATGTTCCCATATTGTAATTCAGCACAAAGAACTTTCAACAGGAGAGAAAGTTTATTTTTTTTTTTTATTTTTTTATATATATATAATGGTTTCAAAGGTCAATATAAATGTTGGTTTATTACAGCCGGATGGAAAAAGTGCTATAAGAAAATATATTTCTCATTTATGGAAATATATGCAAATTTAAGCAAAATAGATATTTTCCAGTGAAAATTCTAGTATTTAAAGCTATTACAATTCATGTAAAGTAATATGTTTTGTTTTTTTAATGGAATTCAAAAAAATGTAAGGTAGTTTTTTACCAGCAGAAGTAGTGTTAATTTTGGATTAATAGTAGGTTATAGCAGGAGTGAGCCTAGGGTTAGAGCCGTCTGACTTTGTCCCTTCTGCCCACTCATTCACCAACCATACACTAACACACGCACACACACTCTCTAACACTATATACACACATACCCACAAATGCTATTCAATGACACATGCACACTCACTCTAACACCATTTACTTACATACTCACACAATAGCACCATCCTCTTATACACACACTGTTTAACAGTTTATTTATTTTTCTAAAAACCAGACTTGGCTTGCACTTACGTTCCATTTTATTTATATAGTATCGGCAGATTTGATTCCATTGCTTTTGCGGGCAGTGGGGATCACCTGATCTACCCTGACCTGCCCAGGGAACGTTAAACTTGATAGAGATCCGCAGCACAGGCCTCCTGTGTAGTGCCATCATCATTACAAGTCGACTCTGCGGGCAAGATGGCGGGTAGAATCATGGAGATGTCGGGCAATGGTGTATTCTCCCTAGAGAGACAGGTCCTAAGTGGTGGCAGCGGCTGGAAGACTTCATTAGGGGAATATTGTCCAGTAACGACCAAAAACTCTGTGTTTCTTCTTCTTCTTCTCCCCCTAAAACCCTTTTCTTCTAAGAACCTAACCAGTACTTGGTCTTGTGTTGGATTCAGGATCCATATGTCTATCCCACGCACTCACTGTATTAGCCTCAACCACTTCTTCTGGTTGGTTGCTCCATTTATCTATCCAGCCCGTTATAATTACTTTCAAGAACTCCTTCTCTATGTTTAACCCCTTAATGACAAAGCCCGTACATATACGGGCTCAAAATGCATTGTTCTCAATGGGTTTAGGGACCGCCCATTGTCCTTAAGGGGTTAACGTTTCTCCCCGTATCGCGTTACCGGATTTAAGCGTACAGTGTACAAAATAAAATCTACTTAGTTTCACAAATGATATGCCGCGGTCCAATTAAAAGAAAGATGGATTATCCCTGTAAACCTGGATCCATTGAAAGTTTCATTCTATAATTCCCACGGAAAAGAAGAAAGACACTTTGATTGTGCTTTGTTGTTTTTTTTTTTTTTGTTTTTTTTTTGTGTTAAATATCACTTTGTTCTTCATAAAATAAATATTGTGTGATTGGATTGCTTCCCGCGCACGGTAACGTTGCTTATATACGCTTCAATTTACTGGGGGTTTTGTCACCGTTGTAATTAACCATGTAACTGACAGCAAAGTAAATTGGATTTGGGTGGCCCGTGTTTGAGATAATATTTTTTACTGCCAAAGTAAGTGTTTTGGTTTAATGAGAAACCCACCCGCATCTTACCCTGCTTGAATTGCTATTCTCGTTGAAATCTAGAATTTCAAGCAGGATAGCAGGATATCTAAATATTCTACTGAAAAAAAAATAAATGAATCGAATTATTATCATGTTGGATATTTGGCTAAAAAAGTTTTAAATAACAATAATAAAATGTTGTTCACGTAGTTAGAGGGACTGTGCGCCCGACAGCGGTAAAATATTTTGTGAGTGCATTTTTTAAAAGGTTTACCTTAGGGAGAAGCTGCAGCTCCAGAGCTTGAAGCAGCTCATCAGTGGCAGGAAAGTCCTCTCATTGAAATCAATGGGAGCGCTTTCCACGCATGCACACCAGGGATCTCTAGTAATTCATTTAGTTAAAGCTGGGATTGTGCTGCAGTTCCAGGTTAACATGGAACAAAACATAATTCATAACATTTTTGGTCATTTTACCTAAATTACTTTAAATAGAAGTAAAATTTCAATACTATAGTGTCTGTCGATTGGATTTGTCCATGTGGGCTCAGGACATTCACTATTGACTGAGTTGCTTGCACCAAGATGAGGCCCATTTGATCCAATGAGCTCTTTGACATAAAACTTAAATTGTATGTCATTTATATAAAGATTTTTAGTTGATGTTCATTTTTTAAATGATTCCGATTTTGATTTCCAGCTCAGATACCCCAAAAAAGACCTTTTCCTCCATTTCCCATGATCCTTCAGTGCAGACTCCATTAGAATCCAACAGTCACCCCAAGCAGGAGGTAAGAAGCGTCCTCATGCGCTGTTCTAACAGCCAATCAGCAGCAAGAACTGAGCCACAGAGGAGGAAGGTAGCTGCAGCTACAGGGTTGCAGCTTTTACCTCAACGGGTGCTTTGAGTTTTTTTTTTAAAGAATGTTTATTAAAATACTTTCAGAGTATGCATGACAGGCGCATAGTCGAAATGTGGGCCCCCGGTAAAAAACCCCACCAGAATACCCATCCCCAAATAAAACACAGACACCAGAAATGTAGTGGAAAATTATTTATAAGTCCACAGCTTGAAAACATTGAACAAAAATCATTGTCATACAAAAACAATAAAATACAAATAGCCCGACACCACCCACACCATGACAATGACCCAAACAATAAATTAACAGTGACCAAAAACATAACAATAAAGTGCCAATAATTTACATTTCCAACTCCTAAATAGGGGTATACCCAGATACCCCTACACCCCCAGGTTCTGAGCCACAGACCAGCTCGAAACCTACAAAAAACCACGACCAGCAACCATTCATTAACTTTTACCACTCAGACCCCCATTCAAAACTCTCTAAACTTGCCTCTACACCCCGCCGCTGTGACAAAACGGGAACCACCCCCCCTAAAACCATAAATAGGGAGGGAGGGAGGGACAACAACAGGTCTGACAAGCAGGTTAAAATTGTGAAAAACAAAATGGATGCTACCTATTTATATAACCCAGGCCCTAACCTTAACTGACCAATGAAATTAAATCAAAACCCCTAAGGCCCACCTCCTAGCACTGTCAGGGCCTCCTCCGCTAAGCTGCGCTTGCTCCAATGGCTTCATTCTTCTTTAGTAAACTCTGGAAGATCGGGCCCTTTAGCCCTCCTGTTGCCGTCTGCTTTAGAATTTGAAATTGTTCTATTTAATAATAAGTTTGTATTCCGTCTTCTGCGTACCATATATATAAAATAAAGTATGGCTCTTTTCCATTTCATAAGAAGTTTTTTTCCCATTGGAACCAACAGGGTATATACGACTTGAAGACGCCGTTGTACTATCCCAGCATGTAACTTAGCAATTTCCCTTCCACAACAATGAGACGTCTATACAGATGGTGGAGAACTTCATTTCCAGAACATTGCACCGAAAAACTACTATCATACATCCACTGAACCATACGACTCAGACATTGTACAGATGCAAATGCTACTTAAACTCGGTTGTGTACGGCCCCCGCTGAGCTCAGACTTTCACGTACATAAACTTACACTTAGAAACTCGTATGAATTAAGAACAAACACCTGCTTGCAGACGGAGTGAACAGCTCTTCAGTAACAAGTAGCTCTTAAATTTAACATTGCTGGGGAAAAAAATATCTAAATTTTAAGTAATTAGAAGATTCCGCGCAGCACCTGAATGTATCAGGGAGGGGAAAGGGTTAATCGGTACGTGCCAATGGAGAGGAGTTGGCGGCGGCTGCTGCGGGAACAATGTTTGATGTGAGACTGCTGTCTGGGTCAGTTTATTTTTTCTCCATTACAATGCAACCCCCCCAACTAAGTGCCACTTGGGTCCAATGGCCCCTTCCGGACTCATAGGTAGGGCTGGCCCTACTGACTTGTGATATATTTTAAGGCATTAAAAACAGGCAGGCCTGTCCTTAAGGGTGTGCGACCTGTGGGACAGCACAGGGTGCAACACTCCAGAGGGCGCCCCCCAGAGGCAAGTACAGTAGCTAGAGAGAAAGCTGCCGGCGAGGTAAGGGAGGGAGCAAGTACATGAGAGGATAAGGGAGAGAGTTCGAATGAATGTGTGTTAGAATGAGAATGTATGTATAAGTGTGTGTTAACATGAATGTGTAAGTGTTTGTGTGCATTAATGTGTATGTGTAAATGTTTGTGTGTTAGTATAGGTGTTTGTGTGTGTTAGCATGGATGCGTATGTGTAAGTGTCTGTGTGTTACCATGAGTGTTTAAGTATATGAGCATTAAAGTGTATCTGTAAGTGTTTGTGGGTTGACACGGATGTGTATCTTTGAGTGTGTGTTGGCATGAATGTGAAAGGGACTCTGAGGGTGATGACTGAAGGGGGCGCCAATGGGTGACAACAGCACAGACAATAGGAAAAAAAACTTTTTAACCACATCAAATAAACAGCATAACCACATCATATCTGTATCAGAAAAGTAATGCATTTGTCATGAAAATAGCATCATTGACTATCAAAAATAAAAACATATGACAAAAATAGTGGTGTTACTGTACTGTGAGATTCAAAAGGGCTTAATGGGGCAAAAAGTTTACTTTTGGAGTTTTTTTTAACCCCTTAATGACAAAGCCTGTACATGTATGGGCTCAAAATGCATTGTTTTCAATGGGTTTAGGGACCGCCCATTGTCCTTAAGGGGTTAATATTGGACTAGAACAGGCTACGTAAAGCATTATCAGTTTTAAAGCATTACATGCTAAACATCAATGGGGAAAGTATATATACTTTACACCTAACCGCAGCCTAAAATACAAACCGCTATCAAAATGTGAAAAAATGCCAATTCCAGCAAACGGTTTCTGCTATTTACAAAAAAAAAAAAGAAGCATTATCTGTTTGGAAACTGTTCTCATTAATGCAACCCTAGTATACCGAGCATCTGTTACTAGAACAGAGGAGCTGAAAAACACTTAATAAATTACCAAAACAAAACTAGAGAAAGAACCGGAGCTAACAGGAGAGGGAAATATTTCCTTGAGGAGACCCCGTCTTTAGAGAATATCACATTCCAAGAACAAGAAATGACACCATAATACTTCCCAAAAAGAATAAAAAATAAAGGTCTTCTGTAAACTGGACAGCCAACGACTCCCATGTAGCGTCCTAACATTCCGCTATAAGTGTTTATGGAGAACATGGAAATGATGACTACGTTCCGAAGACCAACTTCGGTACACACAATATTCACCATTGCTTTTAGAGGACCCCTCTAGGGTAACACCCTGGAAACTGAAGTTGGAAAATGTTTCCTAACCTGTTAGTACAGCAAGAATTTCTGGATTTTCTGAACATACTCTCATCAGTTTTGAGATCTAGAAAATATTGGACAAATTAGTTACCGCTGACATGAAACCGCTTGAGAATGTTTCCTGGTTTCAGTAGATGCACTAGGAGAAGGAATGTAACATGGACTCCAACTGGGGAGACCACTTCCACCATGTTTTCCAAGACACACATCATTTTTACATATTGCTGACCCGCCCAGATAAAATGCTGCCCTGCAGTATGGGGGATGTGTAATTGACTATTTGGTTGCCTTCTATAAGTCTATACATCTCAAATCCAATGCTAAATTTTATGTAAAAATTATATGTGTCCTGGAAAACATGGCCGATGTGGTCCAACATGCATTAAAAATTTTTTTTTGAGGACTGGCCCCACCTGACCATTCAGTAGGTTTAAATTGATCTTAGCAAATTAAGCACCTTAGCGTGCAACCAAAAATGAGCTCCCCAATGTATTTTGCTGGTATTGACACAGGCTTCACTAATAGTCCTTCTCGTCATTGTGCGTCAAATCAACAGCGGTCAACAGCGGGAGATATGGATAAACTCCTCTTTTTAATGTTTTTTCATTAAATAATTACAGTGGTCTTGGTTGTGTAAAAGGTCCATCGCCATAGGTTCTGACAGGCCAGAGGGTTGGTTGAGGAAGAATGAGCTTTCCTTGCCAAAGCCTAGGCTCATAGTCAATGATGTATTCTGACCCTTTGTCGCAACCCTTTTTGGGCAATCAGGCTCCCTGTGGCGCCATTGTTCGAAGGGCCGGTAAAGGGAGATCTCTGATCTCCCCCAACCAGCCAACCAACCTTAGAGAAGACTGGGCTAAGTCAGCACAGCTACCATAGTTATTTTCTGCCTTAAAAGGTGAAGTGCTGGAATATGATGTCATACCTCGATGCTCAGCAGTAGGCACCACTGTGTATTAGAGGCAGTTGCTACACACATGTAATGGATAAAAAAAAACGAAAAAAAAAACATTTGGTTGGCTGAGAAGACCCTAGAACACGGAAGTAAAACAAAAATCCTGACATGTTAAAAGAGGGTCAACTTTACCTGGGACGTTCACGTTAAGAAAAAATAAAATAAAAAAAAACCCTTCTCTTGTCCCTTTAAATTCAAGCGCTGTAAATTCTTAAGTATTTTTTTCTCAGTGGGTGTCATTATCCATACTCCAGAAACTGGTAGCAATATCACATTTAATGGAGAAAAATATAATGCACATCTGAAATTAGATTTAAAAATAAATGTTTCTCTCCTAATTGCATATTTTCCGTCTACAGAATTTTGGAGTGGATATGCCCCTAATTATGATACTCTTTAGGATGGCTTGTAGTCTTTCAAAAGGCCAATGCTTTTAGTTTAACCGTTATAAGAACATAGTGAAAATTATAGTTGAAAGGGTTTTTTTTTTTTTTTTTTTTTTTTACTTTTTTTTTATTTTGTATAATGGGCAAGAGAAGGTCAGAACATTCAATTACACTGAAGACTGGTAAGACCTTCATAGACAGGCCGTCATTAACACAGCTTTACTGCAATTCAGCTGTCAGAGCTCAACGTGTAATTTCCTCTTTTGCTGCACACACATTTTTTCGTTATTTTTTTTTTTTTGAAAGGAAGAAAACTTAGTTAGATAATATCTAATTGTACAAAAATAGACTGGGTGTAAAAAAATGTATAATTTTTATATATATATTTTTTAAAATTTTTATTATTTTTTTTTAATTTTTTTTTTATTTTTTTATTTTTTTACACAATATAGGGGCAGACGCTTTGGGAGCTTTTCGAAGACCTGACATCTATTTATACATTTTTTACCTTTTTTTTTTTTTTTATCTGTGTGTTGGGTGTACGAACACATCGCTAGAAAAGCTTGTTAAAAAAAAAAGCAATGTCTTTGTCTAGGTAAACATAGTTTGTTTTACTGGTTTCCATCTTTAGTGTTGATTTTTATCAGAGTAGAGATGGAAGGAAAGTCAGAATGTGTTTCCTCGGGAGCCGTCATAAAATCTTTGTGATTTTGGCCACTTCTGCAGTAGCTTAGACAGGAATGCCGATGACTGCAAATATAGGGAGAAAATGACAGTTTCTGGTCACTTTTCTTGAAAAGGTTAGATGCGCAAGATGCAAATGGCCCCAGGGAAAGAGTGATGTTCTTATGGGATGCCCTTGGGTTGCAGTTGAAGGACATTAGTATCTATACCTGGAGATCCACCAGAAGCTCATGTGTGCTCCACAAAATCAGTTTACCTGGTACTTTTTGTCACTTTTATCTCGATAGGGATTGTTACACAGCTATTTGGGCTCAACTTATGTCAATTTCCACAGCTGGCAGTGTGCTTTTCAAGATGGCGGCTAGCAGGGGGCTTCTGGTGTTTCAGGAAAGCTTTGTAATCTTGCAAGGGGCCTCTCCTAAGATGGCGGCCAGCAGACGGCTACAAGAGGGCAAAGAAAGAGATGAAAAAGAGAAAGGAACTTTTTAAGGTAAAAAAAAGGGAAGGATTTATGGCTATAGGAGGCCGGGGAGGGGATCAGGAGGAAAGGAACGTGCATTTAAAATGGTAGACAACAACTTTTGGCCAAAAAAAGGAAACAATGTCACCAAAGTATTTATTTAGTAGAGGAAACATAAAGTTGCTTGTAGATCTGCCAAAGTAATCCAAATGAGGTTCAATTGATATCCTTCAAGGGGTCTCTCTTAAGCTGGTAGCTACCAAGGGATTCCACTAGATGGTGGCTAGCAGAGGGCTTGTGGGCTTTCAGGAAAGCTGCAAGAGGGGAAGAAGAGTTCTATATAGAACAGGAGGACCGTTTAGGATCATATTAAAAAGCCTTTTGGAGCACAAAAGTCTTCTCATTCTCCTTCATGTCTCTCTCTCTCCCTGTTTTTTGAAGGCAGCTTCTATCATCTTAATTGCCCACCATCCACAGCAGCTTGGTGGTAGCAGAGGGCACAGTCAGTCCATATGTCCTTTTCCTTTAGACATTCAGTCCTGCCTATTTCTTTTATTCTATCACTTGGACCGACTGGTTGGTTACTCCACCGACTCCTAACACTAGAGTAGAACCCACAAGAAGTAACTAGCCATTAATGTTTATTTTGTGCAAGTCACTATAATTAGCTTCAAGTCTATAAATAACGTTCCTTTTGTGTTTTCTAAACTCTACCCTACCTTTTTTTTTCTATTTATAATTTCTAGCGGCGGTTAGATTAATTGTTACTTATAGTCATGTGATAAAAAAGAGAGGCAGCTGAAAAGTGAAATATTTCCAAGCACCATTTTCCGCAAAAAAAAAAAGAAAAAAAAAAAAAAACACCTCCTTCCCTTTATATAAGATGTTGGAAAACAGGTTACAAAGTATCAAACAATAATTAACAGCACCGGGGATATTTTCCTCTCGGTTCCATACACATCATTGCCAAATTCTCTGTGTAATTTGTACTGTTCCAAAGCAGAATGGAAAAGATAAATGTAGCCCGTTATTAATTCCTGCACAAACTTTCCGTCGTAAAATGGAATATATTGTTAAGGAGATGTGCACTCATGCATACCATTTTCTATTTACTCCACTAAATCAGACACTTGCCACGAACACAACATAAATGAAACTCAGTAAAGTGTTTCATTAACAACACATGCATTGTTACCTACAGTCATTCTCGGTATCGTTCAGTTCAGAGCTTTCACAAGGTTAACCCTTAACGTCTCTCGTTATTTTTCTTCTCACAGTAGAAAAAGAAATTGTAGAATTCAAGAGCGCATTTGACGGAAAGTCCATTATTTTTTTGCGGAAGTAAATAGAATTATACTTGTAAAATATGCGTTATAGTAACGGACTCCAGGGGGCGTTATTCCATGGTGGAGCTCCCATTTGTCCAAATATTTTGATGGCCCTCAATATCGGTAATCTTCTTTCTCCGTTGACTCCATGGTGGGGAGGGTGGACATTTTTAACCAGCTCTATCAATATCTTTTTTGGTCATAGATGTTCTTGCCGGATCACCACAGTTGGGCCATCAATGGAAATCTAAGGTTCAAAACTCCACTATCTGTCATTCGAGTTTCCATAGCCTCTGTTTTTTTACTTCTTTTTTTTAACCCTTCTGGCCATTGGGAAAGAGCAGGGAGTATTGGGATGCTTGGCGACTATTGTTTACGTTGACAGTACCTCTGTCCATCACGGACTTAACTGTGATGATGCAGACGTTTCTTCAAGCCATACAATGTTCCTCTTCCTTTTTTGTTGTATGAATAATTTTCTCACGTCTTAAAATTCTGAAAATGCTAACAATATAGAGATATATAGAGATTTATATTTATATTTATAAGTCCTCTTTTTAAATGCATGTTTGGGTTCAGTATAAAAAGCCACGCTGATGCCCCTAGGGAAAACAAGTCATGGGTCCCCACAAGGCTCATCCTCTCACTGACATCCTAAGTAAATTGATTCTTGGAGGCGACTAAGTTTATTTTTACATTTTATAGGGGAAAAAATACTGGAAAAAAAATGCCTCTTGAAAATGCTGGTTGGGCTGGGGGGGGGCTCGATCCACTCCAGTTCTGAGCATGCACTCCATGCCCAGGAAACCATCCACTCAGTCCTCAATTGCCCCTTCTCTTTTCTGATACTCATTTGGGTCGGTTCCCCAGCCTTATATTTTTTTGTTTGTCCCATTTGTGGTGTCTTGATGTGGCATTTGAGCTTATGCTCATGTTGGTAGGGTTTATCGAGACGAGAGCTGGACATTCTTTTAGTTTTTTTTACAAAAAAGTTATTGGGTGAGAATTTACCATTTCTATGGCTTTTACACAGCAGTATATATTCTAGTAAACTATAATCAGGCTTTAATTTGGATTGGCAGGATAAGTGCCGTTTCTAAGATGCTTGTCTACAAATTAACAAAAATACAATCAAGGAGACGTGAAAGACAGACATAATGGACAGACGAATCAGGACTGTTCTTTAGTTACCAATCTCATTATAATGTGATAATAAAGCAAGAAATCACATGCTAGGTACCCAAAGATTAATTACCCCAGCAGTAAGGATTTTAAAAATCCACTTATGATCCACTTAAATGTTCCTAGCGAGGGCTTGTAGAATTACGGAATAAGGCAACTTTATTTACTGAATTCTTTAAGCAGCTAAACATAGACAATGTTTAATGGATACTTACAAAAAATTAAGAAATAAATGAAAAAAAAAGACCATAATGCTTTGCAGACTGAAGCTTAAGGATTTAATAAAGTCCGAGGTTTGTCTCAGTGGGGGGGCGGCTGCCTAAGCTCTGTGCTCTTCATGAAATGACGATACCCAGGTTGGAAACAACCAATCTACTAGAACCCAGGAACACTAGGGCAGCACCACCAGCCATTATTTGAGAAGTTTAAAGAGTATTTACAGGGCTCTGTTTTATTACCAACACAATCAGAAGCCTTCACACAACACAAGTTCGTCAACCGTTGGATTTTTCCCTTATCAGCCTTGCTCTTCGTACATGGTTCAGAAGAGCTGATGTTCCTGTCCGTCCCCACCAACTCAACCACAGAAGCGAAGAAAGCCAATGTGTCCTCAGGCAAAGACCAGAGGATTAGAAATTGCTTCTGCGAAGGTATAACAGAAGCTCATGGAGATATGGACTGACTGTGCCCTCTGCTACCACCAAGCCGCTGTGGATGGTGGGCGATTAAGATGATAGAAGATGCCTTCAAAAAACAGGGAAAGAGAGACATGAAGGAGAATGAGAAGACTTCTGTGCTCCAAAAGCCTTTTTAATATGATCCTAAACGGTCCTCCTGATAGCCCATTAGACCTGGAGAGACCCCACCAAGATCTCCACTGGCCCACAGAGAGATCCCCACGTGAACACCAAGTTGATAACGATGGAAGAGGATTGTAAGTGTGGCAGAAGGGATATATATATATATGGAACAATTGCCAATCAATAGTTACGGTATTTCATATAAATACCAAAATATTAGTGGACGTTGTCAACAAGAATATAACACTGAAAAGTAAATCAGGGAAGAATAATTGGCTTTTCCGCTAAAGCATACTAAAGTATGCAACCATATGATAACAGATTTCAAATATTAAGATCAGTGTCTGTTTTTTTTTTACCTGTTTTTGATTTACAACACATCTGGGAGTTGTTTTCTATAAGGATCCTATTTGTAAAGGTTAAAAACCTATGCTTTCCCGAGTCATATTTCTTCTGCCTTCTACGGCGTGACAGTTGCTTTGTCTCCTGTATTGTAATGGCATATGAACTGATAGAGCAGGGAGATATATCTTCTGTTAATATGAATCATTTGTAACAGTAAACCCCCCCAACCCCCCCCATTACAGGACATGCAGGTAATCAATCACACAATCATGGCACACGCCGCAAGGATGTTTCCTGAACTTTTTGCACAGAACTAAACTAATACATGTAAATGAAAAGAAAAAATAAATGGCGGTCTTTACGTTATGTGATAAGTACTCCGTGTCTGTCGCCAGCTGTAGGGATTTTTACATTATTATAAACACTGAAATATAGATCAGATAAGAACGATTTGGCCTCGTTGCGTTTGATTTGTCTGTTCTCATATTGGCTCATGTCGTATACTAAATTCTGTAGCTCATGTTATATCGACTTTTATTTATTACAGATTCCGTAGAATAGGGGAGAATGAAAATGAACAATACGATTAAAATTGACAAAAGGAGTTAAAACTTACTGGAGTAGAGGGGAAGATGGCCCTGTTCTTGCAAGCGTATGATCTATTAGGAACTGCTTAGGCGAGGATAATCTGATCGTAGTGAGGGTCATACGGAGAGGTCAGTGGTGTGGAGATCTTCAGGGTGAGGAGGACGGAGGGTTTCTTCGAGGAAAGATGGTTGTATTGGGAGGATAGATTGTAAGCTTATCTTAACAACTTAAGGTTAGAGTAAGTAGTGGGCTGTCTGGCAGGCAATCCTAGGGAATGGGTAAAATCCTAGAGAGGGAAGTGGGAAGAAATGATAGGGGTTGAGGAGAGACAGGGGTTGTAGGCAGAGCAAAGAGGGCAGATAGGAGAGTGTTTGGATCTAAAGGGGGTGCAGAGTTGTTAAGGGATCTGTAGGTCAGGGTTGGGAGTTTAAATGTAATATCGGAGAGTATGAGGAGCCAATGGAAGAACCGGCACAATGGGCCAGAAGATAAAGAACCAAAGGGATAAGAAGTTTAGTCTGGTAGAGTATTGGAATTGTTGTGCAATAATCTAGATGGGATATCGCCAGGGATATTCAACAAAAAGACATTCATTCACGGATACAGCATAGCTCCGTTGTTAATAAGGTTCCTAGTACAACATGAAATAAAAAAAACTACATTATTATACTTGCCTAGCTTTAAAAATGTCCCACTTCGCCTTGACATAATGTATGGAGTTGTGATGTCATGGTCTGAAACAACCCAAAGGAAACCTGACACCCATCTAAACTCATGTGCAAACACCTAGCAATCCACGTAAACACAGCCGTCCCGATTCACCAGCCGTCCCGATACGCAACCAACAACCGGTCAATAGGGCACTTATTGGAAAATGAACTATGACATCACTCTTTTAGCTTCTGCAATTTTTGTTTTATTTTATCAGCAGATAAGACTTGTCTACTCTGCTCATTTTTCCCCCCAAAAGTAGAGACTTAGACCTTTGCAATTCCTTGGTCTTGACCAATAAGAAGAACTCTCACAATAAGTTGATACATAAAACGTCGATACATCCAGTAGAGCTTCTGATTACAACATAAAAAAAAGCTGAGAAGGTGAGAAGGAAATAGCCGAAATGACCGTATAGTATATGACGGGTCCTTTCTACTTGGAGCATATCATTCTCCTTTAAAATCATTTCTCAGAAGCACTTGAAGTGTTCTGCAGAGGGCCAGAAACGATTCTGGAACTATTCCCGCTGTCTTGGAAAATGAGTTCTGATTGCAGCTTTTCAGTAGCCATAAGGTGAATGAAACGCGTTCTCTCCATACTGTCAGCGGAAAAAAAAAAAAGATTCGATGCAAATTGAGGTGAAAACATTTGGCATGTCAAGTGTATAAATCCTCTATTTTGCTGTCAAATTTTCGCTTGGATACCACAATTTACGGTTTTGATATGATTGCTTTAATTATTTTAGCTAATCTCAGGTGCCCCCTGGACTGTGAACTATAATTCTGAACCATGCGCGGCAAAACCTTCTGGCACTCAAAGGGTTTGGCTAATTGATTCCTTGGGCGTTAATTAAGCAAAAATGTCTTCTTTTTTCTTTAAGATTAAAATCTCTATTTCTAGGTTCGCGAGGCTCAGGGTTGTCAAACTCTTTAAGCCAGATGTTGTCCGCGTGGGTTTTCCTGCTGTCTGATCGAATGCTCCAGAGGGTTTTTTTTTTTTTTTTTTATCCGACATCATTTTTATTGTCCTGTCCATAAGCATACGATTAAAAACCTATAACCATCTCAAGAAAAACTGTTTAAAGTGAACCCCGTCAATTAAAAATGTGATAATTAATCAGAAGACTATTAAAAAAAACAAGGCCTATAATCCCCATAACGCTTTTAACGCCATATGGCAGTTTTTATTAAGGATACGTGAAACAAGACATTCTCGCTTGCTGCAGAAAAGATGGTATGTCCCAGCATGCATCTGACTCTCCTTTTTACTACCGGCAGCTCCTACCGTAATATGTTTTATAATTTTTCAATGAAAGATGCAAAAAAAGGAGAGGTTCAGTTGAGGGTCTCAAATGCCCAAGTCAGAATTAGTTTCACAACTAAAAACAAGAGAGAACAAGAGAAAAGATACCAAGGTCTCAAAGAACCTCGGGAGTTCATCCATATGTTCCCCTTACTCTATTGATTGCTCTCAAATGCCCTATGTATATCTGGTATGATTCAAGACGGCAGGGAAAGCTGGGTAAAACTAGAAGGATTTCACGCCGCACGTGGATGGTATGGTCCATGATACTGAGCAGGGCACTTCCTGTCCGGAGAGTGAGCAGGGAGTGCTTCCTCTGATACAGAATCTCTATCTCGGGAGCACATCAGTTTGTATTTCATGGCCTATGTAAATGTTTTACTGTAGACAGGGCCTTAAATTCCACAGGGAAGAAGGTCTTGAGGGTTGGGTCTGTCTTTTTTGCTGGTGAGGCAAAAGATTTGCAAACAGAGTTGATGTTCCTGGAGGGAGAAGCCAAACGGCAAATGATTTTGGTAAAATGGAAAAATAGTCTGAGCTGCGGCAATTGATGTTTAATGTGGATAAATGCAAAGTAATGCATCTGGGACATAAAAACCCAAAAGCAGAGTATAGAATATGCGATACTGTCCTAACCTCAACGCGTGAGGAAAGGGATTTTGGGGTAATTATTTCTGAGGATTTAAGTGGAGAAAGTTCAGAGAAGGGCTACTAAAATGCTTCATGGACTACAGGATAAACCTAACCAGGACAGGTTAAAGGATCTTAACATACACAGCCTGGAAGAAAGACGTGACAGACGGGGGCTATGACAGAAACATTTAAATACTTAAAGGAGAAGACTATATTTTAAAGAAAAAAAACTATCACAACAAGAGGATATAGTCTTAAATTAGAGGGGTAAATGTTTAAAGGTAATATCAGGAAATATTACGTCACTAAGAGGGCAGTGGGTGCATGGAATAGCCTTCCAGTGGAAGTGGTAAATGTTAATACAGTGAAGGAGTTTACGCATGTATAGGCATAAGGCTATCCCAGACCTAGGGCGAGGGACTAAGGAAAGTATCCAGAAATTGGGCGGACTAGATGGGCCGACACATTCTATATTTCTAAAAGCCTCTACCACTTCAGCTAGGAGGCTGTTCCGTTTCTCTACCACCCTCTCAGCTCCCTTACATTAAATCAAATCTAATGTTCCAATAACACACTTAGATTTTACACAAAATCACAACTCATTTTTTATTCCGGTTTCTTACTTTTTCTTCCTTTATTTATTATTATTTTTTATTTTTTTTCCTAATTATATTTCAAATAGACATTTAGAGAGTTAACATATAACTGCATTACCTTGGAAAAAGCCATCTTATTTTTTTGGTTAGTAAATCAGAAGTGCGTTACTTTCTAAGACCTGAGGATAAATCAACTATAACGTTATCCCTGGTAAAAAAAAAAAAAAAAAAAAAATATATAAAAAAAAAAAAAACCTATTAAAACAATATCTTTTCCATCACAATAAATGAGATGATGAAGTGCGAGATAAAAAAAAATTTTATCCTCTTAAAACATAGATTTTGTATCTCTAATTTGAGCAAATCAGCCGTGATAACATTTGTTGTCACTATAATACATCAGCAGACGAGCATCGATGTTGCTTAAGATATAAGTTAAGCCCTGAGCCTTTCTCTTATCTTAATATTGTGCCCGCTAAATCCCTACTTGTTTAAGGCTAATAAATAAACAGAAAATGTTTTCTACTTTTCTCGTAATTTCTTTTTTTTTTTTTAAGTTTTTTCTTTTTTTTTTTTTTTTAAATTTGCTGTAGAAAAGACATACATGTTTACAAAAGATTGTGAAACTAAGCCCGAGAAGTTTTCTTTCGTTGACAGGCATGACAAAAGTCTAATTAAAAACATAGCGGCAAACACCGAGAGATAATGATACAAGATGCAAGGTTTACTTTTCTGAACTGAAACAATTGTTGGGTTTTTCCGCCCCAAAAAAGAAATAGTTTAGGAGAAGCAACGGAGAATAATATCGATTTTTTATTTAAGGGTGATGCGGAACCCAAGTAATGGTTCTGATTTGACTTCTGTGGCTGCATTCCTCTTGTGGTGTAACGCAAAAGGTTTAGAACCCTTTGGACGGGGGAAAAGCAAACAGACGCTCCTTAAAAGTAGGGTGCAGGTCCCTTTTGGAGTGAGGAAGTCAACTCATTGCTGGAAAAGTAGCAGACACGGCAATTGAGGAGACAGGGTTGTGGACAGGGTTGTGGTCAATGGAAATAATAAATCAAGGTCCAACATAGGAATTAGAACCTTGCACAGGCAATGGCGATTTTAAGAACAGCTTTATAAAGGAAGGAGAACTCAAACAGACGTTTACTTCCAGATTGGAGGGAGAGAGTGCAGCTCCAGTGGACATCTTGGCAGCTAGAGCTGAAAGTAGCTGAGTAGGAGAGAGTGACACCTGCTGGTTGGAGGCACAAACTGCACAAGCCCTGCAGATAGCACAAACAGCATGAGCATTTGCTCAAGAGGCTGGATTTAGAACCGAAGCGATCAACAGGTTAGGTGCAAAACTATAGAACTTATGTAGAAAACTATATTTTCCCCCAAAAAAGCTTTTCCATATCAAAAACAGTGCATGGTACAGCCAACTTTGGACAGATGGGACATTTTTCAAAATGTGTAATATTGATATGACTGTCCATTTTTTTTTATAATTAGTGTCTTGGGTAAAAAAAGAAATGAAAAAAAAAATGTAATCATAATTTCAGATACAGGTTAATAAAATATTGGCCGTGATACTTACAGAAATCTTACAATTCTAAGTACTTTGGAATGCGTGCGTGACCGATATACAGCATGGATACAGTTTATTAGAATATATACAATATAATCAAACAATAACTAGAATTTTTCAAATTTTTCTTTTTAAAAATAATTTTAAAATTAGAAAAACATATTGCTTAACAGTACAAGTTTAGACTGAGTTTTAAATAACAGTAAAAAATGAAATATTTTATTGATTCTCAGGAATAGGTAACAATAGGTAACAGTTTATCCAAAATATAGCACATTTTTTTACTAAGTTTTTAGTTCTGGCAAAATAGAATTTTGGATATCAAGTACTTTAATATTTTAAGGTTGCATTTGGGTTGCAAGACATCAGAGTAACAGCCGGAGGCAAACAATACACTCGGAGAATGTTACAAGATGTTTTATCATTTCGCTGCTACAGGTAAAAGCCATCCGCTATTCCAAGCGCTTGTTTACTGCTTAGCTAGACGTTTGTTAACACGTTTTTTGGAAATGATTATTTTTTTTGCCTGAAAACTGGCCTGTAGACCAGCTTACTACCGATCGAGCTCCCAGGTTATAATAATTATGCTTGACTTTATTCAACTAAGTGAATTGGGAAAGCTAATCATCAATACAGAAGAAGTTGGGCCGCTGTTCAGAAAGCTCGACTGCTATGGAGCTGATGGTTGAGTCTGTGAGTTGAGTGCAAGTCAGCAGTTGGGTTTCTCATGTGAGTCTGACAGTTGGAATGGAAGTAGAGCCGCCATTAGCTTGGTGATTAAGTTGGACACGCCAATACATTTCTTCGTCAACTTATAGAAACTTACAGAATTTGACCCATTCGACTCCATCTAATCTGCCCGTGTTTCCTGATGTAAGGACTCAGCTCTTGGTCTCGTCGATTTATATCCTCCAAGTCAAATTTCTTCAATCGGTAGGCAACTTTAACTGAAGTCAAGGACAAGATGTTTATTTTCAGCCGACATTTTCCACACCTTTAGCTAGAACCAAGAAATTATTGGACGGAAAATCACACAGAAGGAATTGCCACGCATATTGTGGTTTATTGAGGTTTTGGGGCATAGTCTTTTTATTTTTATAAAAGCAAAGATTTAGATGGTGGAGAAGATATTTTAAGTCCATCTAAGCGTCTAATTTTTCTTCAATCTGTTACAATTGCTCAAAACTGTGGGCGGTCTTATGTTCTAATCAAAAGTTGCAACATGTGACCGCTACTATGCCATATTACACATTACGTCCCCAAACTGAGCTTTCTTGCGGTATGGTAGTCCCTTACTTTTAAACCAAGTACCTAAATCTCCTATCGTTAGACTAATTGGAGAACAAAAACAACAAGCCACTGATATCTGTAATAAATGGCATTACTTGTGTTGAAAATACTGTTTTAGGTGATTTGCCTCCTGTTGATGGCTATATATATATATATACACACACATATATATATATATATATATATATACTTATATTACATGGATTTATATTTCTCAAAATACTCAAGGATGGTAGATGAGACGTAAATAAAGACCATTCGTGCTTCAATGTTATGGGTTTCTTTAAATATATTTTTGTTTCATATTTTTACTGTAAATAGGCTGCACATAGTAACATTATATTAAGTTGAAAAAAAAGGTGGAAAAAGGTCAACCATGGGACGTTAACCATTTACTTTTACCGTATTTTTATATTCCCATAAAACCTCAGGTATAATACACACAATTTACCCCTTTTACAAGTACAAAGTTGTTCATGTTGCATCATCGCTCCCTGAGAGCAACTTTGCAGCGTTAACCCTTTTAGTGCCGTGTCCTACCATTTTACAGATTTTTCGAGAAAAAGTTATTGTTTTTTTTAACAAAAAAATATCACATTTTTAGATGATATTTTAAAAATAATGGCATCTAAAGAAAGCCTTGCTTCTCCTGAAAAGAAAAACAATATATAATGTGTGGGAGCACAAAATGCGAAAGAAGAAAATTAAACTGAAAGAGCCATTATCCCAAAATGTATTATGAGTAAGAAACGGTATTGTCATTTTTTCTAAATCATTATAATAATAATAAATTTTATCATTATAAAAATTTTTTTTTTTTATCTTGTTGGTATGTAAATAAAATGTTATATTGGAATTTATTCTATTTAAAATGTAACTTATACTAGGAAATGAATGGCTTATCCATCTTTAAGCATATATTTCCTAGAATTAAAGATTATTGCCAATACAAAAATGTAAATATAAAAAGAAAAATCATATCAAATCTCTCTGGAGATATTTTTTTTGCCAATACGAAAGTGTAAATAATAAAAGAAAAATCATATCAAATCTCTCTGGAGATATTTTGTGTAAGAATCAAAATGGACCAAAACACATACATGATATGATATCAATACCAGATACGGTAAAGGGCTTCAGGCGTTGATTAAATATTGATGATTCAAGGAAAATTGTGACAGGACAAAAAAAAAAAAAAATACAACTACACCTACATTTTATTCAAACCAACAATAACTAGTGTGGCAGGATGGCTCGATCAAAACAAGAAACTCCGAACACCAGCAGAATAAAAGCAAGATGTGGTTTATTGCAGAATTGTACAGTCCACAGCAATGCACTTCATAGTGTAAATAAACCAAAGCAAAAACAAATCCTTTTCATACAGTCTGAGGGCCTCTGGCTTGCCTGCCTCTCACCCTACTCCCAGACATCTAATGCCTCTAACGGCCGCCCTTTAAGCACCTGAGTTCAGGTTAATTGGCTCCACCTTGCTGACCTCCAGCAATTAACCCTCCCCATGCTGGGAATAATGAGCGTTCCAATCTGCCACTTATGTACACAGAGTCCATTACTTTGCCACATACCCTCCCCCTCAGCTTAACACAGGTGTGTGAAGCGGCCTTCGACAAGAAACTGTGCACCCTAGACAATGCATCTGCGTTGGCATGCAATAGCCCAGCCCTATGCTTCACAACAAATTTGAACTGTTGCATAGAGAGGAACCAACGTGTGACTTTAGTATTCTTGTCCTTGTTGTTCTGCATCCATTGTAGCGGAGCATGGTCAGTGATGAGGGTAAAAGATCTGCCCAACAAATAATATTTTAATGTTTCAGTTGCCCACTTAATGGCCAAACATTCCTTCTCTACAGTAGCATACTTCTGCTCCCTTGGCAACAACTTACGACTTAAAAACAACACAGGATGTTCTTCCTCTCCTATCATTTGAGATAATACCGCCCCCAGGCCCACATCAGAAGCATCCGTTTGCAAAAAGAAATGTTCCTTAAAATCCGGGGCTACTAAAACAGGGTGCCTGCATAAAGCTGTACGCAAGTCTGCAAAAGCTTTTTCTGCATCATCATTCCATCTCACTGTATCTGGTGCCTTTGCTTTAATCAAATCAGTGAGAGGTGCAGCTCGAGTGGCAAAGTGGGGTATGAAGCGTCTATAATAGCCAACTATTCCTAGGAAAGCTTTGACCTGTTTCTTTCTTAGAGGGCGTGGCCAATGTTCAATAGCCTCAGCCTTAGTGAATTGAGGTTTTACCAGTCCTCTCCCTACAGTATAACCAAGATATTTGGCTTCCATACAGCCAATAGAACATTTGGCAGGATTAGCAGTAAGACCAGCTTTCCGAATACTATTTAAAACCGCTTCTACCTTTCCCAAATGGGAGTCCCAGTCTCGGCTATAGACGACTACATCATCTAAGTATGCAGAAGCATAATTGGAGTGAGGTCTTAGAAGTTTATTCATTAACCTCTGAAAGGTTGCTGGGGCTCCATGAAGCCCAAATGGCAAAACTGTATATTGGTACAGGCCTTCAGGGGTCACAAATGCAGTTTTCTCTTTAGCAGTTTCTGTCAATGGGATCTGCCAATAACCCTTTGTAAGGTCTAATACACTTAGGAATCTGGCCTGTGCCAGTTTCTCAATGAGTTCATCAACCCGAGGCATAGGATAGGCATCAAATTTAGAGCATTCATTAAGTTTTCTAAAATCATTGCAAAAACGAACTGCCCCATCTGGCTTAGGTACTAGAACTATGGGGCTAGACCATTGGCTATGTGATTCCTCAATGACTCCCAGTTCTAACATTTTTGCTACTTCTGTTTGTATTGCACTCCTTTTTGCCTCGGGAACTCTATAGGGCTTTACTTTTACTGTAACTCCTGGTTCTGTGATAATATCATGGCAGATTTCACTAGTTCTGCCAGGAATACTAGAAAAGACATCTTTATGTCTTGATATCATTTCTTTAACTTCCTTCTGCTGTTCAGGGGTGAGATCAGCAGATATTTTAACATCTGGGTCTGGGGATTTATCTATAGCAACCAAACTACTTTCTCTATCCTTCCAGGGTTTTAGCAGGTTTATATGGTAAATCTGTTCGACTTTCCTGCGATCAGGCTGTCGAACTTTATAGTTTACAGGGCCTACTTGTTCAATAATCTCATATGGGCCCTGCCAATGAGACAAGAGTTTGCTTTCGGCAGTGGGAACAAGGACCATAACTCGGTCCCCAGGTTGGAAAGAACGTACTGCAGCCTGGCGGTTGTAAATAACCTGTTGGCTTCTTTGAGCTTCCTCCAGATATTGTCTGACTATAGGAGAAATTTGTGTAATGCGCCCCTTGAGTTGCTCCACATACTGAATGACATTCTGTCCTGGTACCGTTTGTTCTTCCCACTCCTCCTTCGCTATATCTAATAAACCTCTTGGATGCCTACCATAAAGGAGCTCAAAAGGTGAAAACCCTACAGAAGATTGGGGAACCTCCCGAATAGCAAATAATAAGTACGGTAGGAGAGTGTCCCAATTTTTCCCATCTCTATCAACCACTTTACGTAACATGTGTTTCAGGGTCCTATTGAATCTTTCAACTAACCCATCTGTTTGAGGATGGTACACAGATGTCCTCAAAGCTTTTATTTGTAGCAAATGACACAACTCCTTCATTAATCGGGACATAAAAGGGGTACCTTGGTCAGTTAAAATTTCTTTTGGTAACCCTACCCGAGAAAATACTTGAAGCAATTCTTTCGCTATGGTTTTGGAGGCAGTATTGCGGAGGGGAATAGCTTCTGGGTAGCGTGTAGCATAATCCAATATGACCAGAATATATTGATTACCCTTAGCCGATTTTTCTATTGGTCCCACCAAATCCATAGCAATTCGCTCAAAAGGGGTTTCAACAATTGGCAATGGGATTAGGGGTGCTCTTAGACGAGGTTTTGGGGTCGCTAGCTGGCAGTCTGGGCATGAGGCACAGTACCGCTTTACCTCTTCATATACCCCAGGCCAAAAAAATCGCCTTAAAACCCTTTCCTGAGTTTTTTCTACCCCCAAATGTCCCCCAAACAAATGAGAATGGGCCAATTCCAACACCTTTCTCCTGAAGGACCTTGGTACTAAGAGCTGTTCAAGTTCTTGCCCCTCCTCTCTGATCACTCTATAAAGTAGGTCATTTCTAAGAATGAAATGAGGATACCTGTCTCTGGATTGTCCATCGACCATGGTCCCATTAACTTCTACAATTTGGTTACGGGCATTTTGCAATGTTAAATCATTGACTTGTTCCCTTCCAAACTGATTTAAACCAACGTCCAAATCCACAATAGTAGGCTGTTCACGGGTTTGGCCCTGGGGTTCAACCAGTATTTCGGTTGAAGGGTTGGAACTAGTGCTCGGATCTTGTAAGGTCACACCTTCATTTATCAAAGCCATTTGTAAGTCCCCAGTACCCCTATGCTTATCTTCCCTTCTCTCACGTCTTGTCTTGCGCCTTTTACAAAACAAATCTGGGTGTACCAATGGGAAAACACAAAACGGGTTCTCCTCTACAGACTCCCACGGGTTTTGAATCAGGCTTTGAAACGCCGGGAAATTACGTCCAAGAATAAGGGGATGGGGTAATTTAGGTACCACTGCAGCCACTACTGAAAATGTTTGGCCCCCATAGCCTATGTTTACAGAGGTAGTAGGGTATGATACAGTACAGCCATGTACACAGAGTATCCCAACCTTCTTACCTGGGAGCAACTGAGACGGTTGAATGAGACTGCTTGTCACTAAGGAAATATCGCTCCCAGAGTCCACAAGCGCTACGGTTTCCTTCCCATTTAACAAAACAGATTTATCAAACACACATTTTTCGGTCTGTTTCCCAACCAAACAGATTAGTCCACAAAAGTCATTTATAGCATTATACCCACATTCCATAGGTTCCTGCAAATGAGGACACATAGCTTTTATGTGACCTAGCTCCCCACACTCAAAGCAAGTAACTGGAGGTTTCCTGGTTTGCCATCCCTTTGAGGGTTTATAGTCCTGGTTTCCATCCGGAGAAACTTCAGGGCCTCCAGTTCGGATCACAACTTGATTTTTCCCATAGTTCCAGGGCCTTGAGCTTGTGAGCAGTCTTTGGTTGTGTTGCATTTTAGTCTGTGATGTAGATTTTAACTCTCTCACTGCTGTATATTGTTCAACCAGTGCCACCATTGCATCATAAGTGGTAGGGCTTCCCTGCCCTGCCCACTCTCGTAGGCCTTGGGGTAATCCTCGCAAAAAACGATCCAAAACCAAGGTCTCAATTATTTGAGCAGGCGTTGAACTCTCTGGTTTTAACCATCTCCTGGCCAGATGAATCAAATCAAACATTTGTGATCTTGGTGCCTTCTGTTCCTGGTATTTCCAATTATAGAACCGTTGGGCACGGATCACTGGAGTCACGCCAGTCCTTGCAAGAATCTCTGCTTTAAGAATATCATAACTAGCAGCCGCCTCTTCCTCTAGGTCAAAATAGGCTTTTTGAGCTTCACCAAGCAAAAAAGGTGCAACTATACCAGCCCATTGAGTGCGAGGCCATTGCTCTCTGATGGCAGTCCGCTCAAAAGCTGTTAGATAGGCCTCCACATCATCTTGCGGCGTCATCTTTTGCAGATACTGATTTGCACGGATTGGTTTTGGACTGCTGCTCTGTTCATCTGTGGTAGTTTTTGAGAGTTGCTGTACAATCTCTGTTAGGACAATCCTGTCCTCTTGCTGTGCTTCCATCATAGCTCCCATCTGAGCAGTTATCAGCCGGTTGGTTTCCTGTTGCACTGTAGTAGCATGCAGGAGGGCCTTTAAAACATCCTCCATGTTGATACAGGGTTCAAACAGCAATATCCCACTTCTGACACCACTTGTGGCAGGATGGCTCGATCAAAACAAGAAACTCCGAACACCAGCAGAATAAAAGCAAGATGTGGTTTATTGCAGAATTGTACAGTCCACAGCAATGCACTTCATAGTGTAAATAAACCAAAGCAAAAACAAATCCTTTTCATACAGTCTGAGGGCCTCTGGCTTGCCTGCCTCTCACCCTACTCCCAGACATCTAATGCCTCTAACGGCCGCCCTTTAAGCACCTGAGTTCAGGTTAATTGGCTCCACCTTGCTGACCTCCAGCAATTAACCCTCCCCATGCTGGGAATAATGAGCGTTCCAATCTGCCACTTATGTACACAGAGTCCATTACTTTGCCACACTAGATATAGTTTGACCTTTTAAGCAGAAGTGGAGCGCAGACATGTATATGAGTTTTTAATAATGTCTTAACCAGAGGTAAAAAAAATATAATATATTTATATTATATATATTATATATATTATATATAATATATATATATATTATATAAATATATATTATATATATATATTATATATAATATATTATAATATATATAATATATATATTATATATATATATATATATTATATATAATATATATATAATATATATATATATATATATTATATTATAATATATATAATATATATATAATATAAGTATATTATATTATATTATATATATTATATATATTATATATAATATAAATATATTATATATATTATAATATATATTATATATATATTATATTTTAATAGCACCTAGATTAATATTAAAATGTTCATTTTGCTTATTTCTTAAAAATAATTTCATCCCCATTCATCTTAATTGTTAATAGGGAAATATTTTTTTAATGAAAAAAACAAAAAACAACAACTTTTAAGCTCATTGTTGCACATGCTCTGAGTTTAAAACTTTTAAAGCTAAATGTAGCATTCGAAACATCATTCCTAATGCTGTTGAGCACCGAAACCCTTCCTAAAACATAAATCTTTAATCATATAACATTTTGCCTCATTCATATTTTTTTTTTTAAGAGAAAGCGTCAATCGTCATGTGACACAAAAGCAGGTACTTATGGGTCATTGCTATAGAAAGTAAAAAAAAAAAAAAGTTTTATTAAAGTAATTACATCAATAAAATTGTCATTTTTTTCTTGACATTCTGGGGGTGGCAAAATGAAAACGTAGCTTTAACGTACATCGGCTTCCTAATAAATAGCTTGAGTTAACATCTCAGTAGTTTAAGATTTTTTGAGACTCATTTCCAGATGGAGGTCTATGTGTTTGGTCTAAAGGTTCTTTCTGGCCCTCATGCACCACATGGACAAAAGTATTGGGACACTTGACCGTTTCACCAACAGGGACCTTGATGACATCACATTCTAAATACACAGACATTAATATGAAGTCGGTCCCCCCTTTGCAGATATAACGGCTTCCGCTTGTCTGGGAAGGATTTCCACAAGATTTTAGGGAGTTTCTTTGGGAATTTTTGGCCGTTCATCCAGTAGAACGTTTGTGAGGTCAGACACTGATGTTGGACGAGAAGGTCCGGCTCGCAATCTCCCTTTGATGATTTCATAGTGTGTGCAGTGACAAACATATACATTTCACCATAAAATATATAAGTGACTAAATGATTACAAAACGCTATTAGAGGAGCTTCACTAGGGTTGACGCATGGTGGCAACCAACCACCCTGTGGACCTCAGCTGCCCGTCCTTTTTTAAACGTAGTATCTGGATATGATTCCATATCCTTAGGCTCCATCTCAGGAGATCAAATGGTATAAAGAAAAACGAATAATAGTTAATTAGCTAGCTAATAATGTAAATGCGAGATACCTGACCTCCTCAACTGGCCCATTGAGCTGTCCACTAGATGACCTACCCTTGGACCTGCTGCCATAGACCTTTTTGATAGAGAATGTCTTTTATGCCACAAAACCTAAAACCTGATGTATTTTTTTTTCCAAGCGCCTTATATGTTGGCATCATTGGTTTTAATAGAAAGCCTCAATAAAGAAAGTTCTTAATTAGTAGGCCAACATTTAATTTTCTTGAAAAGTCCAGTTTTCTACCCACCGCATCTCTCCACGCTAAAAAAAAAAATGTAGTCTGTGTCCTCTGCCACAATAAACACTAAACAAACTATTTGTATTGGAGCGGCGCTTGGGAATCAGGTATTTTTAATTTAATGATTAACCAACATAAGGGAACACTTAGTGTCCGTATTCTGCCTTTATTTAATTTAAAATAAAAAGTAATTGTTTTTTTTTGTTTTCAATTTGTCGAGAGCCACGGCGAATTAGCAAATGTTAATGCGTTTTCTAATCATACAAAGAGTTCTTGGTTCAATTTGTAAATATCATGTGTTCTCTTAAAGCGCATAACAAGATAAAAAGGTGCGTTTTTTTTGTTTTTTTTTACTTTGGTTTTCTCGTTTGTTTGTTAAAATTATACAGCGCGCGCGGATTAATCATTTTCACAAAATGAAAAAGGGGATTAACTTTTATTCACATCGTGTGCCGTGCAACATAATAACTCGTTTACTTTTCGATGGTGATTAAAAGAATTTGATGGAAGCCATGATGGAAACCAAAAAGGAAAAAAAAAAAAAAAAAGATAACTTTTACAAAACGTATAATCCTCTGTTAACAAAAATACAATACAAAATAAAATTTAAAAATAAGATAAAATTACAAAATTAAAATACATAGATGCATCATGTAGTTTCGAATATGTATCACAATGAAACTCAATATCAAAAGTGATATAATGAATTTGGTAAAAATACTCATGGTTGTACATAAGTAATTTAAAGACGTGACGATGTAAACAAAAAATTCTTAATTATAATAATCTTGTAAATTATTTACTCTACTAATATATGTATATGTACTGTATTTTTTATATATATATATATATATAGTATTGGCTCGAATATAGGCCGCACTTTTTTCCCCCACTTTAAGTCTTTAAACTTATATATTCGGGGTCTAGAGCCCAATGCCCGGGACATGCAGTTCCGAGCGCCGGGCAGGCAGCAGGGTTAGGATACAGATCTCCCGCAGCGGTGCAGGGGACCCGTATCCTACTCTCTGATACGCTCAGACAGCCTCCCCTGCCAGCAGTTCTCCCTCGGGTGGGAGGGTGCCGGCACAGGAGGTTGTCTAAGCGCATCGTGCAGACGTTCACCGGCAGCGGTGAACGTCCGCACAATGCATTTTACCTATGCCCCCAAGACTTACCAGAGCAGACTCCCGGGTGTCTTGCGGGGCCGGCGGGGGACACCTACGCAATACGCGTATACAACTTCTGGTGCCGGCACATCCGCTGAGTCCGTAGATGTCCCCCGCCGGCCCCGCAAGACACCCGGGAGTCTGCTCTCGTAAGTCAAGGGGGGGCAGAGTGGCAGCATATCTCGGGGGGAGGAGGAGGAGGAGGACAGTGGCAGCATATCTCGGGGGGGGGGCAGTGGCAGCATATCTCGGGGGGGGCAGTGGCAGCATATCTCGGGGGGGGCAGTGGCAGCATATCTCGGGGGGGACAGAGTGGCAGCATATCTCGGGGGGGGGGAGACAGAGTGGCAGCATGTCTATTAAAAAAAATTTTCTTTAAAAAAGCACCAAACTTTTAGGGTGCGGCCTATATACAGGGGCGGCCTATATCCGAGCCAATACGGTATATATATATATATATTTATTTATTTATTTTTCTTCAAATAATTGATATAGCCTTGAAATATACTTTAATTGAATTATTTAAATCCTACTCTAAATATATACAATTAGGACTAGTATGTATGTATGTATGTATGTGTAATGATGAAGTCTAACAGGCCTTCTAATATTTGCTTCATAGCAATACTGGCTAGTGATTTGCGGTAACTATTTTGGATAACCATTAAATGTTCTTTGATTCTCTTCTTCAAAGATCCTTTGGTTTATTTTAGAGTCTCCTTTTTATTTTATCTTTTCTAGTTTTTCTCATTGCTGAACCTTTAACTATTTTGATTCGGATATGTACGTCGGAGTGCCTCAAAATATATCAAATATATTATTATTATTATCTTTTATTTATATAGCGCCAACAGTTTACGCAGCGCTTAATACAATACATAAATTCAAGGGTTCTGACAAGACGAGAATTGACAGACTAAGACAAAGCGATACATTGGGTGGAGAGGCTCGGCTCGCAAGCTTACAATCTAGAGGGAATGGGGTGACAAACATAAGGAGAAAGGGTGAGAGGTAGTGTGGCGGTTGTATTAATGAGAAGGAGGGCCTAGCAGCTAAGATGGCGCAGGTTCTCTGAAGAAGTGGGTTTTGAGATGTTATTGAATGTCGGGAGGGAGGGTGAATGCTGAAGGTTCGTTGGGAGCAGATTCCAGAGATATGGGGGCAGCCCGAGTGAAATCAGACAGGAAAAGGAAGAGGTGATGAGTGAGGAGGAGAGCCTTAGCCCATGGGAGGAACGTAGGGATCGAGTAGGAGAGTATTTGCTTATGAGGGGAGAAATGTATGGAGGAGCAGTGTTATGGGGGGGGGCAGTGTTATGGAGGGCCCTGTATGTCAGTACCAGGATTTTAAATTAAATTCTAAAGGTAATTGGGGGCCAGTGCAGGATTTCACAGAGTAGGGAAGAAAAAGAAACCTATATTAGTAGCCAATAAACTCAATTTACCAAGGCAAGATTTTCGAAACACTTCCTGATGGGCAAACAGTCACGGACTGGACCTCTGGAACACCCGGCAAATGTCCGCTGGGCCTCCGGCCGACGGAGCCATACACTGACTTTACCAGAGGCGCTACGGCGTGTATGTATAGTGGCAGGATCATAACAATGTAGCGTGTGGCCGCGCATAGCCAGCCGTAAGCCGCAATTACATCATCAGGTGTGGCTGGCTTTTAAAAGCCAAGGCCGCCCGCTCTTCATCAGCAAAATATGCTTAGAAATGTAAGAAAGCTTATTTTTTCTTATTTATTTGTCAAGATAGGACTATACATTTTATCCATGAGTGTATATTATATAGTGGTTTTGCTAGAAAAACAAAGAGTAGACAAACACAAAAAAATAATTAAAAAAATACAATCATTTTATGGGCATTATTTACTAAAACGCAACAGCAGCTTGTAACGTGGGAGGAAATATATTTCAAGCCGGAAAATAATTGTGTATTCCCAAACTAACGGGGTCGTGCTAATAATTTTCTATTATATACGGATTATCCCGTTTCCAAGATAATGATGTGGGTATGATGTATATTTTAACTAACTTGCATTAGCGCGGCCTGCTTCATGATAAATCCATATTAATTACAATATCAATAGTGTAATGAATCTGAACTATGGGAATACTTAGTAATCAAAGTGAAATTAATAACAGAGACTATCACAGCTGGGGAGGGTGAAAGGCAGTAAATGTTCTGTACATTAGTCCACGGCATAACCCTCTAATGTACGATGTGTGAATGAATACTGATTATTTCAGTAATATATCTGCATAATATATTCCATGCGATAAGAAAGCTTAATAGTGTTTTAAGCTTCAAAAGTAAACTTAATCTGCAATTTATTAATTTATTAAAAAAATATATTAAAGGTAATAATATGGTTAGTAACATAAAAATACATAAATCCAGAAAAAAGAAAAAAAAAAATATCAATTAAATATTGTCCTAAAAAAGAAAAAAAAATCTTTACGGACTCCAGAGACAAATAGATAATTTTATCCTTGATCAACAATTCATAAATTATATTGTTTTAACCATTGCATTGTAAAATGCATTTTTTCCATATAAAATGAAAGTCAGATATGTTTATTTTACATATATTGGGGACTATGCATAATAAGCAATGCAAATCATTCCATTGCTTTACTGGCTATTTTTTTAAGCCTTTTTTTCATCTTTTTTTTTAATTTCAGAATTATATACTTTGTATAAAGTGATTTAACAAAATACAGGAGGGAAGATTATTTCAAATCTAGAATGTTACAAAAATGTAATATTAAGTTAGGGAATCAGAGGCTTAGATAGAGTGTAAGGAACATTTACTTTACTGAGAGGGTGGTAGATAAGTGGAACAGCCTCCCAGCAGAAGTGGTAGAGGCTAATACAGTGAGGGAATAAAACATGCATGGGATCGGCATACGGCTCCTGAATCTAAGACGAGACCAACGACTGGTTAAGGTGTGAGTCGTTACAGCAGGAAGAATGAACAGACTAGATGGAGACGTCTCTGATACTGGGTTATATGGGTTCTTGATTGCCAGGATCAGTGATAAGAACGTTCTTGTGTTTTATTTGTCATTTTTAACCTACTCTATTTAGCTGTGCAGCTATCCCATGATGAATAATTATCCACCTAATATCAACTTATACTGTATGTACTTTGCCATGGTAGCCAACAAAACACATGAACGGTGAGACAGCATCTCGAGTAATTAAAGTAAACATTTTTTTAAAAAAAAACTAATTATAAGTAGAGTTGTAAAAAAACTTCCTGGACCTCTTAGCTCTCTTCTCTAGTCTTAAAAATTAACCCCTTAATGACAAAGCCCATACATGTACGGGCTCCAAATGCATTGTTTTCAACGGGTTTAGGGACCGCCCATTGTCCTTAAGGGGTTAAAGTCTTATTACTTTGAATCGTCTTTTTTTCTTGTCGGCCCTAAAAAAGATAACACCTACAACTAAAAAAAAATAAATACATCTAATGTATAAATTCTGATATAAAAAATAGAAAGCTGTTTGTTTTAATATATATAGATGAGAAATTTAAATATCGATATAGTATTTCATATTGTAAAGAGTCACTCGAGCCATTTTAACCTCATCATTAATGGGTTGTCCTTAAGGGGTTAATGTATATAATATCTAAGCGGTCCCTTTAAATCTTTATGTTGTCACCCTTCCAAATGGATGGTTCAAGCTACTTGGCTTGCAAGACATGTGTTTGGCCAAACCTCATACTGCCTGCATATCGTTCACTCATCACCAGTCAGCTCCAGTGCCGGCTTGGCGAGGGTTACTGGGGAACCTCCGGCGCAGATGTGCAGAAAAGGCTTCCATTAATTTCTTCATAAGATTTCACTTTCCTGATGCTCATTGGCTGCTTTAAATAGTGATGTAAAATGAGACCATAGAGGAGGTGCTGCTGTGCAGCTCTGGAGCTGCACCTTCCTCTGAAGGTAAGTCATTAAATCTGATATTTTTCCCAGGTTCCTGGAACATGCATTCTTCTGCCGTTGAGGAGGCACGGGACATTAGTCTGTCCCTTTAACCCCTTAATGACAAAGCCTGTACATATACGGGCTCAAAATGCATTGTTTCCAATGGGTTTAGGGACCGCCCATTGTCCTTAAGGGGTTAACTAATTAGATTACATATATATTCTGTGTTTCCTTAAACAGACCGTCTGTTACAATTTGCTGAAACATTTATATTTTCCATAGAATGTACAGAATGCCAAAATTCAGTAGGTGGAACAGGTTGGATGTTGCCAGAATAGATCTCACGCATGTGTTTATCAGCGAAAGTCCATATTGCCGACTCCATTTAATTACCTTTGCCCAGTCTGCACGTAGTACGATCGCTTGCACTTACATAATTTCCCCAATTATAAAAATGTAGATTTTTTTGACACAAAAGGCCCTGGTATCTGGAGAGATTTGAAAACCACGACAAAGAAAGAAGCCGTCAAGGTTACAGGAAGTCTCCGTCATGCCCATAACTTTTAAATGGTGTTTAATTATCAGTTCCCAAACAAATGTCACTTCGGCAACATGTCAAGAACCCCACCGCGGTGCCACCAGCTTGCGATAGGGTTTGCGTGCCTCGCTGCAGCTTGGAAAGCCGGAGACCTCCAACCGTTTTCTGAATGGATTTCACTTGAGGGTCTCGACATTGATTGAAAGAGAAGGCTGCTGTTCAAGCCCTTAGGCTGTCATCGGCAATTCACGCGGCTTCTGCTATACCCTTGATGAGAAAATGAGCTACGCTGTAGATTTAACCCCTTAGTGACAAAGCCCGTACATGTACGGGCTCAAAATGCATTGTTTTCAATGGCTTTAGGGACCGCCCAATGTCCTGAAGGGGTTAAGAATTTAACTGTGCTCTTTCTGTCGATAATGGATACCATGTACATTTTATGTACATCTGAACTTGATGTATTTTTTATTTTTTTTTACATTTAAATAGTGATTTATTTTATATATCAATAAAAAAAATAATAAATAAATATATTTTGATAAAAATCTGAAAATATTTCTAAAATTTTTTTTATTTATTTTTTAGACATTTTGGTGATGTGCGGGAAAAAAAAAATTAAAAAAATCCATAAAACATATTGAATATTTGCAAATTCATTTTGCGTCTTGGAGAACCTTTGTAGTAAAGAAATAAAATATGGTGAAATAAACAAATTCAGGCAGGAGTTCAAGATTTGTTACAAATAATGCGATAGAATTGATACTATTTTCGGTGTGTGGCTTGCATTGTGCCTGTTACATTATGTTAGCAGGCGTGTTGTGTCTTTTGTACCTCTCCACAGTTGGCGATGTGCAGATAACATTATATTTGTTATTCTAAGCCACCCAAGGGTTATGCTCATCGACTTTCTGAAACATGCTGATCAGCTAATAAACTTTTCAGATATCCACCTGCTTCTTCTTGCGACGGTAACAGTTTGTTGCTGAAAACCTTGACTTTATTAGATATCACCAGGGATACGCAGAGATTGCTTATTACTTTCGAATCAGCTGTGAATACATATTATAGCAAGAGGGATGTCTGTAAAGGGAATTGCAGTGTTTGAATATAGAACATTAACCGTCGCACACATTGTACTACTGTTTAAAAATATTTCAGAATAGATAAAGCTTAGGTTAAAAAGCAGAATATTTTAGTGGAACTATTGGAATTATTGGTGAAAATAATAAAGTAGGGATACTATGTAACTGAATGAATAAACACGTCCATAGATTTTGCCAAACCTAATAGACTGTAAGCTCACAAGAGCCATTTCCTCATCTTCCTTCTGTACAATATGTCTTGACGTGTTAAGAGAGGGAGAGCTGGGAAATTGCCATGTGTGATAATAGCTCTGCAGAATCTGCCGGCGCTCTATAAATAAATGCAATAAAATGTAACCAATTACAAATTATAAAACGTGAGAGGAGGAGAAACGCTTCTTTTTCTCCGCAAATCTGTCTGCATTATTCTGGCCTGTCTGAGAACTTCTGCGAACGAAAGGAGTCACGGGGACAGCCTCTCCCCTATTCCTCCAATCGATGGAAAGGGTGTGCTCGGAGGCTCCGCCCTTTTGTGGAAGTGCGCCACGCCGGGAGCTCTCAGAAGCAGACGAAGAAAGGAGACACGGGGAGAAGTGGACGAAGACAGAAGAAAGAAGATAGAAGGCTGAGGGGCAAGAAGATGCAAGAGAAGAAGTGGAGCAGTGGGAAAGGAGACGGGGACACAGAAGCAGTCGGCGCAGATGGGATTGAGACATTGGAAGAGAGTGTGAAAGAGTGTGGATTTGAGAAAGCTGAGAGTTTGAATGCGGGTGAGTGAAAACACATTTCCTTTCCGAATAGGAAAAATTGTCAGAACCAAAATGTCAGGAAACGAAATTCGGATTTGCATGATTACTGTTACTCATTAAATTATTTCTCCCCCATGTTAAAGTTGGTGGTGGTTGTTGATTGGCTGTGGAAGAAAAAGGGAGAGAACTTCTAAATAGTTAATTGACTACACATGGCTTTAAGTATCCAATAAAATATTATATTAAGGATCGTGTTGAATGTAAAAACTCCTGAATTTCTTCTATATCAGCCACTGAAATAATGTTTGTGAGACTTAATGTCCGGTTTCTGGATTATGTCTAAACTGGGGACAAAAAATAAATAAATATAACACTTTACATACTTTACAACTGCTTTCTTTTAATAAAACAATACAGAATCTTAATTTCACAAAGACAAATTCATTCATCAATATTACTGGGGTTTAAAGAATGCATAAGATATATGTTTTTTCTCTTAGAACATTGGAATTCGGAGTGTCGGTGGATTTGGCGCCAACATGCACCTTTAACATAGTATCTGCCGTCAGATCGGCCCCATTCGGCCCATCTAGTCCACTTATTTTTCTTGATGTTAACCCCTTATTGACACCGGGTTGTCCTTTAACCCATTAATGACAATGCATCGGGAGCCTTGTACAGGCTTTGTCGTGAAGGGGTTAAAACTCAAACTTTAATCTGTCCTTGGCCTTGTCTTAAATTCAGGAGCCATAATAATATACATATCCATAGCTGCACCCCACCCAAGGCCAATCAGCGGCTTACAGCAATAGAACAATGCTCCATGATTTTGCAGCATTAACCCTATAGACAGCTTCAGGGACAGGGTCAATGTTTTCTTCTACGGCTATCTCTATTTCTTGCTCCATGCGATAAAATATATCCTTAAATGTTGTAGTTTAATTATTTTTTACACTTTCTTCATTTCTTCACCCCAAGTCAGCTACCACTAAAAAGCTGAAAACTTTTCCAGAGAATCGTTGTTAAACGAAAGGAATGCGAAAATTGTAAAAAAAAAAAAAAAAAACTTCCCGGCTTCCCCAAATTTTCCCAGACCTCAGGCACTCAAAGGGTTAAACCATTTGATACTCTCAAGTTGTGGGGACCATCTCATGGCAGCTAAACCCACGAGCACCTTCTATGTGCTATGTACATGCGCTGAATTAGTGTTGCCTTAACAAAATGGCCACCTAAATCTTTAAAGATATTTTTTTTCTAGAAATAACTATTCAGCACTAAATATATAGAAACATTTTGCCAACCATAATACATTCTAATTTTAATACTTTATTTTTATTTTATTTATCTAATTATGCATAATACATTTTTTTCCACCCATTATGAAAACAGGTTATGTATAATAAATATTCACCATGCAAAAAAGAAAATAAATTTTTTTTTATAATAAACCAACAGAATTTAAACGATTAAGATTGAAAGTTAATTAAGCAGGTGTATCCACATCTGTACCGGTTGAGTCAGGGATTAAATACTTTGGATCACATATACCGTATTTGTTGGTTATTAATCATTAAGCAAAGGATTTCACTCCTCGGAGTGCATATTGCTAAGGCATATTTTTTTTTTTTATCCAATAATTTAAAGAAATGTAATTAAAACCAAGTTTTACAATTAATTCTAAACAGGTGAGCACCAATTCCACAGATTATGACTACAGTTCTACAGAGGCATTGATATTCATGAGAAATATTTACTTAATCGTGAATAAATAGTTGGAAATTTGTTTTTTGGGGGGGGCGTGATACGAAAATAATGATTATGGTAATATATATTAGTTAATGGTTTTTATCAAAGCCCAGCTGGAAACAAGCAACTAAAATACCATTATATCACCATGTTACTGCATACTGCCTTCCCTATCATGATTAATCACGTAAGTGCGAAACGCGTCGAGCTGCTTGTTTTTTGTTCCGCTTTAGGACTCCATAGTTTTTTTTTCTCCTTATTGTTGTAGTCCCTACTATGACCCTAGTGGGCAATGTCTTTTTTTTTCTATTTGGGAAGGTTCTTAAGAGATGATGTCATACTTTAAATACTTTTCATGGTATTCCATGGGAAGCTCCATCCCTTTCCTTTTTTTGCTACACAAATCAAAGCTGCTGGCTGCCAAACATTTGCAGGGAGAGTTGAAACCAGGAGGAATAATAATAATCGAATGACATTTACAGACCTTGAATGGGGGAGGCTGGGTATAAACCAGCATTCCAGCTATTAACCCCTATGTACGGGCTCAAAATGCATTGTTTTCAATGGGTTTAGGGACCGCCCATTGTCCTTAAGGGGTTAAGTGCTTACAATACCTAGGTTATAAAACAGAATACCACGGAAGGTTTGTGACCCCCCCTGGGAGGTTTAATATGTTATGCATTTCACTTCATGGATGGTCTTCAAGTACAATAAAAGACGTTGTGCACCTTTAAGAAACGGGGCGCAGGATTATGATGTCATATCACGGCAGCGCGTGTCTTAAAGGTGCACAGCGCCTTTTAATAAAGCCTGGAGGCACAGCCGCCATAGCGTAAATAGGCTGGTTGGGGAGATCCTTCTAACCGGCCCGTTGTGCAGCGGGACACCGGGGGGCTTGATCGTCTAGGCCAGAATCCGTCACTGGGTTTAATCCCTGTAGAACTATATTATTACATTACATTTATATAGCGCCAGCAGATTCTGTAGGGCTTTACAATCAGAGTCGGTAGGATAAATTTAAAATCCCAAACAGTAACAAGCCGGTACAAAAGGAGAAGAGGGCCCTGCTCCCGGGAGCTTACAATCTAGTCGGTTGAGGGGGAAGTGAAACAGTACGAGAGGATGGGTTGGATGGTGATGAGTTGGATGAGTCGGGATGAGCTGTCGAGGCTGTTGGTTGTTTAGATGGCTTAGACAGGAGGCTGTCTCACGGAACGGGGAAGGGAATTCCAGAGAGGGGGTTCAACAAATTCTGAATACGGGAGTGAGGAGAGGTAATGATGGTAGAAGAGAGACGGAGGTCACGAGAGGAACGTAGAGGGTGGTTTGGGGGACATTTGGATTTGGAGGGTAGAGATATAAGGGGGTGCGGAGTTATATATATATATAGATAAGTACAGGCTGATCTATGTTAAATGGTTCCTCATGCACAATGGGGGGGGGTTACATTTTCCGACAAGTCTACTTTATGAGTGTTTGCTCACCACTAATTGGACGGCGATATCGATTTCCTGGTCTCTCCTGCTGTAAAGACTCAAACCGTAATCAGTCGTCGGTCTCGTCTTAGATTCAGGAGCCGTATGCCATGCATGTTTAAATTCCCTCACTGTATTACCCTCTACCACTTCTGCTGGGAGGCCGTTCCCCTTATCCACCCCCCTTTCAGTTGCTTTCAGTTATACGTATTAGGATTCTGGAGGTTGTAGAATGTAACAGTTCCCCTTTAAAGAAGGAACGTATTTTAAATTGCATCACTGTACATCATGACAAAAATAAGATGAAATATCAAAGCCCCTGTAAACTAATGAACTCCACACTAATGTTCTTTTTTCCCTGGCTCATGCATTTTCAAGGCTTACGTTACAAATTAGTGCCCTGATAATACACACCGATAAATAGTTTGCTGTTTTATTTCCCACATATTTTTCTCTTGTTTTCTAATAAATGTCAGAGGTGTGTAATTTAAATTATTTCAAAATTTACAGATAAGCTGCTTACTGGGCTCTTTTCCCAATTACATTGTATTGCTATATTACCGAGACGTTTCTCACCGTATAGATATTTCATTGGACTGCGGGGTAAATTACAGAGAGTTCATGGATAATTCATTTTCCATAAATATTTATTTAAAACGTATACAAGTCGCCGCGTCAAGCTGGCGGCTAAGTCAGGTTGCTCGGGCAAACTCGAATTGAGTTGGACGGAATTGAGCACCTTGTCTATTCATTGTCAGCTACGCTTCAACCCGATACGACTGAACTGCTGTCAATAAATAATAACTTGTCTACTCAAGGAAAGTTGAAGTGTCATAAGAGGCCCCTTCGCTGGCCCACTTTGATTCTGAAGCGCAAGTCTTTGAGAAGCTGCAGCAGATCCCGCTGCGTCAGAAACGCTTGATGTGATGTCACATACAGGTGAGTATTTCCTTTGGGGTGTCAGTGACCCTGCAATGTCTGTCCTTTATTGACTTTACTGTATCTCTGCAATCCCTGTTTTATTCACGAAGTTAAGAGTTAACTCCAATCACATGCCCTCACATCAATAATGTGAACTCGCATGTCTTCGCCTGAAACTTGCAAAGTACTCGCCTACAATAAAAAAAAGTTAAAAATAAATTTGCTGGGGGAGGGGTAATAATCGCCTCTCCTCTTCCTCCAGAGTGAATGATGAGACCCCAGCCGTGCCCCCTCACCATATTAACCTTTACATTAAAAAAAAAAAAAAAGAGTTCTGTTTTTTTTACTTTTTAATCTATCGTAATGCAAATTTAACTGCATAGCAAAGGAAAGTTAAACTTTTATTTGAGTTTTGGCATTTTCAGTTATGGCCGTTGACTTAAGATCAGGCCAGTGGATTTTTTTTTTCTCATTAAAACTACCGCAGTTCTTACTTTAAATATTTCTGTCTGTCTCATGGACATATTGCTGCTTCTTTTACAAATTGTTTTAATTTATTAGGTCTCAAGATAAACTAATTCTAATTCTAAGTTTGCTTAAAACAGGCATGTATTTTTCACGCAAATTTTTTTTCTTTTTTTTTTTTAAATTAGATTTAAGATTCTAATTCTGGAGGTCTGTCGAGAAAAAGACTACGTTGGCCCATGTAGACAGACTACAGTTTTCTAGGAAATATTTTGATGTAAAATTTTTCCGGAAGGATGGTTCTAGCAACAGTTTAAGACTAACTATTAAATCTCGATTGGGGAGAAAAAAGGACTATAGTATTAGGATTTCTCAACTTAATAAAGTTAAATGTCGGCTTTACCTCTGCTGGATTGGTTAAAGGTAACTCATCTTCCTCCTAAACCCAGCAACATATTTTGGTCCAGGCCACCTAGGCCTATGCCAAGGGCAGCAAATCAAGGCAGTCCATCTGCCGCAAAACTGGGTGATCTGCCCTTCCGTTGTGCCGCTGCGGACATGGCGCACCAGGATATGACATCATACCTTGGTGCTTCACAGCGTGGAGGTGGAATCTGGGGGAGCTACCCTGGGTAAGGTCAAGGTTAACAACAAAGACTAATATGATGCTGCCTTAACCCTAACATGAAGCTGCTTCTGATGTTCTAGAGAAGGAATAGCCATAACCGAGATCCTTGGCCTCCTTGTAAATCTTTCCCTCATTAGAAGCTACTCCAGGGCTTAAAATCCAGCCTCTGTACTGATCTAAAAGAAAGTCTGGTGGAATTAATTAAGGTTTTACCCACCATGGGTCTAGAATCTAGGACTATTGTAGCAGAGGGGTTATTCTACTTAATGAAAGCTGACATGTGTGTCAAAAGGTGGAAAACTACCATATATTATTATTGTCCTGTCCCAAAGTCCCTTCCATTCCCCACCATAACAAAGACTGTCTGAACCAATCAACAACAACTTAACGTTATTGGAGAGATAACATGGTGGAGCAGTCATTATCCTGATCCTGAAACAGGAAGCTAAGGTGGCTGCTCCTGTTGTATACACGCTTCCTGGCTGCCTTTGTCTGGCTGAGCTCTACCTATGTCACCTTTTTTAGGGACAGAGGTAGAGCTTGGCGGTACAGTAAGATCGCTGGTTTCATTCTCCGGTGTCTGGGACGCTCTACCTTCCAAGCTTTACCCTTCCGGTGTCCCTAATTGTCGGTGGTAGACGTTAGGAGGTATTCTAATATGCTGTATGTTGCTTATTGTAATCTTTAATTCTCTTTCCTTTCTTTTTCTGCCCAAAATAAAACTTCTGTTTTTATATTTTTTTTTTTACCCAATGAAGGCTCCTATACCAGCCTCCTATAACATTAACACAGAAATAATGCAAACTTTATTTGTATGTAAAATAAAGCATACATAAAATATTAATATTTTCTGCCACTCAAAAAAAAAACAAATGAGAGCAGCAAAATTAAAAGAATAAAAGTTATGTTTAATAGCCATTTTAATGCAAAGTAGTAACAAAAATAAGTGATGTAATGTAAAGAAGTTTTACTTTACTGAGAGGGTAGTAGAGGAGTGGAACACCCTCCCAGCAGAAGCCATGGAGGAAATGAGGGAATGTAATTATGCATGGGATTGACATATTGAAATATATACCGTATTGGCCCGAATATAGGCCGCACTTTTTTCCCCCACTTTAAGTCGGGCAGGCAGCGGGGTCAGGATACAGATCCCCCGCAGCGGTGCAGGGGACCTGTATCCTACTGTCTGATACGCTCAGACAGCCTCCCCTGCCAGCACTTTCCATGGGGGGAGTACCGGCACGGGAGGTTGTCTAAGCGCATCGCGTGGGCGTTCACCGGCAGCGGCGATGCGCCGTTGCCGGTGAACGTCCGCATGATGCATTTTACACCCCCCCCGACTTACCAGAGCAGACTCCCGGGTGTCTTGCAGGGCCGGCGGAAGACATCTACGCAATACGTGTATACAACTTCCGGTGCCGGCACTTCCGCTGAGTGCTGGCACCGGGAGTTGTATACACGATGTGCATAGATGTCCCCCTCCGGCCCCGCAAGACACCCGGGAGTCTGCTCTGGTAAGTCGGGGGGGGGGGACAGAGTGGCAGCATATCTTGGGGGGGGGAGGACAGAGTGGCAGCATAGGTTGGGGGGGCAGAGTGGCAGCATATCTCGGGGGGGGAGGACAGAGTGGCAGCATATCTCGGGGGGGAGGGACAGAGTGGCAGGATGTTTTTTTGGTGCTTTTTTAAAGAAAAAAACTTTTTCTTTAAAAAAGCACCAAACTTTTAGGGTGCGGCCTATATACGGGGGCGGCCTATATCCGAGCCAATACGGTATATTTTTTTTTATTTATTTATATATAATTTTTTTTTTTTTTTTTTTTTTTCATATATCGGTTAAAAAAATATATTTAATCAATTGAAAAAAAAGTTTTCTCAACTAATTAATATTTTCCACCGATTCTTAATATGGACTTTAAAAAAAAAATCTCATCAGAAGATTCTAAAGTTCTAAAATGCTATAAGAAGCATCAGACTATTGAATAAAAAAAAGAAATCTGCTTATTCGTTGGCAGAAACAGCTTCTTAGGTTTTTATAGATTGATGCAAATGTTACATACAGCACCTTCAGTAGTGACTAATGTTCCCTATACCTTTTTTAACGTAGATTGAGAGCCGTGCCCTTTGGAAGAATTACTTTTTAAAAAGGTGCAGAGGATGTGAGATATGTTGATTGATAGCGCTAAGGAAGATACACAATTTATTCAGAGATAATGATATGTTCAATTTAGGCTGAAGTTATTGCTTTTTATATAGAACACACAATGCATAAAAATCCAACCTTGGTTTTTAGACTTTTAAATAAACCTGTACATCACTTTTAATAGTCACTTTGGTGCATAAGGTCTAAAGGTTGCAAAGATGTTTGCCACCCCAACCATCAATTCCGGAACCTACAGGCATATTTATTGCGGTGTATTGTAGCGTGATGATTTTTTTTTTTTGATTTTTTTTTTTTATTATTATCGGGTATATAAATAATCAATTATTGGACAAGCTGAGCTGTATCTGAGCATAAAACAAAAAATTAATATATGCTATAATGGTACAGCAGTAATAAGAGCTCATAGACAAATATCAATGTCCCCATTGGAACAAAAAAAAGTCCAGATAGTAAGACGTCTAAGCCAGTCCCAGTTTTTCGAGGGGCAGTTTTTCGAGGGGTCTTCCCTAGTGGGTCCAGGGACATAAAAGCTTAATGTGAAGCGTCATTGACCTCCATTGTAGTTCCCACTTTGGCTCCCATCGTCGCAAGGTGACCATTTGGTCAAGGGGAGTGGGTGGCCAAACTTCCTGTTTTGTCTACTGGTCCCACCACTCTCTACCTCTTCCCAAAGACATAGCCCAAGACCAACGTCCCAATTGGGTTACCGGAAATATCGGTGGTACGGCATTGAATTACAGTTGCCTGAAGGGCTAACCGTAGGAAGGTTCTATCGCAAGAAGGAGCCTGTATAATATATAATTAAATCGATGAGATAACATTTAAGAATTCACTCTAATTTAAATATGCATTATGCATTACCATAATCAGTCTACTAGATATGTGGAGTCATTTTTTGTAGACATTTTCATAACCGACACTTTCACAAAAAAAATCTCCAAGTTCAAATATAGATAAAGCAATTATATATTCAAATCAATACCCATTTAAAATAAGCCGGTTCCTACAGGGATGCGTTTCCTATATTGTTTCCTTTCTATCAATATTTAGTTCACTAATGATCTATTATGGTCATTCTCCTCGTTTCTAAGTCATTAGAGGTCCATCATCGATCTCAGCTGGTAAGGAACATGTGGTTATGCTGTATTTTCTGGGGAGCTGTATATTTCAAGGTCCCAGACCCCACCGAGCGAGCTTCTAATGCAGGAAAGAAAGAACAGGGCCCCGTATAATGTATATGTTAAGTCAGCTCATCTGGTTGAACTACAAACTCCTATGTAAGTGAAAAAAAAACAATTTCCTTCCCTAGTTATGTATTTGAAAACAAATTATATGAAGTACATTTCACATCAAGCAGTCTCCCCCGGGTAACGTTTCTGCACTGTCAGGACCCTTGATGGAGATAGCGCTACTCTATTAAGAGTGTAGCGTGATGTTACTAGTATCTTTTGTAGGTTGGGTGTGTTGACGGTCTATTTAGACAGCTGGTGACCGGCACATGAGCCTCCAGTCACCTTTCTGCAAATTTCAGGGTCACCATCTAGCCATGAAAGAAAAGAGCGAAGAACTTCTACAGCAACACTTGGGCGAAATCACAGGACGTTGGGTGTCTCTTCAGACAAACTCTCATTACTTCCACTGACAGTCCTGAGTAAAGTGGCTCTTTAGAGCGGGCAGTGACCAGGATCCTCACCAGGTATTCTTCAGGAATATGATGGCGCTATATAAAACAATGGATACTAATAATAAAATGCTACAGTATTATTTATTTAGGTTTCATCTTTCAGCAGGGAGAGCAGTCTCATGTCAGGCTCTGGGGCCTGCACTCTGGGGCACCTTTTCTTTACCCCTGCCTTCGAAGAACGTTTCAGGGCTCCTTCCACATCCTTCTATAAAAGCTCCGACCAGTAACAGCAGAGGGGATGCTGGGAGGATCAGTCACCTCTGTGGTCTACATAGTAACTGGAGGTATGCCAAATACCATGGTTACATTGTCATTGTTGGATGGGCTAGACACATGTGGGGTGGGGCTAGCTGCACATGGGGGCAGATCTAGCCCCAGAGAGTTTCAAGAGAGAAGAGAGTGGGAGGGGAAATGGACAGGAAGTGGGCCTGACCAAACACCACTCCCCTGACTGGACAAAGAGTAAAATGACTCGGAGACTCTGGAAAGTGGGGTGGCACCTGGAGGCTCCAGGTCAAACATGAAGAGTTCCAAGGGATGGTGGTAGGACTCGACTCAGGCCCACGCGGAACCTTGTCATTGAGGCCTCCCCAAGTGTTTCTACAAGTCTGTTTACGGGAAGTTTAACACCAAAAGGTGGTAGCTCACCCGCATTAAGTCTGGGGCGTACAAGCAGAGCATCTAATCTGGAGCTGCAGTGACATCTCTACACACATCAACTCGTCCGACATTCTTTTAAAAAAAACAACACAAAATAAAATAGCAGAACTACGTCGTAAAATGCTTGCGTGCTCAATTAGCACAAGCCTTCTGACACATGCCTCTTAGATTGATATTTGCAATTTTCACTTTGAAACTGAACTTGATGGTTAACAAGAAGGTCTGAGGCCATCTATTCTGTCCCGGATCTTTTAGAGCATCAGACCCAATTTGGTCGTTGACCTTCGTTTGTACTCAGGTTTGCCGAAAGAAGTGCCTTTTAAATCTCTGACAGGTAATTTTGTGAATTCACTGCCCTGGCTGCAAAAAATGGGTTTTCGCGGACAAAATTTGCCTACGACACCTAAAATGTAATAATACAGCTATGTAGCAACGTCCAAACGCTTAGTACATTCGTTAGGTCACTAAAAATTAACAAAGCACCTGAATGCAAGAAGTGAAAAGAGTATCGAAAGTAATAGCAGAATTCCTACTGATCTTTTATTAACCCAAATTATTTGGCCCATCTAGATTTTTCTGCTTTTAAGGCTAAACCGTTAATCAGTCATTGGTCTTGTCTTAGATTCAGGAGCCATATGACTATCCCATCCATGTTTATATTCCCTCACTGTATTAACCTCTACCACTACTGGTGAGAAGACTGTTCCACTTTTATACCACCCTCTCTGTAGCGGTTCTTGGTATTCTGGCTGGATATAACCACTTTAGTTGACCCCCCCATCAACCAGCGACTAGTGAGGGTCTCTCTGGTTCCTGGTCGATACCACAATATCGGCCACTGAAGTTGACATAGCTACCCTCAAGAACATTAGTCGAGACTGAATGCTTGAGGGTCAACCAGGAATTCCTAACATTTATTAAGGGACATGTACACATATTTATACCAAACCCCCCCCCCCGACATATAGGGCACAACAGTACAACTCCCAGGAGAAAACTACATCAACAAACAAACAGAGGTCTCAATGGACAAGGAGAACGATATTACAATGGATTCCTTCCTGACACCTAGCAGTCGAGAGGTGGTAAAACAGTCTAGTCTTACAGGAACTGAATGTTCTATCAAACCAGGGAGAGATTATCTCAGTAACTTAACGATAGTAAATACTAACAATAGCTGGTGCTGAGAGACCTTTACAATAAAACCAAATCCCCCATGAATTTAACCAGGTGCAAACAGTCTGACAAAAACCCCTTATGAAAACAAGGGTAACCCAACTTTATCTCCGAGCTCCACAGTCTATAGAGTCTCTAGCAATTGGAAAGGTATGGCACTCTGTACCAGGGGGGTGAAGTAGTCCCAATGGACCCCTTGTACCCCAAAAACAGGACCCCTTCCATGACCAAGGCCCATGGTCTGTATGGAGGAGGCTGGCCCCAGGTGCCTCCAGGAGCCTTCCTTGACACTCTCACTAAAGTAAAACTTCTTTAAATTATATAAGTTTTATGGTTTTATTGTTGCCGATCTTATTAGGTTTCTTGAGCAGCAGAACATATCAACGAAGGTCCTTTTAATAGGTCAGAGTTAGATCAAAACCGATCATATCATAGTTCAATCACTAGTCATTAAAATAAACAGGGTCCTACAAGGCTGGAATTCTTTTTCCCCCAGATCTGTTTAATTTCTCATTGTGCCAGCTTTTAGCTCGTTAATGATTTGTTATGACAGTTCCAATTGTCACTATCTATTCCATAAACATATAATTAGCTTTCTTTTCTTTCTTTTTTTTTCTTTTCTTAACGCAGCATGATTTACTTTGAATGGGAAATAGGCATTACCATTTGCCAAGTGTTAATTGTGTATTTTCCATGAATATTCAGATGGACATTGAGTGGCAGATAATTAAAAAGGCCCAACAAATTTGCCTTCTGTACTGAATATACAGTCTGAATCTTTCTCTGCGCGAGGGAATACGTCTGAATAAAGAAAAAATAACATTATTTGCATTTTCTTTTCTTCGGCGTTCCAGAAAGAAAAAGTATCTTTACTGAGATATTTTTATTGCATATAATTGTATAGACAATTAGTGCCGTTCAAATGTGAACCCCAGCACATTTTTTTTACGGCTTGTAGAAACCAGTTTTGGCCATTTATTTTAAACAATTGAGCAAAAAAAAACCAGGAAGTTATAAAACAGGAAATAAAGGCTACTTCCTGCGGCGTGCGGAAAGATGTGACCTTACAGATACTTAAAGGTCTGCCAGTATTTAAAAGTTCTGCGTTTGTAATGATGAAAATAAATAAATAAATACATGTTTTAAGTATGTATTTTTTCTTCTTCCAGGAGAGGTCACTGAGGTCTCCTGTTGCAGTGCAAGCCTTGACATGGTTGATACTTTATTTACAGGTATTGCGATTTACTCTAAGATGTCGGATGAGACAGAAAAGGAACATTTTGGTTTTGTGTCTATTTTTTAAGAAAATGAAAGCAAACACTGATCGGGTACCGCGCGGATACCTATGTCGGCAATCACCACGGCAACTGCATTGATTTCTCCGAATCCTCCCAGACAATAAACATTATTATGTGAGGTCTTCAGTGCACTGTGCGCAGGATAATAGAAGCATTCGTGGAGCGAACAGGACACTCCTGTGTCAAACAGTGACTTTATTGGAGCCAAAGGTCAAGTCGGAAATTTTATTGGCGGCCTCCCCTGGCGCAGGGAAGCACTTGATCGAGGGCTTGAAGGGTAGTCGGCTCACATTTTGCTTGCATCCTAAAATTCCCCGCCATGGTACATTCTTTAAGATGCCTTTATTGGTGCCAAGGGTCAGCGCATAATACATTCAAGGAGAGGTTTTTCTGTCTGTCATCTTCCCACCGTAGACCCGTAGAACTAAATACTGACACCTTCAAGAATCAACCTGTTCAAGCCGTTAAGGTTGCTGTTCCACTTCGAGAGTAAAAAAAGTATCGTATTAGGTATGTTTTGTTAAGTAAATAAGCCATAGAGGCCCTTTATTCTCTTCTCTGCCTGACTGAAAGGTTATACACTGTAGAGTTTTTGTTACTTTAAATATTATTTTTATATTCTGATTATTTTTAACAGAATAGTTTTGGGGAGTTTGAATGTGGAACAAACATAATGTAATATTAATATAATACGTCAGACACATATCAGTCTATTCACTAAGAAGTCGGATGGTCATACCGACTTGACATCAGCCACACATGATAACAAATCATATATTTACTTAGATACAAGTTGTTTACGACTCCATGCAACTTTACATTTTGTGCCTTGCAGATGAGGGCATGTGATTTGAATGACTCTTTGCATGCCCTCACCTGCAGCACATAAAAACGCAATTAATTAATTTAAGAAATTGTGGAAATTAAAAACAATTATATATATATATAATTTTAATTTAAAAAGGGTCTCCAAGCTCCCTACTCATTAATGATGCCCCCCTTCATACCATCCTGTGTGTTTGTGTAATCTATAGGGCCACAATACATCCCCATCACCTCCTGTCCCCTGTTTAGGGGGGGTGGGGGTTAAAATATATTATAAAGGTACTGTCGGTCTACTGTTCTGCTTCTTGTTGCTGTACGAAATGATAACATTAATAAAAACATGTCAAACAGTAAAAATATATTATAAAATGTATTCATTAACCCAAAGGCATGTATGGATGATTATCATCCTGCCTATCATCCTGTGCCCACTGGGACAGGAATTATTAAAGTGTGACGCCTCACTATCTCCTTCTCTGTCCTGTTAGAACGCGGGGAATCATTTTTACGTTAAAAAAAAATCAATTAAGTAATATCAACAATCAGCAACCACAGGAAGCAATAACCTGAGAACAGGAAGTTAGGATGGCTGCTTCCATAGCGGTATATATATAAAGGTGATTACTGTTGACCTTATTTGCATGCGCCTACCCAGAATCCCTTGTGGTTGTGGCAGCACCCTGAGATTTCTGAAGGAAAAACAAGCCGTCTGGTGTCTGTAGATGAGTGTTTAATAATACTTCTACTACCCCCTTAATTTTAAGTGGAAGGGTTTTCCATCACCTTTACCCGCCATAACTTATGTAATGATAAATATATAGATTATATCTATAGATATAGATATATATATAGATATATATATACTGTATAATAGGTTTGTTTACTATACCGAACTGTTAAATCTTATATTTGGCAAAAGTGACACATTCACTAGCCTGCTAAAGAGCCGTTAGGGCTCGGGATTAAATAAAGTTTTGTCATCAGTTTCGGAGGTGATTACCTTCCTCGCAGTATCATTATAAAGTGAATTAGTAGCAATTCATTCGGTGATGGTAGCCTGAGGTGGTTTTCGGCTGAAACATGGCTCTGATAACAAAGTTCTGCAATGACACGACATTATCACTGTTGACACTGTTCTTGATTTTAAATTGCAGCGCAGGTAGCAAATCTCCATTTCTTTCTGTTTTTTTTTTGCAATTTCTTCATTTTTGCCTAAGTGAAAAAAAAAACAGATCCCAAGCCATACAAATAGCATTAACCCCATTTATGTGCAAAAAGTTGTTAATTTTGCAGGACTTGTCTACTCAGTATGAAGATATGTTGCCTTTGCTGAGACATATGCTTCTTCAGAAGTTTTTTCTCAGATGGACGAGGTTTCACATTCTCGCTGGTTTTCCTTCTGCAGGTGTCTTATTTATTTTTTTTTTTGTGTGGACTTTTATTTAACATGAAACAAGAGGGTGGTAGATAAGTGGAACAGTTTTCCAGCAGAAGTGGTAGATGTTAATAGAAGCGAGGGAAGTTACCAGAAGCTCCACTATTTTGGCGGAAGTTAGCCTGGAGGTCTGGGAAGATGCGGATGAAGAAAGAAGAATTAAGAGAGAGGAAAGAGAAGATAAAGAACAAGAAGATAAAGAACAGCTCAATCCCTATAATTAACTAAAACAAGGGCAATTTTACATGAAGTTGGCTTTTACTGCTTACAAAATATGCGTTGATCTTTACGGAGTTAAAAAATTAGGATTCTGCACATAAAAAGAAAAATATACAGGTACATAGGCATGGTCTGGAATGCCACTTTAAATAATTCCGTAAACTGAAATTATTTCAACTTCATTATTTGATTCCAAATTATATAGAATCCCAAAACATCTTTTTTTTTTTGTGTGAAGAAAATAAACTGTAGAAAGTTTTGGAAGAGAGAAAGTCTCCGTATGTTCATACAGAAAAGAAAAAAAAAAAAGATCAAGGTTACATTGGTTAGAATTTATTTATTAGATACCGGACATGCCCTTTCTGGCGCAGTCTGGAAATGATGTATTTTATGATACGCTTCAAATCAGACAAGACAAGTTGACAACACGTGTAGCTGAACATCCTTGAGTATCTGATGGGCTCGGGGGCTTTGATGTTATTAAACTGAATTATTATTATTAAAATATATAGAATGTGAAAGGAATTAAATGGTGAAATTGGATCAAAACTGAAATGTATCACTGGAGACGTTTGTAGAAGAGCATTGTCAAAGATGCTGAATTATATGGATGTCCGAATGCCTTTATGGAAAGCGAGAGAGAGTATGGGACTTTCAGAACTTTTTTTTAGTTTTTTATTTGTGAAGGTTAAAATTAAGAAAAGTAATAATATATGTTTGTTAATGTATTTACTTCTTTTTTTTTTACCGATAAAGCCCATTTGAAACGGGTATTCGTTAAAATATTATTTTGTTTCCATTTTAGTACAGTACACTATTAAAAAAAGCAATAAATATACAATAAATATATGTTCAATGCCCACCCTATGCAAATACGATGGGAGCAATAATGGTAACTTCCTGGATTTGTAAGAATTTAAAGTATAACAATAAGCAATATACATGTTTTATGTCTAAAGATAGATAGATATAGTAGATACATGTTAAAATTATTATTATTAACATTATTCCCTTCAATCTCTTTTTTTTTTAACTCTATGTGCCTTCGGAATTGACAAAACAATACAAGTTTTGGTATACAAATGTAATAATCTTTTTACGCTAAACGAGGGGTTCCTTAACCCACTATAAATCAAAGTTAATGAATGTCACTAATTATTCACAACATTTTAAAGTATCCTCAACTTCTACATCTAAAAAAGTATGTGACAAAAACCTACCCTCTCATCTCAGAGACCCAGCTACTTTCACCTCGGGTCATCTATTATGGTCTTTGCTGTCCATACTGGTGGAGCTCATGGTATCAACCATATTCATAAACATAAAAAAAGGATCCAGCTTAATTTCTATTTCCTATGCAGGTCTGCAAACCACACTGAAACATTCTCTCCAACTGCGAACCTTGTCTTTCATACAGATCAACGTCGTCCAACTGATGGCCCATCATCTGGAGGTGGCCATCAAGCCTGTATGTATGGACTCCAAGCAGCCTGAAAATTAACTGAATGTAGAAGTTGTCACAAATAAGTAGCTTATTTGTGAGTCTCTAAATAATTATTTCTTCATTTCTTTGATGGACATATGGTAATCATGTAGTTACCTCGTGTGTGATATTGTGTAACATTGGCATGTGCATCAGAAATCTTACTCTCTGCTGTGCGTGAGTATAAAAATATCATTATTTTAGTATTAGGGGGAAAAAAAGCTACAGGAGATTGAGAAAATATATTAAATAAACTCATTATTGCATGCAAAGCAATAATACTACATATTGTAAGAGATATTAAACACCTTTAGCATGACTAACAATGAATATTACATGCATTTATTAAAATAAAAATGAATCTAATTTAAATTACATGATTGGAACCAACAGAACTGTAAGAAGTGGAAATAATATGCTATGTTTTGTCAGGTTCAGACAAATCACTGGAGACGAGATGAGAACACAAAGTGTATGAATCATGGTAGCATTTAAACAATTTTTTAGGAAATTTACAAAAAAAAAAAATCAATGGAATCTGGAAAAAGTTTGAAAGAATTGTTGTAGCCTTCGTTGGTTCTCTTTCCCATTCAAGTCTTCCCTACAAGTTCAAATAATATTTTAGATTTCCTTGATCCAAGGAGAAATCCGATGGCCTTTTGGAGTCAAGAAGGAATTTTTCCCCCTGATGGCAGAATTTGAAGTCGCTTGATTAGGGGTTTTCTTGCCTTCTTTTGGGTTAGGTGGAAGGGTTGAACTACCTAACCCAGGGGTAGGCAATCTTCGGCTCTCCTGATGTTGTGGACTACATCTCCCATAATGCTCTTACAGTCGTAATGCTGGCAAAGCATCAAGGGAAATGTAGTTCACAACATCTGGAGAGCCGAAGATTGCCTACCCCTGACCTAACCTATCAAATAGTCGAGGGCATGGGAGATGCATCTATCTACTAGACTCTCCTTAGAAGCTGCTAGACCCTGGTATCTAAATATCTTTTCTGGAGAGACTGGTTGGTTATATGTTGTATTTCAGACCGGATTTGTCCTCCTGAAGACCAGAACCAAAAATGAATTTGGACAAAATCAGATACTGGAAAGGAATAACTAGAAAGGCTAAATGAATAAGCCTGAACACACACATTTATGACTAATTTAACCAATGATTGCAAAATATGATTATAAAAATATTATATATAGGTCTTATAAAACTATAGGAATTCTTACATTTTACTAAAAGTCTAGGACTATCTACCAATCATCTATCTGTTTGGCCACACACGCGCATACGCGACCCACGTTCAATCATTCAAAGATTAAGAGGGTTAAACAATTTAACAAGCGTTCCATTTAAATGCATTTTTAATATCATGAAGTCATTCTGATGAAATATCACTCGAGAGTCTTCATTACTGAGTTCCAAGAGTAATGTGTTAATATCCGAACAGATGGCAAAGCTATTGGATTGCAGAGAACCTCTAGGGTAAATCGAAGCGCCACTCCTGAAAAATCATCTTCTGTCAACCAATCAATTGAATGGATGGTCCCTTCTCTCCCTGTCTCCTCTGACATTGTTGCTGGAAATTCTCAAGCCGCAACAAAATAATCATATTTTTATTTTAGCAAAATAGGAGATTTGTGATATTATTATTATTATTATTATTATTATTATTATTTTCCATCATGGACATAAAGGTTTATTGAAAATACATATAGCTTGTACAGCTAATTATTTTTAAATTATGTAATTTACAACAAATTACCAGTGGGCCTTAAAATTCCATAACATTATTTAGAAAATATACTTTTTTTTTTTTTAGAAAAAAATTCAGAATAATTTCTCTAGTCCAGCATAAATGGGTGATACCGGTAGAAAGGTAAGTAAGAGTGCTGTCGGCATAGAGGTGGTACTAGAACCCAAAAGAAGGAACTTTTTTTAAGAGAAGGAAGTATAGATCGATAAAAGTTGAGGCCCTACAACTGAGCCCTAAGGCGCATCCAACAGAGAATGGTCGGGAAGAGGAACAAGTTCCAGAGAAGGAGACACAAAAAGCTCAGTCATGGAGGGAGAATTTGAGGAAAAAAATATAAAACTAAATAAAATGCTATAAATGGGTGCTCACACCCAACAAAACCAAAAAACATGCTGATATGACCATCCATGGGGATAGCAAGTGGATCAGTGCTTCTTTGGGAACAAAAGCGCCAAGCAAACAATACATACAGCTGTTGCCATAATCTGAGAAGCCCCATAATTTGCACAGCGAGCACCCTCTCCGCCTGACAAAGACCCCAACCCAACCATCGCAAAACCTATCCTCAAACAGGTGTGAGTGATCATGCTGTTAGGAAAAGCCTCTGTCCATGGGGATAACCCAATCTTGCTCTAAAGGACCTCACCTTGTCCCAACCTACCGGTCCAACTTGTCCTTCTTACTCTATTACACTTAACCTTGTGAATCTCAACTAGAAAGGCGAGGTCATGAAGCCCCTATACCCATATTGGCTCCAGGGCTCCCTATACAATACAACTCCATCTGTTGACTTGTGAAGAGTTCAAGTAGAGAGAGTGAACTATGTTGCTCTGCCAAACGTTGTTGGTTTCAAACAAAAGCCCCCCCCCTCCCGGAATTTATAGGAGAACCCCATGAATGACCAAGTAAATTGATTCTATAAATAAAATACATTATTCTCCTTCGAAATGCCTTTACTCTGTGATATAAATGTTTATCAATAGGTCACAAAGTCACAAAAGTCCTTGTAAAGCCACGCAATCAGCCACTCCACCAAGGCACACCCTCGAGAACAATATATATATACCGTATTGGCTCGAATATAGGCCGCACTTTTTCCCCCACTTTAAGTCTTTAAAGTGGGGGTGCGGCCTATATTCGGGGTCTAGCGCCCGACGCCCGGGACATGCAGTCCCGGGCGCCGGGCAGGCAGCGGGGTTAGGATACAGATCCCCTGCAGCGGTGCAGGGTACCAGCATCCTACTCCCCGATATGCTCAGACAGCCTCCCCTGCCAGCACTTCCCACGGGGGGGGTGCCGGCACGGGAGGTTGTCTAAGCGCATCGTGCGGACCGTCCGCACGATGCATTTTACCTCTGCCCACCCCCTACTTACCGGAGCAGACTCCCGGGTGTCTTGCGGGGCCGGCGGGGGACATCTACGCAATACGCGTATGCAACTTCCGGTACCGGCACCGGAAGTTGCATACACGTATTGCGTAGATGTCCCCCGCAGGACACCCGGGAGTCTGCTCCGGTAAGTCGAGGAGGGGGGGCAGAGGAGGACAGTGGCAGCATCTCTCGGGAGGGAGGGAGGGGGACAGTGGTAGCGTATCTTGGGGAGGGAGGGCAGTGGTAGCGTATCTCGGGGAGGGAGGACAGTGGTAGCGTATCTCGGGGGGGAGGACAGTGGTAGCGTATCTCGGGGGGGGAGGAGGACAGTGGCAGCATATCTCGGGAGGGAGGAGGACAGTGGTAGCATATCTCGGGGAGGGAGGACAGTGGCAGCATATCTCGGGGGGGGACAGAGTGGCAGCATGTTTTTTTTGGTGCTTTTTTAAAGAAAAATTTTTTCTTTAAAAAAGCACCAAACTTTTAGGGTGCAGCCTATATACGGGGGCGGCCTATATCCGAGCCAATACGGTATTTACAGCATAATAAATAACATGACTTTTTAGAGCATTTAAAATATACTTCATTGCAGTCCAACAGAGCGAGATTATAAATTCCCAGTGTGTCCCAAAAATGACTAAAAAAATAAGAATAGCGGAAAGAAAATAATTAAAAATAACAATGCGTTATGTATCTGGTGAAGAGGCACATGCTTATCAAAGAACACCACTGCTATTATATTTTAAGAACAAAAGGCAGAGTGAAATTACTTTTACTAAATAATTTTGGGCTACCCAATAAGTGTTTGTCAAGAAAATGAATTAAATTACAATTAAAAAAAAAAATTCTGTTAAGTGTGTCATTTTGTTTGCGTGATCAATGGGAATAAAAAGTAGAACAGGCATCGCTGAAAAACAATAATAGTGTCACAATTTCAGCCGTGGGAAAATCGTCAGCAAAATGAACGCAAGGAGGAAAGTCTCCAAGAAGTTTGCACGTAATTATCGCGTAGGACTCGCCGCCGCACCTCATATCCCGCAAGGAACGAGCAAAAAAAGCGGATACGGGATCGCTGCCAGGGTGATTAAGTCAGAAATTGACAGTTTTTGTTAGCTTTTCTCTGCTCTCTTATTAACTGAATTCAATTTGTTAGATATTTATGCACTGGTTAAATGGTCTTTTTTGCCAAAACTGATTTAGTTAAAAAAAAAAAAAAAATAGATAAAAAGGATTTTTTTTTTAAATCAGTTTTAGCATTAATTATTAATTTATTAAATGTGTTAAATGTTAATTTATTAACCCAGATTCTAATTTGTATATGTAATATTTTACACATCATAGCATTAATGTTAATAATAATTATTATCATAAATAATAATAAATAATTATTTATTAATAATAACGGTTTTCCTTCCACAATTTCTTGTTTTTTTTTTTTCAAGTTTTTTTTACCAATAATAATAATAATAATAATAATAATAATAATCATAAAAGGTCAATTGCCAGAGAACATTCTGTAATCTTTGATGGCATATTTTTATTCCGATATAAAAAGAGATTAAATAACCCTTTTTTGCATAAAATATGCCACAATTTGCAAATCTTTGGTATTATAGTGACTACTCAGTTTCACAGATTTAATTAATACATTTCATAAATTCAAATTGATTTAAAAATTTAAAAAATATTAAAAAAAAAAATATAATTACTATTGTACATGAATTATCTTTTACTTTTATTTTAATCTTAATTTTTTAAAAATATATATTTTTGTTTAACTTTTTTTTTTTTGCAGCCAAAATAAAATAGTAGACGTAGTCAATCAGTCACTTTTTAAGTCAATTCTTAAACATAATCTATACACGTGAAGATTTTAATACCATCCGCAAGGATGTGGAAAAACGTATGTCAATAAAAGCCCCTCTTGAGAACGGTGAATTACGTATACCGGTTCTTTCTCCTCACAGCATGATTTCGAGATAGAAGCATAAATAATCGAGCAGAAACACGGTACACGTTCTGCCTCTGTTATTTTCTTCTGGCTTGATTGGATAGGAAACAAGGTGAGGTTTTAAGAAACGGCTGAGCCGCTTGTGGTCGCTCAGCCAGGAACGCGTGTCTCGGGAAAGACACTGAATGCAAACAAGGGCAGAAAGGCGGCCACGAGCTGGGGGTTAAAAAATAAATAAAAAATAAAGAAAGCTAGAAAGCCGGCTATATTGGGGGGGGTTCAAGACGGGACACTTGCTCCCCCTCTGGAAATTATCCCCATCGATCAAAAGATAGGGGCATTTTGAATAATTACATTGTCTATCCTACTGAGCATCGATGGTCTTAGACAACATGTACAGCGGCAGGGGTTAATCTGCTTCAGGTTCTCCTGCCTACAATTTAGTTGAAAAACTAAGTCCGCCACCACATGACCCCCACCGGCAGAAACTCCGAGAAGGAGTTGCAGTATCCGCCTAGACATCATATAATCCCCGCTCTCCAATCCCTCCTTCTCCCTGTCTAGCCTTACCTGTAAAACCTCCGTCGTGGCGCAGTCTCCAGGACACGTGTAAGAACTCAAACCCGTATTTTGTACTGGGCAAGTATGTCTCCCGGCCACTTGTGGATTGGATTTCTATGAGTTTTTCCATTTTTGTTATGAACTAGTAAGATGTCCTTTTGTATCCCCAAGAGAATATACTATTTCCTGACTCTAGTTATTATTTTGTCCCACCAGAGGCGTAACAGACGTCACATTTCAACTGGCTGTTGCTCCTGTTTTGTATCGTGTGAAATCCAATTCTACAATGTATTGAGCCTACTGTTTCTACATCTCAGACTGCTGCCTTTGGCTCTTCATTTCACCATTTTTTTTACCAAAAAAATTGCTTTGTAGATACTTTGTATTTGTCAATGCAAAAAGGTGAACAAGGTGCTCCCATGTCATAGGGCCACAGTAGATACCAGGCCCCCAGTCTTTTGCTTCTGGGGCTTCACTTCCCATGGGGGTGATATGTAGCCCCCTTCCTTCCCTTTCCTGGCCAAAACCGAAACGGAGGCCTAGATTTTCTAGGGTCCCCACGAGGCCACCAGCCATAACCTAGGGCAATTTAAACAAGGAGTGAAAATGAAAACAAAAAGTGGTGCGTTTCAAGGGTTTGAGTGCTACATGGTGCATTTACCAGTTGAGCATATGGTGAAAAAAACAGTGCCCCCCACACACAGTACACCACAGTGCTAGTGTCCTGGTGGACCAAACCATTTAGCACCATGGGCTTCAGATAACCCACTCAGCCTTAGAGCCAGATCAAGCTTTCAGAGGCTTACATGGAATGGAAGGAAGTTTGACCTTACGGAGAAGGAATAAGGACATTTGCATATGCGTGAGATATGGCATGCGGCTCCTAAATCTAAGACGAGACCAACGACTGATTAGAATTTGATTCTTTACAGCAGGAAAAACGGCCGACTAGACGGGGGGCCGAATGGGGCCAATCTACAGGCAGATACTACAGTTCTAATTCATAGAAACAGCAAACAGGTGTAGTTGAAGGTTTGAAGACCTTCAAAAAGCATCAGGCATTTTAGTGCCAAATTATTATTTTTTTTTAATTTTTATTTTTTGGTCTTTTTTTGTTGTTGTTGGTCATTTAGCACACAGCAGTCTCAACGCGTACAAGCTGAGTCCCTTTAAGTTGCCCCGCTATTATTAATTATTCTGATTGGGTAGCATGATATTTGTGCCAATTGTCCTTCTAGTATAACCTTTACAAAAATCTGCAGGGAATTAGAGCCATCAAAAGAAAATGCGTGAATTTTTTTTATTTTTTTTTTCTTCTCTCGCGAAAGATTAGATTATATTGTTGTTAGAACATACTCTGTCCTTTGCATAGTCATTTAATGGAAGAATTACAACATTATCTGTAAACTAATAAGGAGGATACAGATTTAGTCCTCCCATGAGTGCGCGCAATTAGAGTATTACGTCTAAACAATGATGGAATTCATAATTGCCGCAATGAAGCTTTGCATTGTTATTCATAATAATGCAAAATTAAACCAATAAAGTATCATCAAGTACCAAGTGAGAATTTGTGTAATTTTTTTTTTCTTATTTAGTTCAAGTAATTTTGCAACAAGAGTACAATAAGTTTAAGCCAATTAATAGAAAACTTGGCAAAATTATATATATAAAAAAAAGTTCTAATGGTTTACAAGGTTTTAAGAGTTTATTAAAAATGCTATTAACTAACAATGGGAATTTTTAGAAAAAAAAATTCATGAAGGAAAACAAACTGTTTGCGATGGATTTCATTTTTGCAAATTAGATGAGCTAATGGACAATTAATAGTAAAATATATTTATGGACTTTTATATAAAAGGTGGGTGGAAAAGGCATTAAAGAAAACTCAAATGAGAAATATTTTTGGTTTAAAAAAGTTTTAAGTTTGTGAATTAAATGAAATCTGAATTTCAGGAAGCATACTTCTTTAGAGCTATAGAGCCCTTGCTACTAAAAATGTTAAGCCATCATGGAGTAAAAATATTTATCGCCATATCAGACCCACAAAAAGAACGGCGCCCTATATTCATACCTGGGAACTCTCCGGGTTTGGCCGGAGTTTGCCGGGTGAAGCACCGCTTCAAGACCCGAGTCCTCCAGGTCGCGGGGTCTTGACACGCCCCGCTCCCCGCCCATTTTCCATTTAAATGGGGGTGTTTCCCGCTGACATCGGCAGGGAACACCCCTGATGTCAGCGGAAACGCCCTTGACATCACCTGGACCTCCCACTGACATCAGGGTTACTCCCACCGATGTCAGCGGGACCTCCCACCGACATCAGGGCGACATCACAGGACCGCCCGCTGACGTCAGTTGTAACATTTCTCCAACTATGAAAGAAACGTTCCTCTTGTACTTTGTTAAATCTCTTTATGTGTTTAAATGTCTCTTCCCCCGACTCTCTCTCTCCCACCCCCTCTCTTTCTTCTCGCCCAGAAGCCGGACATATTGAGATCTCTTAGTCTTTCCTGATCATTTTTATCATTCAAGGAATGTACAATTTCTGTCGCCCTCCTCTGAACTCTTATATCCTTTAGGCACTTTCAAGAAGGGGGTCCACATCTGGCCATCTCTTATGGAGAGGCCTTAAGAGTCTTCCAAAAAACCCAAATACAAATAAGTTCAAGGGCTGCCACCAAACCACGCTCATTAGCTCGTCCTACAATCAGCCCAAGTATGGAAGAAGAAAAGGCTTAAAACTCAGCTCGCTAGAACCATCACAGAAGAAAAATCTCAATAAATCAGACTAATTGTCCCACAAGGTGCTCCAGAAATGGAATGTAGCAAACTCTTCTTTGACCAAATTACCAAAAGAAAAATAAAAAAACCCATTTTCTGTATAAGATTCCTTTGGGTTCTAAAATGAAATGATTTTACACCTATATCCGTTAATTCAGCAAACGTTTTTTTTTTTTTGGGCAGAAACGTTTTTTTTTTTCATATTCTCATTAGAATAAGTACAACTCTGCTTTCATTTTTAGCGTAAATCATAATGTGAATTTAATGTTAAAACATTTAGGTAGTTTAACGACAATGAAATTTCTGAAATATTTGTCTTTCTTCAGAAATTGTAATAATAATAATGAATTTACACAAACATAAAATGAAAACTGGGAAGAAAACTGGGAGCATATAGACCATTACTTCTTTAAGGTCACTAAGGGGTTAAACGTTTTCCTGTTTAAATGTGGGAAAGCAGAGCTTCTAATGCGTCTTGTCTGATGTGCAGAGGTTGTAACATCGAGTAAGTCTCATAGGGGTTTCGGGGAACCTCATTAGAGGTCCTTAAGTTGAGGTCTGCTTACTTTAGCGGGTTTTTTTTATTCATTCTTGCGGCCGCTGGGACCAGGGAGCTGCTATCTGGCTGGCGGGTGATGGGGCAACCTGCTAAGGACTAGTGATTTTCGATTCTATTTGATGAAGTATATTTTGTTATTTCTCCGAAACAAGAGACCCTGTTATCCTGGGAAAGGATAAGTCAAATGTCTGTTTTACAATAGCCTTGTCTTGCCCTGCTGAAGGGAACATGCAAACCCCCTACCCTCTCATACTATTTAAAATAATATTTCAAATAAAAATATATATATATTTAACAAAATGAACAGAAACGCCCTATTAAACAAGGGGGCTGATGATTGCCCCCCTACCCAGTGTGCAGTGGAGTAGAGGGAAACCTATATGGGAAGGTCTGAGAACCCACATATAATGCCTCTGATAGAGGCCATAAAGGGGTTAAATATAGAAAATGATCTTATTGGTGACACAGAGCTCATCCTGTGACTCCCCGTCACCTCTATGCCGTGCCTGGTGGGGTGAGTGGTTGAAAATATGAAAAATATTTTATTAAAATAAAATTAAAAAAAAATTTACAAAATAAAAAATCAAGCTGGTCGTCCCAAAAAAAAAAAAAAATATATACAAAAAAATTATATAAATAATAATAATAATAATAAAAAAAAAATATATATATATATTCGGTCCCCAATAGCAGCTGATTGTAAAACGGGTGTTGGTTGAATAGGAACATGTATATCTACCCTCATGCCGCCAACAGCCCCATGGACTTGATGGTCCCTACTAAAATGAATGATTTAATACTTAATCTCATAATCTATGACCAGCCAGAAGAGTCGGGTCAGGCCGAGTACAATGGCCTCAGCGCGGGGTTATCTCTGTTCTCTGAACAGGAACGCGGGTCCTACACGACAGAGAGAATATGTAAGAGTACATATATTTGTATAAATCTATGATTTTTTTTTTGACGCCAGAATGTTTGATCTTTTTTATTCACTGTTACATTACACAAAATTTGCTCGCAAAATCCTAAATACACCGGCACAGTTTTCCGCACATGCTCCATTATAATTTCTCAATGGAAAAAACAATAAATATTACACTGAAAAGCGTAGCGTTCATCTCATCCATGGAAATAAGCACAGCTTAGACAAAAAAAAAGACATGGAAAGGAAGCATTATTCATCCTCCGCAGGAAGCGGCGTCCCACCTTCCACCGAGAGCACAGCCATTGTTGAGATGCATCGCTATTGTTACTCCTTTTCCACTCTGTTAACTTAGTATTAAATTTGCAACCAAAGGACTAAGTGACACATGACCCGATATTAAGAGTCATGGGGGGGGGGGCGCTTTCCAGAGACACAACCGGCTGCGGCGAAGAGACTACGGTGCGCCAAGTAATATGTCATGCCCTCTGGCAAGAAAAACAGCATTGTATTCATAATCAGTGAATCAGCTTCTCGCCCTGCTGAGAGGACAGATTAAGCAGTAGCGAGTCCAGCTGTGGTAGCAATACGCAGATAGATGCTTCACTCTGAATAATATCACAGATGCTACCAGGTGTTGTATTGTCTTCCTCGAAAACGTTCCGGGCCCCTTAATAACGTTACAGCCTAATGTGAAAGCTTCCACGGGTTAGAGTTGGCCGTCAGATTCTAATTCGACAACTAATTCTTTAGAGATTCAATCAGAAGCTCGACATGACCAAAATGTAAAGGGTCCTAGGTTTTGTATTATAGAAATTTGCAAGCTGCTAATGATTAAAATGGCCGATATAGTCGCATTACCAAAATGTATATTGGTGGAATTTGTTGCATAAATTAATTATTAATTAACCGTATAAGCTTTTAATTTCTCTCACATTCTCTCATTTACTTCTTACCTTCTTCACCAGATGCTTCCGTGTCCCTGTCTCCTTTCCAACAGTTCTGCTTCTTCTTTCCTCTTCTTGTTCTTCTGTTTTCTTTCTTTTTCTGCTTCTCCCGTCTCCTCTTTCTTCGCCTGCTTCTCCGTGAACCTGGCCTCCCGGTGCACTTCCATTTTGCAGAGGTCCACCGAGAGGCCAAAATAATCCAGACAGATTCATGGAGAAAGAGAGGCGCTCATAAACGCTTCTCATTCTCCATGAATCTATCCAAAGTGCTGCCAAAGTGCCACCTGGATCCCAAGAACCCAACGGGACCTAAGTAAGGGCCTGCTTTGGTCCTGCGACTACAAAGCTAAATTCGGACATATGAGAGAGGGAGTAAGAGAAAACACCTGGAGTGCACAACGAGTTATGAAATGCAAACATTGGCAAGTTTCTGAGCTGGCCCTGTATAATGCATAGTTAAATCAATGAGATGACTTTCAAGGGAAGTCCTAAATGCACAACAGAACCTTGCTTAAAAGAGACCTTTACAAAAGCAGGTCCATAAATCATGGTTAATTTGATGACATCACAGATCTATCTTACCCAAACCATACTTTCCAGCATTACAAACACCGGAAGAGGGGCTGTATTTTTTTACCAGGTATGGTTAGAGGTTTGGCCAAAGGACGTGTAAAGTAGATATTCTGCTAAACGAGCAAAACACTTATAAGAAGAATGTATTGTCAGCACAGAGATACTCAACCCAGCAAACATTCTAAGTGCGTAGAAAAGTGGGGCATCAGAGGAGGGAACTGGGGCACAAAGGGACTGACCACATTTTATTCCACATCTCATTTTGAGTGAATAAACTCATTTTGCTTGTTAATGACTTGGCATAAAGAGTTATCTATTTACTTAAAGGTATTTATTGTAAATATATATTTTTTTTTTAAAAAAAACATTAAAAAAGGAAATTTCTGGCTCCTGAAACCAATGAAGTTCTATTATTCTTATAAAACGCCACCCAGTATAAATAACAAATATTCTGTTATATACATTATAAACTGGATTTTACATTTTACTAATATTTACATTTTCATTGATAAATGCTAAATAATCTGATTTATATGGCAACACCAAAATCAGTTGAGAATTAGTTTTACTTCTGCCAGGAGCTTATCAGAGCAGCAAATACAACATACAATCGTGTAAACGGATCAGCATAAAACATGCATCCTCATTTTGGGGTTTCTCGCGCGCGGTTCATAGAAATCCACGATCCCACCTACTCACAGCAGCTGCTCAGACATAATCCTGGAAATTATAATGCCTAGAATGTAAAAATGATATAATTACTTACGCGGAACTTTAAACCATTCCACGTGAGGTAGTAATTATGAGCTTGACCCGCCATGTATAGATTAGCGTCTGTCACAAGGCAGTGTTCCGAGGAGAACATACATGCATTCCGTGTTGTAAGGTGAAATTGTGTATGTGTAACTGCTCATAATTTTTTTTTTTTTCTTGTTTAAATATCATATTTCTTTGTGGATTCAGATTATCATTACATAAGTTATGGTGGGTAAAGGTGATGGAAAACCCTTCCACTTACAATTAAGGGGGTAGTAGAAGCATTATTCAACACTCATCTACAGACACCAGACGGCTTGTTTTTCCCTCAGAAATCTCATGGTGCTGCCACAACCACAAGGGATTCTGGGTAGGCATATGCAAATAAGGTCAACAATAATCACCTTTTGCCTCTATATATACACTTTATACATGGATCCCTTGAAAGTGATTGCCCGCTGTACAGGACAGCCTTTAGACAATGAGGTTGTGATACTGGTTTAATATTTGAGGCTTGGGGTAGCACGAGAAATACCATTACATAAGTTATGGTGGGTAAAAGGTGATGGAAACCCTTCCACTCAAAATTAAGGGGGTAGTAGAAGTATTATTAAACAAATAATTAAACATTCCCTTGAAAGTGATTGCCCGCTGTACAAGACAACCTTTAGACAAAGCTCGGGTAAGAGGTGCAGTCGGCGCACGCAAATAAGGTCAACAATTACTTTCAAGGAATCCATGTATAAAGTGGATATAGAGGCCAAAGGTGATTATTGTTGACCTTATTTGCATGTGCCTACCCAGAATCCCTTGTGGTTGTGGCAGCACCATGAGATTTCTGAGGGAAAAACAAACATCTGGCTTGTCTGGTGTCTGTAGATGAGTGTTTAATAATGCTTCTACTACCCCTTTGTGGATTCAGAAAATATCAATGCCCCCAGCCATGGCAGATGATCAAACTCCTCCCCATTAATTAAAATGGTTCAAATGACAAGGGGGTTCGGGATAAGGTTCTGCTGGGTGCAAAGATCAGTCTTGCATGCAATGGGTTAATAGTAAAAGGATCTGGTCTATATGAATCTTGATTTGCTAACCCTCAGCACCTCTTCCTTAAATATGAACTCATGGATAAATACTTGTAATTCTTCTTTTCCCTTATGCCTATTAAAATACATATAAACACCCATGCATGTATTCCTTACTCCTCCTTACTTCTGATATATATATATATATATATATAGTTTATTTTGTAATGATTTGATTATGTTTTGACTGATGGATCTTGTGATCCACGTGTTGTGATCATTTGTGATCTGGTGTCTCATTTGTCTCAGTCTGTGTGTTTTCACTTAAAAAATATGGATAAAAAGTGATTTGCGAAAAAAAAAAAAAAAGAATGATTTACCAGTGCCCAGATCCAAACATAAAAATCAAAAAAAAACAAAAAACAAAAACCAAACAAAACATAAGCTCACTTGTCACATGAAGGCATCTCATGAAAGGTGCATAAACAATGCTTTAAATCCATACATGTGACATAGGTTTCACTATTCCTTCATATGGTCTCATTAGGGTTATAGTGGGACAGCCATTCCGAGGATCCAGAAATGTATAAACCCGCAAAAGGTTGTCGTTGGTTGGAACATTACGCTTCTTGTGTTTTAATTGGCCATCAACCGACAGTCCAATCAACGAAGGCTTCGAGTCCATAAAACAAACATAATGACACATTCTTAAATGGAATCCTCGATGCGCACGTGTAAGCAGTGCACTGCAGTAATAAGGACACACGTAGTCAATGTTTTGGTCAATACCTCTCGGCATGTTTGTCTGTATGCAGTGTTCTTTCTTGCAGACGTCACTTACTAACGAACACGCTGAAAGATCTATTACTGTACTTACACTACTCCCTGCACCCGTCCTTCACACTTCAATGGGTGATCACTATAAATATTCTGATAAGCCTAGTTCTCTCCTCGATCCTCATAAAGCAGGCGGAGGACGGCAGATGTATCTGCGTTCACTACAAGATCCATATCGATCCGGCTGAATGATATGAAAAACAAACTATGAACTATCAAGCTGTGTAGTGGAAGTCCTTGCATGTTAGTGCATAAGCTAATGTCTTCCATACCCAAGACACGCCATCATTAGTAATTTACATGGGTTCATTACTCACATCGAACCCAAATAACCCAATGTAAGGCAAATTATCGTCCATCAACTGGATTGTGTAGAGTAACTGTGAAGGAATAGCTACTTAGCTGAACTATACTATCATCTCTTCTAGAAGTTTCTTAATTTATTTAATCCTTGTGCTCTGGGGATACCAATTATCCCAAAAAAGTAAGATGGGTGATGGATTTATTTGGGGTTCACCCTAATCTGTTGACCCTCTATAGTAAACTTGTTGGTACCTGAAACAATATGGGATCTGGAAAGGTAAGGTATATGAGATATTTGCAAAGTTAACAAGTTACGGACGCTCACTAGGAGGCCACCTGGTGAACTTCAAGAAGATGCAAGAGGAGAAGCAGAGTTGCGGGGCAAGGAGACAGGGACACAGAAGTGGCCAGCAGTGAAGGTAGGGAGACATTCAGAGAGAGCATGAAAGAGAATGAATGAGAACCTGAGAGAGAGTGAATGAGAGGGTGAGAGAGTGGGCGAGAGTGTGAAAGAGCATGAGAGAGTGAATGATGGTGAGTGACAACAAATTTCATTTCCAAATGTAAAAAGCCCTCCGATTTTCATCCGAACCGATCAGGCAGAAAACGAATGGACCAAAAACAAAACTAAAACCATGTCCGACTCGTTTTTGCTCCAATGGCACAAGTCTAATATTGACCTTTTATAATCAGTTATGTGGCAACTGTCTTAACTTCGAAGTATTAGAATAGCTTAATCTTAGCTTTATCTTTTTTAGACTAGGTTAAGGAGAAAGGAATCCCGTTATTTTAGGACCTTCCCATTTTAGGAATATAAAGGCAAGATACACGTGAGGGCATTTTAGAGTCATAAGATATACTCACATTTAAATTTTTAGCAATAACATTAGGTAAGGAAATCAGGCTAAGAATTTTTTTTACTAGACTTAAGTATTTCATGTTTTGGGTTTTGAATCAAGAAAAGTAGGTTTTTGGGAGCACCGCAGGCATAAGCACAGCTAGTACTATCTCTATAGGTTCAACCCCCACCTAAAGTACAAAGGAAGTTTGACAGTTTAACTACGGAAAAAAAAAGTATGTCATATGCATTATTGTCATGTCTGTATCAAGTGTGTGAATGATTGGAACAACTTCTGTATAAAAAGTCTTTAAAACTTTCCTGAGACAAGTTGTCTGCGTAAAGTTGTGAACGGTTCCTGACAATGCGCCTCGTTAAAAGATATTAGCCAATAAACACAGATTATGTTGAAGAGCACGTGAGACCGGCGAGTGACTTATCCAATGGCATAGAATTGCGTAATTGTCTCCCTTTTTATTTCGCTAATGTAATAAACGATTTGTTTCAGTACTGTATGCCGGCGCGTTTCGCTGCCGTACACGATTTCTTTAAATGCGATGGGGAGCCCCACTGCCGACCCCATTTTTCTGCGACAGCGAGTGAACTTGCAATTAAGAACAGTCATCCCACATTCTGCACGGAGAACGGTAAAAATATGGAAGAAATGACAAACGGTTAAACATTTTTCAGAATTAGAAATTCTGTTACATTCAAACCTCACGGCGATACATTTGAAAACTCTTTTTTTTTTTGCTAAGCTAAAAAGTCTATGACATGGCAAAAAAATATAACCATTGAGTGAAAGTGTTTGTTTTTTTTCCATGACAATTTTAGATCCCTTCTGGAGCAGAATCATGATGGTGAGAGCTTTTAGAGATTAAGAGCAGCGTGGGAGCTCGGAAAGTAGTATCTTGTTGGCTGAAATAAAAGAGACTTTAAGTAAATAATTGATATAGGAAAAACAATGCCTTCTAATTTGTTTCCCAAGACATTTGTTTTCGAACTAGTTAGAATTAGGATGAGATCCTAATTAGTTTACAGTGTGAGGCAGTCCAAATACATTTTGAAACTTTGGTAACTAAGTCCCCAAAAAGGAAACACAAAACTTCATTAAAGCTTAAGAATTATTTTTTTTTTTAAATGCTTAAACTACTGTATTTGCTTGATTATAAGACGACCCTGATTATAAGATGACGAATTTGAATATGAATTTAGGAAAAAAAAAAAAGAAAAAGCCTCAATATAAGACTACCCTATAGGAAAAAGGTTTTACTAGAAAATACTAATTCACATGTAAACTATCATATTTAATAAACACTATGATTGAAAAAAAAATAAATTTTTGTTTGTATTTCCTTTTATTTGCTACTCCCCCAGATATGCCGTATACGCCACCACAGAAATGCCTTATGCCCCCTATATGCCACTCTGCCCCCAGATATGCCTTTTAACTGCCTATTTGCCACTCTGCCCCCAAGATATGCCTTATACACCTATATATACCACTCTGCCTCCCTGACATGCATTTTAACCCCCTATTTGCCACTCCCCCAATATGCCTTATACACCCCTATATGCCACCCTGCCTCCCTGATATGCCTTTTAACCCCCTATATTTCACTCTGCATCCCTAATATGCCCTTTAACCCCCTATATGCCACTCTGACTCCAGAAAACCATTTAACCCCCATGCCACTCTCACCCCCCGACTTATCAGTGCATCCCTTAACTTGTGACCGGTGCTTCAGACTCCCTGGTGTCTAGTGGGGCAGCCGGTGGGCTTCTATGGGATGCAGACCTCCGCTGCTGGCCAGTACTTCCGCCGGGGCTTCTATGACTGAGCGCCGGCATCACATGACCTTCCGGTGCTCCACCGTAGAAGCCCCGGTGGAAGTGCCGGCAGCAGCGGAGGTTGTCTGCGCGCATTGCACAGACGCCCACCGGCTGAGAGAGAGTAATCCAAGTGTTCCTTAGACAACTGAAGTAGAACCTCTGCCTCGATAAACTCACATGCATCAAACGTCTCCATCTTTTTTCCTAATTGAGGCCCCATTCCCTCATTTTCAAAGCAAATTGTAAAAAAAAAACTATTGTAAAAAAATATTATTTGAGGCCTTCAGCAAATTCTTTATCCTCTTCTTCCTTCCTTCTTTTGTTTTTTAATCGAACTAATCCTTGTTTTATGTTCCTTTTCTCATTTATGTATCTAAAGGACATTTTATCTCCCTTTTTTACCGACTTGGGTGTTTTTTTTCTTCTGCAGGGGTTTTGGAAGCTCTAATAACTTTGCCTCCTTCTGCCTAATCTTATAGATCTGGCGATTTTTCTCACTCTGGGTTTTTTTAATAATTACGAAATTCCAACTTTTTTTTTTTATTTTTTATTTTTTTTTACTATTTTGGCCACTTCTGCGGAGTACCATGGTGGTTTCTCTTTTTCTCCTGCCTAATTCATTAAGACCATCCCTTTAAGGTGATTGCTTCCATGCTACACAATTAAAGTTGGTTTCAAATACATTGTACTGATCTGTAAAAAAGTAGAATTTGTAAAATGGACCATAAAAACCCAAGTTAATTGATATTTTTTATTGCTGCACGGCTGTTGCTTGAGATATCTCATTCTTCTATAGCTTTCACAGACCTTTAAATTCAAATCGGGATTTTGACCTGACCTGAGCTTCGACAACTTTTTTATTTATTTATTTTTTTTACTTTAGACTGGGTAACAATAACCGTAAAGGTTCTCAGTTATTCAAGTGTATTTCAAATTCCACTTCACGGAGCGCACCAGCGTACACAATGCAAGAAAATCCTGTCACGAACACTCTTTGAATTAATCAAAACAACCGAACAAATCATTGATCCACCTGGGTTCTTGCAAGGATATCATTAAAACCTGCACTCCTGCGCGCCCCAGAGCCGACATCTGGACCTGAGCCTGGAAAACAAAGCTATACCCAAGAAATTTTTTTTTTGTTTTCAGTGGTTAGTCTAAAAAAAAATTGTTTTTTTTGCCGTACGGGTTCTGTTTGCTTTATTAACCCCTTAAGGACAATATATCCAGCTGCTCCCTACCTTTTACTGCAGCCACAGTCAGCAATGCTGAGCATCAGGATATGATGTTGTATCCCGGTGTTCTGCGTGGGCAGCGCAGAGTAAGATTGGTATGAAGGCTGTGCCAGCTAGGCACGGTGCTCCATGAGCTATATCAACCCGTTACAAAGGAGGTTTTTGACCCCCCCCAAGCGCCACAAGCAGAAGACAAGGCCATCTGGCACTAGTTGTGTGGCTGAGGGGAGTCCATGTTGGCCTAGATGAGAATATGCCACTTCATATGATATGTATCTACTGTAACTCACTAAAACTGAGTCAAAATGTATTGGATTCGTTCAATACAAAATATTCACCAGACCGTACGAAAAAATATTTTTCTATGTAAGTACGAGTCAATATATTACATTCGTAAACGTTTCTTTGCCGTATTTTTTCCCCAGACGAAACATACATTTCTGCAGATGAAATATCTGAAATGTAATAGATTTTTACAGAAATGTATTATTTATATGCATGTCTGTGCTGTCTATAGGCAAGATGTTCTATAACATCTTACTTATACATATTTGGAGTCTTCAGAGGAAGAAACGTATCCTTCCTATATTGTTTCTGTTTTGTTGGGCTTAATCCGATCTGACTTCCCATGCGTAGGACTTTGATACTCAGAAGACAACCTGTGCCGTGGTATGATTTCTACCATTTTGGTGAGACTATCAACGCAGACATGAATGGGAATATTTAAGATTGACTCGAAATAGAAGATATTTCGATGACGAAGCAAACCTCTAGAAGATGACAACCTCCGATGACTAAAGCTGATGGTCTACAAAGATGAGTCTTTGTATTGCAATCTACATGTTCATTTTTAAAAATATCACTGATAAGAAGTGATTGTAGTAATATTTAGTATTATTTTAAGGATTTGATGCTCTCTTTGGCTTAACCATTTAGCTGCCTTAAATGTTGTTATAAAAGAGGTTAATCTATGAGGACCATGCCATGGTCATTATCTTGGTTGACATTTCAATGAGTTTTCTTCTTTAGATACATAGATATGTACTTATTATTATTATTTATTAATACTTCAAGAAAGCTTCCTGGATATCCCAAGATTTCTTGAAATGAGTTTTATTCCTAAAAAATGTAAAATAATTAGTAGTTATTGGCCCTTTCGTACTTCATCCACACTTTAGGACTTAGTCTCTTTCGAATTCCTGGTCTAAAAGTGACATATTTAGTTCTGCTAACCAATTATTATGTTTTTTTCTATGTATATCTATCCAAATACCCATAGAAAAAAAAATCTTTTTTTGGGGGGGGCAATATAATCCAAGAGATTATAATATGAACAAAATACTCTCGATATTTTACCATGAATTTTGGAAATATATTCGTATGTTTCACAATTTAATTTATTCAATAGATTTCAAGCTAAAGTATCTCCCTATTGGTCTCGTCAGTATAAAAATGTACAGCCTCGTATCCTAGAAAGCACAAAAAAGCCATAAACTGGCTGTTATAGAATAAATATTCTATGTATCTGGCATCAAGGTTATCTGGCTAACAGTGTTCTACTTTATTGTTAATCATTAGAAGCTTTTAGGCCAGGACTGGACATTTTTATAGCACTCACAGCTAAACATTGAATGGATAGCTGAAGAGGCAGATCATGGAAAAAAGCATAGTTTGGGTTATAAATCCAGTCTTTGGAAAGAGGCTGCATAATAACGTATGGTAGGAGATTCTTTTGTCATTATACTTTTTTTTGCCCAAGATGAGACAAAATCACTTCGAAACTGCATCCGGAACCAATGATAAAGCGGAAAAAGCTTTTTCAAGTTAAACATGGGAAACCACACATTTTCTATAGGAAAGAATAACAAAATGAGAAATTGGGAGTTATTATAACTAAATCTTTTTTTTTACCAGGACAATAGATGGGGAAGTAGATTTTTTTTCTAATTTTAATAATGTAATATAAGAAGACTTCTTAACAAACGTTTCAAAACTTAGTAACAGATGCTAAATTAATCTTTAGGGAAATAGCCGATGTCAAAACTCCTCTTAGTTGTATAAATCTTTATAGAAGCAGCTTTATTCTGGGTGCTTTCAGGTACGTGGGGACTTTTGAGTCTCCGGGTGAAGCACTGCTAACCCAGGTCTCCAGGTCACTTTTCTTTTTCTCATGGCTGGGAAAGCCTCATATAGTTATATCTAGCCTCCTCGCACTATCCCTACTTTTTCAAGACTATCTGAGGATAGCCCTGCCCTTATGAGCAGCTAGGCCTGACCTACGTAGGACTAGCCCGTTTACATGGCTGACTAGTCCTACCTTTTCATGAAGTCACTCCCTTGAAGAGGGAGAGCTCTGGGCAACCAGCCTTGAGAAGTATCCAGGTATAACCACTGAAGTCCTAAATAAGTCCTAGAAGTCTGGTTTTCCCATGTACATTTCCACATGTCCCTATGTTTCTTGACACCACTCTGAATTTACAATGTTTCTGCTTTTTTGCCCCCCCCAACTTCAGTAAACAATTAGAAGGCATGCACCCTGCTGTCAATGACCATGCCTGGGAACCTTCTGGGAAGTCCCAGGGTTTTTACCCCACCCTCATGGTCTCAGGGTGAATGGGCAGATTCTCAGGGTAACACAGTATGAGTGAGTTGATGCCACCATATTTTACTCTGATTGAATGGTATCTGAGCACCCATAGTGAATCTATTTTCTTCTAATATTGGGGTGATATTTCCCTGCTGAAACACCACATTGAACGAGTGCTTTATGGCAATGCTAATGGGGTCCAATCCATAGACTTCCATTAGTCAGAGTGTCCAGCTTAGGTGCTTAAGACTGAGCCATTCTATGGTTTCCCATAGGCAGTATGCTGGGTGTTTTTCCAGTATATTGGGTTCAGATTACAGAGCGAGAACTCGCTATTCTATTCTGCTCTCGTATTTTCAGATGAGCTCGCGATCAAACATTGATGAATCTCCTTGCTTCGCCAAGAAGCGAAATCCTTCACACATCCACCTAATTTAAGAAAAGAAATTAAAGTTTAAACCAACATAAACACATTACGAGTCGTTAGTGTAATTAAAAAGGAATGTATAATTAAAATATTGGTGTATTTTAGCCGAAAATGCATCTGCCGTAGAACATTTTAATGAACTGCTCATCAAAGCCGTCTCCGGAGTAAAGGGGCAAGTTTAGCATAACTGGAAATTTAAGTGTTTTCTCCTTTTTGGCAAGAAAAACTCTGTTCCCCTTGGCTTAAGAAAGCACGACTATCATAGTTTCGAGAAAGCTAATAAACAATCCTAAATGGTTATGATCATTTCAATGATTTCAACTGATGCTATCTTTTTTTTTTTTTTTATCCCTTAAGAATCGTGTTTGCCGTAATTACTTCTGCTTTGTCCTTTCCTTAAGATAAATGATTTTGTAATTAGTTATGAAGGAACGCGTGATCGTTCCGAGACATCTGTCAAGTTGCCATGAAGCATTTGTCCCTTTAGCTATATTTGAAGCTTAATGTTTAATAGCCTAGCGTTATCTTGCTATTGCATCTTGGTAGCCCTATAACCAGTATAACCTAATCGTTGGGTTACAAGCGCGAAAACATTATACGCCAACCTAGAGACTTCTTGGGAAGGCCTAGAATCTAGAGCCCTGCGCGGGACTGCTTTTTTAATCCCGCTCCCGCTGTTTTTAATCCCGCTCCCGCCCGCTCCCGCTGTTTTTAATCCCGCTCCCGCGATGTGGGTGTTCCGCTCCCGCCACATTTGTGGCCAATCCCGCCCGCTCCCGCCACATTTGTGGCCAATCACGCCCGCCTCCTTACCTGATTTCCCGCGCAGTCCCGCAAGTTGTTCGCTCACAGCGTCTCTTCTCTTGCTCCGCCCAGGAACAAGGCGGAGTCACGGGAAGTGATGTCACATCACGTGACTCCGCCTTGTTCCTGGGCGGAGCAAGATAGGAGACACTGTTATGGAGCAGCGAAAAGACAGCAGTGCCTGACCGCCCGCTCCCACCTGCAGCCCCAGCAAGACCGCCCGCGCCCCCAATGCAGTCCTCTACTAGAATCCTTCGTCTAAACTAATAAAACAGATGATGATAACATTGGATTAATATAACTACACCATCGCTACCTACAACTCACACTTATTGGATGCCAACTAATTGTCTCCATAAAAAATGGTATTCTCCACTATTTGTAAAAATGTATATGAGAAACCATAGCGGTCACCTTAATATCGATGCAGTCAAGATTCTATGGTCGATTTGGCACAACGTACTATTATATTAGATACTAAATAACCAACAATGGGTAAACTGGCAATACTAAAATCTAAAGGCTTGTTTGCGTTGCTCTGCATCTAATATTTTCTCTACACACTCGTACCGTTCACATGTCTTTTTTTTAGATATCTCCAACTCTAGGCCAATGTGTCGGAGAGGCTTATGGGAAATCCATTTCTCGACGGACTCTCGAGGATTGTAGGTTCTAAGACGCTGGCCTAGAACGTGAGTATATATTGACAAGGATTTATTTGTCGGTATGTCATGCAATGAAATTTCCAAAGATCTATAACAGCGTGTGCTTATAATGGCAACATTTATGGGAGAATAATACCGTATATAATCCACTTAAAGAATATACCTCAGGCAGGTTGAATGTATTAGAGAAAATGACGTTAAACCAGTCAAAGTGGACTTTTCAATCGAGGGATTATTCCAATAGTCGGTTCAGGTGACTACTGGTTTAGATTTAGGTTTTGTTATTTAGTAGAATTCTATTGGGGTATTTGTGGAATTTAAGCGGTCATGTTCAAAAGAATTATAAGTATTATTATCTTTTATTTATATAGCACCAACAATTTACACTTCGTACAATACATACATTCAAGGGGTCTGGCAAAACTAGAACTGACGAACGAAGACAAACCGATATTAGGTAAAGAGGGCCCTGCTCGCAAGCTTACAATCTAGAAAGAGTGGGGGAGAGAGAAACATAAGACATGTAGAAGGTGCGAAAGGTAGGGGACCGGGATTAGGAGAGATGTCCAAAGACGCAAGACAGAAAGAGAGGTGGCGAAAGATTTTGACTCGTCCAATAGAGTACCGTGGGCACTGATGGGATGGCAAAGGATTGGCGCCCTCTACTGGATAAGAGATGAAGGAATGTGTTGCAGGCTTCTAGACGGCTTTACAAGAGAGTGTTACATATACTGTTTACTGTTAGAGTGGAAAGAGGCAGTAAGAGGGCAGATATAGAAAATAAGGGGTTCGTAGAGCAGAAAATGAGAAAATAAAACAGATCTAAGAGAGACAGACATGACACTTTGCCAAATGAAAACAATCAGTAAGAGAATGTCATTTACTGGATACATGGGGGCAAAGGGTTAACTCAGCACAGAAACAGAAAAAACAATAATACACAAAACAGTTAAAGATGAATATGGAGATCTCCTGATCCGGTCCGTATACCTTTTTGCAGATGTGTAGTGGTTTAGTTATTTCCAGTGAAACGAAGAAAACAAAATGTCTGTCTAAAAAAAAAAAATAAATCTTCAAAAAACTCAATTTTAGATTGTCTACCTGGATTTTTTTTAAAAAAAAGCCACCTATGATATATAAAAGGAAAGTACAGGAAAGGAAAGTACATGTGTTGTTAAGTTTCTAACTAATTAAAAGAGGTTAAGAAAACAGAACGCATTCCTTGTAACCTATGCCATATTTATTTAAAGATGGAGCAAAAGCAAAACTTATACTAAATGCGAGTCATTTTTCATTGTCAGGATTGCGCGTCTGCAGGATGTGAGGTCAAGGAACATTTTTCATTAAATGTAATTAAAAGCTTTTGAATTATGTGTTTGAAATAAATACATGGGCCTCCTATGGTTTTTGCATTAGTATTCAGCGTTTGCCGGGCGCCTGGTAATTCTTCATGTGCTTTGAAACTATCCTGACTCGATTAACCCTTCGGGCGCCAGCGGGTTGAGCCGTGGGCAATACGCTTTAAGTTCCTTGAGAACTTTCGAAGGTTAACTAACTTCTCGAAAATAGGAATCATCTTCGGTTCCAGTCATCACAATACCCCCAGTAATATATTTCACAGACACCCAAACCACGTCCATAGGGAAACCAGATGTCCTACTTTTACGAGGACAGCGCCGGCCGGTAACTATCTCCAGAAGCATCTCCACCCTGCAAAGCCTTGAGGTAAATTATTAAATTCATTATCAAAATGAACTTGGTCTTTTGATGTAAGCATCAGTTTAAAATGTCATCATAAAATCCTCTCAATCCTATTTATTTTATGTAAAGGAACAGTCGACAAAATTATAATTTTAATCTTTAATACATTTTGAAATATTTTGAGTTGGCTTCAATTGATTTAATTGCAGGCCATTTGGGGTATGAAGTCCTCAATTATGGAGTGATTCCTCCCCTGAGTGCCCCTACTGAAACCGGGAAGTACGCACAATGGAACTTCCACTGAGCAGCCAATCACATGCATCCTAGCAAAACATCACTGTTCACATAGCATATGTGTGATTGGCTGTAGCTACTCCCATTGATTTTAATGCAAGCTCATCTCCTATTGAGCTTATTACTCTATTAAGCACCTTACATCTCGGCTGTGTAAGTCACATGTTATCTAATAAAAATATTTTGGACCATATCTTTTCCTTTTTTTTTTACATTCACAACTTTTGTCTTATTAATGATAGTCCTTCTATTTCTTATGACTGCCGAGGACCAACCTTTAACCAGATACATTTCTAAATAATAATTACAGCTTTAAATGATTATATAGCATACTAGCGTGATATTATTGTGTAGATAGCTTTTATTGTATCCAAAACTAACATTTATGGTATTTTATCTAGGTTAGAAAAAAAAAATGAAGGATAATACGTTTAAACGTAATTCTATATATTAGATACTCATTTTTTAACAACTGGCTGAAGATAGGACCCCAGGAGCGGAGATTAGGACAGACGATGGTCCAATGGGACAGATACCGTATCGGAAGGCAGAAGAAGAGTCAGTAACCAGACGGGGTCAAAACCAGAACAAGAAAACATCAGAAACCATAGCGATAGCTTAAACATGGCACAGACTCTATATACTTTTATATTATACATACTATAATATTTATATTATACTTTTACATATATATCAAAATTTTATGAACATTTTTAACCCCTTAATGACAAAGCCCGTATATGTACGGCTCAAAATGCATTGTTTTCAATGGGTTTAGGGACCGCCCATTGTCCTTAAAGGGTTACAGCGTAATAAATTATATTCACACACATCTCCATATATAAATCTGTAATAAACTCATTTTATTTACAGGGCTCTGAATTTTTGTGCAGTATGAAATATTTGGGAAGTTGCTGTTATTGTTTATTTTCAATGCAATAGCGCATACATTGCGAGGAAAAAAAAGACTATTTCAGGCATTGTAAGTATATTCTATGCGATATTCCATTTCGCATTTTATGAATACAATGCGACTTTAAAGCCATTAGTCATAGCCACAGAACCGTAAGAAGAAAGAAAACTATGTATATAAACAAAATCTATATATTCCAAGACATTACTAAACCATTGTCAACTTTGTCTTTCTCCTCTGGCAATTCTCTTAATATTTGCATATCGAAATCTAATAAAACAAAAATCACATGATATTTTCCCAAAAGAAATGACATTAATTTATTTACGTGTGCATTTAAAGAAACAGAGATGCTTGTATGACTTTTTAAATTATTTTGGACCCATTTTTTTAATTTACATCCATTCCTTTGGACAATCTTTTTATTATTATTAATATTATTATTATTATTATTTTATATATTTTTTTAAATGCATTTATTGAATGTGGACACAAGCAATCTTTCTGCCATGGGACATCCTGAATGCAAACTGAATGCAAAAACCATGACCACTGGTACTGATACGACTAGAGTCTAGACATGAACAAATACAATAAATATGATCCAAACTACAAAACGTGCTTTGGGGACCAAAAATCTGCTTACTTTAACACAAATGTAAAAGTTTATTGATTGTCTCGACCATAGACAATGCCATCCTCGAAAATGTGTCAATGTCGCCCAACATTCATTAAAAAAAAGTACATTTTAGGCATTATATTTGGAATTATCTAATATATTGGTCGCCATGTTTTTTTTTTTACCGTTAAAATGATAATTTGCGGTTTTCCATGGCATTATTTGGCGTAACCCGTTCTCAATATTTATGAACAGATCAAAGAAATATGATATTGTAAGAGCCAACACACGGATCGATCACAAATTCGCAGCATGTAAGAAAGTTTTCAGGACAAAAATATTCAAAATATTTATGCTGCGCGTCCCCCATATTTTGCATTCATATTTGAAGAATTACTCATGAATATGCACAGAGAATTCCACTTCCATGCTATTTTATGCTATAGACCAGAATCTGTCAAACGTAATACTTTTAGGATTTCTTGAGGGAATAGAGCCTGCACAAAAGATGTATGTTTTTCATTAGTTTCCACAATCCTTCTCTGTAATATCTCCTAATGGTTCAGTTTTCATAAAACACAGTTCCCAGGGTGTAAAACTTCACTGCAACAAAAATATAAGTTTCTTTCTAACAAGTTGAAGCCATCTCTTTCTTGAATTATACACAAAACAGTTTTTAACCCCTCAACGACAAAGCCCGTACATGTACGAGCTCAAAATGCATTGTTTTCAATGGGTTTAGGGACAGCCCCATTGTCCTTAAGGGGTTAAAGTCGAGAGATTTAGATATTTGCATTTTCTATGGCCTACGTTGAGTTTTTGTTCGATAAATTTGTTTTGTTAATGAAGTACCTGACCTGTCATCAGCATTAAAGTGTTTTTAATTTAAAATAATGTATATGCCGTGTATGTTTAACAAAATTTTAGGGTCCCACGGTAAGCTTGATTTACTTTATAATGAAGCCCACGAGGGTCTGAATGGACTAGAGTGGACCTTGATAGAGTGCCGAGCAGGGCTAGGCTAAGGTCTTGGTAGGAGGATATTGGTGGTCACAGGAGCAAGGAGCCATTTTGTTTAACCTCGTCTACCCTTTTATGTGGTTGAGTTTTTGGGGTGGTGTTGCTCCATTAGTCACAGTTGTAGGGGGTAGCTTGCCAGGTATCCAAAGGGTTAATGTGGCAGCATGATCATTGGTGACCGGTGGGAGGTTCCTTGCAAGGAGTGGGGCTCGGAACCTCAGGTCCGGGTTGGGGCATCCTGGTATGTCCCTTCCCAAAATTGGTGTGTGGTTTGGTACCTGGATAACTAGGCAAGCTAGGTTGGTTTTGGTGACGTCATTGTCCCTGTTTACGCATCTATGTTTATTAATTCAGGTTTTACAGGACAATGACTGTTAAATAAAACGTCTGTGGCCTTTTCAAACCTATAATGTATGTTGGTGTGTTATTTAATTGGGTAACTAAGCCGAGCCTGGCCCGTGGGTCAAAGCTACATCTGTCATAACCATCTACCTTCTGTAATCGTAGAGAAAGTTACTCAAAGGTTATGGACCCTGAACTTGAAGATGACTTTGATTAACCACCAAAGCAGAGGAGCATCAGTTAGAAGGAACATCGAATTTCAAACTAAAAATTCTAGAAGATCAATAATATGGGAAAATACAATCACAACTAAGAAATCGTAAAAGCTATTTATGTAAAGTGATGTTAAACCTAGTATAGCTTTAAAATCTGGATCTTGTGTGAGGCTACCACCACCTTTGAGGTTGCCTTAAGGAGTAGGTGGAATTACTTTTATTTTTCAGGTTTATCGTCCTTGCCCTGGTTTAGGTGTTAGTAACTCAACTAACACAATATCCATCTCTATGTCAATCTTCTCCAGACTAACAGGAACATAGAATTTGGCATCAGATGAGAGTGCTTTGGCCCATCTAGTCTGCCATTTTTTTTTTTGCTCAAACCATATTTCGGTCCTTAGTTGTGGAGTTTTTAAAGGAGAAAAAATGGGTCAAAGGGGTCTGTCAATGCTGTGTGTGTATGGTGAGTGTTGTGTGTGTATGTGTGTATATATATATATATATATATATATATATATATTTAAATATATATATATATATATATATATATATATATACACAATAGATAGATAGACAGACAGACAGACAGACAGATACAAATTTCTATGTGCTTTTACAAAAGAGTTCAAGCTCAACTTAACCCCGACAATGTGTTTGCTAGCGTTACAATATAAAGCATTTTTTTTTGTTATAGACTTCAGTGGCGGAAAGCAAAACATTGAAAAAGGTTTTAAACTAAACTGTGTCTTTCAGCCCCTCCAGGAAAAACAAACTCCAAATAAAATTGCTTTTCATCAGCCGCAAAAATAAATGTATTTTCTTTTCAGAAATAATTGAAAACAGTCCTTCAGCAACATGATAATATAGATGTCCAAATCTATAAAGTGTATGCTCCTTTTAAAAAAGCTCACATCCTCGAGATAGAAGTAAATGTTTGCTGTAAAGTAATCCTTAGTTTTGTTTTTATTTTATTTTTTATTATTTTTTTTTTAAGTACATTGACTTAAACAGGGTCAGTTGCGTGGCTATTTTAAACAATATGATAGGGATGGCCCTCTATGTATCAAATTAAACCTTTTAAAGCATAGTCATCATGAAATTAAATTAGATTCTGGGAAAAAAGACAGGGATTATTTTGCAGATTTGTCACTTTTTTCCCAAATCCTCCATTTTACAATTCTATACACTAACCAATGTTTATTTAACTGGGTTTTCAGAATAAAATAAGATGTATAGAAACCCCTTTATATGTTATTAGAAGAGGCCATCGTCACTTCCTGCCCTGTGGACTCCCCCCCTATACACATTTTCTCTATTGTTTCTGACTGTTGATGATTGGTTCAAGCATCCTTTGACTGGAAGAGAAGAAGGTGGAGAACGTTAGCACTGATGGGATAAAGTTGGTTATGCTTCATTGTGACACTGATTTAAGGGACGAATCTAAGGGACAAATAAAAATAACCATAAGCGCCATATAGTTCTAAAAAGTTCTTTAAAAAAAACTCTGTGTCCCCGACTTGGTAGACTCCAGAGTGGTGGGAGCAGCTACCAGAGTGAAGGGGAGAAGACCAGCTAGAGGGAGAGGAGAAGAGCAGACCAAACCACTTTGACAGCAGAGGGGTGTACTGAACTAAATAAAAGCTTTTTTGCCTACTGCCAGGTGCTTTTTTCTGCCTCTATGTCTAGTTAACCTACTCTAAACAGCCTACTCATTCTCCCTCCTCTGCTGTTGCTCCAGTGGGCCTCTTTGAATTTCCAGGGGGCCCTCCCCTTCTGGACGTCCATGACCCTAACTTAGACATCCTGATTTGGACACCTGCCAAGTTGGGGGCTATGAAAATATAAGGTAATGAAAAGGTGGAGTCTCTATGTCCTAAAAAATGCATACGCATGATCCAACCGCCTGGCATGGGCCATACCAAGTATTACCAGAAGCTGTGGAATCTCCTGAAACCCCCCCAGGCAAACTAAACATTACATGCGTTAGTCTATGTGAACCTTAACCCCTTAATGACAAAGCCCGTACATGTACAGGCTCAAAATGCATTGTTTTCGATGGGTTTAGGGACCGCCCATTCTCCTTAAGGGGTTAAATCTGTTATTTTAAAAGTCATGTGCACATATGTTATTAGAATTCTTTTTCTAAGTTTAAGTCTCTCAACTTTGCAGGTTTTACAATAACTATGTTTATTCATCACAACTAATAATTACTAGACTTGTGCATCCGTATTCGGGCGAGCATGAAAGCAAACGCGAAGGGAGACAGGAGATGGAGGCAGCATGGCAGGGCTCCCTGACGACAGCAAAGGAAGGTCCCTCATTAAAACTAGACACCAGCATGGGTAACGCCGCCTCCATCAAGGGCCCCATCAAAGAGTACCTGGACTGGGCCAGAACCTGCATTTGGGAGGCAGAGCTGGGTGTTACTAGTTAGTCAGTGACCGCATTTCATTTATATACCTCAGGACTGTGAGCCCGCTGCCAAACCCGAACTGCATATCTGCAGCGGCTATCTCCTTATGTTATAACGCCAATTAATGTCTTATCCACTAATTCTTATACACCATATCCATTTTATAATGTACGGTGTGTGTTAATGGACAACAATTTAAGAGGGAAATGAACCAATCTCCCTCACCGTTAGCGGAGGCCTAGGAGCCACTAGAGCGCCAAAAAGTAGTCCTAATGATGTACATGACTGGAACTCCTCTACAAAAAAAAGAGGTTACACATAAATTATATAATAAATTATTTTTCTGTGCCCATTCAAGCCAGAAGCAATTACATGACAAAAAAAATAAAAAAACCACAATATTTATTTAAATATCATGTATTATTTAGCTCACTGAAAGCACCATGCAGCTCATGTTCTGCCCCGCACACGTCATTTAGCAAATATTGGGTTTTATAGTTTTTTTGAGGTAGATTTTATTGTTAAGGAATCATTTTCCCATTTTTTTTATTTTAATTATTTCCCTTTGAGCTCTATTTGTTTGGTCTTTAAATGTTTTACATATCCATCATTCTCTTTTGCGCTATCATCCCTGTTATTTTAATCCTGTCATTTTTTTTCCCCCCTTTTTGTTTATTTTTATGGCTGACATAAACCATGAATCATTCTCTGTCATGTCTGACGATAATTCATTTTGTTCCTCTGCGGGAGGCAAAATTTATGTGTGCAAAGAATTATCATATTGTTCCCGTCAAACATTTAGAAACCTTATAAGAGAAAATGTCATCCCGCATCTCTATTTGAACGCTTACTCGGTTCCGGTGATTTATTCCGGTTATAGAATACAACAAACTGGTAACCCAGCAATAAGTAAAACAGTTGTAACTGGTTGGTAAAGAATCTATGCCATGTTGGAAAAAGGAAACCCCTGGAGAAATAAATAAATGTCATTTCGGTATTATACATTGTTGTATACAGTAGCGTAGTGGTTTTTTTTATATATTCCAATAAACTTTGTATGTTTTTCTTCAACAACTGGAGGTAGTCCCTCGCTAAGCTTTTTTCTCATAGGCAGTCTGTAAGCTGAAGCGAAAAACCTAACATCAGCAAACTCCTGAAATCCCGAAATAGCGTAACACCAACACAAGCTCTTCAAGAACAAATGTGGTTTATTTTGATCAAAGACAAGAAAAAAACGAGCATTTACTTAGCTTCGGGTTATTTGAGCAACGCAGGGGAAGCTCCTGTCTACCTCAGTCAACGGCCACGATCGAGAGTAAGTAGTAAAAACATAGTAAAAAAGCAGAATAGCGAGGAAGAACATAAAAAAAAGAAAGAAAAGCCAAGAAAAATAAGAAGGGACAGAATAAAAAAACTTTTATCCTATTTTTAGACAGAGGGCTTTCTGGATGACTAAATAGGGACTTTGCATGGAAGAGTGAAGAAGAATTGCAGCATCAACTCATAAACTCCAATCTGTATTAAGAAAGGTTGACCCTAGAGCAGTTGACCTCTCAACAGTTTCCATTCATGTGTATCTGCTCCAGTGCCCCATCAATTAAATAGAACTTGTCTTGCAAAAGTGAAGTAGGCTAAATGGCCTCAAAAAGCAGCATATGGTGCCGCGGTCTAAAAAACCCAAGAACAGATGAGGACCAGCGAGCCACGTGGAGATCCATTATCTACAAATGGATAAACCTGGAGGAACAGTGGTGAACCTTCCCAGGAGCGCCCAGCCTACCATAACTTCGCAAGGATGCATCAAGAACTCATCCAGGAGGTCACATAACAACCCAGACTAACATATAAAGAATTGCAGGCCTCACTTGACTCAGTTAAGGTCAGTGTTCATGATTCCCCAATGCATAAATGGCATCCATGGGAGAGTTGCAAGGCCATAATCACTGCTGACTAAAATCAATGAAAAGGCTCATCTCACATTTGACAAAAAAAAATCTTAATGACCCCCAAGACTTTTGGGATGATATTCTGTGGACTGATGAGTCAAAAGTGGAACATTTTGGAAGACATGAGTCCCATTAAATCTGTCATAAAGCCTAACAATAAGAACATCATGCCAACAGTCAAACACAGTGGTGGCGGTCTTGTGATGGTCTGGGCCTGCTTTGGGACCCAGGCGACATGCCATAATTGATGGAACCAGGAATTCTGCTGTCTACCTGAAAATCCCAAAGGAGAATGTCTGGCCATCAGTTTGTGACCTAAAGCCCAAGCGCCGGTGGATTATGCAGCAGGACGATGATCCGAAACACACAAGCAGGTCCATCTCTGAAGGTTTAGGAGGCCAAGTCAAAGTCCTGGCTTGGGAAGCCTCGGCATGACCTTAAAAAGAACCTTAATGCTAGAAAACCCTTCAGTGTGGCTGAACTAAAACAATTCTGCCAAGGAGAGTAGGCTAAAATTCCTCCGCAGCGATATAAAAGATTCATTACCAGTTCTCACAAACGTTTGATTGCAGTTGTTGCCGCCAATGGTGGCAAAACCAGTTATTAGGTTCATTAACCCTTTACCTTCTTAAAATCCAATGCTGATTTGAAAGCTGTATTTTGTGTTTACTCATGTTGTCTTTGTCCTATGATAAAATTAGATGGATAAATCAGCAAGGGGCAAATACTTTTTCATAGCACTGTAGGTTGGCATTGGTAAAAAAAACTGGCTCCATTCCATTTTGTTCCAATAAACTCCCTTTATCTGCAGACCTGGAGGCCGCCGTTGCTGTCAGTCATGTGATATTTTGGGTGACTTTCTCGGCTCAAACACCACACTGAGCTGATGCTTTATGGCGATGCTAATGAAGTCTGCGTGGATAAGACTGAGCCATTCTATTGTTTCCCACAGGCAGTATGATAAGGAGTCGGGGAGTTTAGTAGATCGCGGGATCAGATTAAAAAGCGAGAACAAATGTCTAATATACAACTGTCTGAAAACATTATATTATGCAAAAACTAGTCTTAAAACATAAAACAAGCAGAATACTTTTGAAAGCTATTTTAATATGACGCTAATAATATAAATAAAATATATACTGTATTTTTAAATACCATTTTTTTATAAGCTAACATTCATAATGGAACATCAGGTCACATTTAGCTTTTTTTATTATTATTATTTATATTCGGGTAATTCCATGCGTGCCTAATTGATATCTGTTTACTCGTGCGAGCTTATAATGAGTGATAACTCTTGTTGCTATAATTGAGGAAAAGCAGCAAATTTAGATAAAAGTAATTTTGAAAGGAAGCAGGAGAGAGAATCAATCTCGGAGCAATTATCTGGTTCATATTTTATCGGTTAAACAAATAAATAATTAAACCCGATCAGCAAAAACTGCCTGTGATATCATTTGTGACAGCAAATAGGTTGCTGTACAGCTGCTCGCCGTAAAACGCTGGCAAACTATTACATGAGATGTAAAAGTCCATTACAAGCTCTTCTCTTTCAATTTACAATATCGGTCTTCGTATCCCATCAAAAGAGATCCCAGAATCACAATGCAGCAACGCTAAGGAGAATCTATAGAAAAAAAATAAAATAATGAAATGAAATAAAAGCTGGGCAGATATTGATAAATTGGTATTTCTATAGGGTGGGAAGCAGGGTCCTCCGTTCCTTATGGGATGCACTGCTTGTTAGGTCCTATTTACCTGTTGTACAGCGCTGTGGAATATGATGGTGCTACATAAATCAATAAATAATAATAATGAGTAATAATAACTTTTTATAGACATTTAGTAGAAAAACGGGATATTAATAATTATCTACATCCTTGTATGAGTTCCTTTTTGGCAGATCTGATAATCATATCTGGGAACTCTCTGAGTTTGACCCGGCGTTTACGGGTGAGGCGTTGCTTCCTGGGTCTCCGGGGTAATTTTTTTTCTTTCAGTGGAGTGGTATTTAGCCATCCCAGTCGCCCCCATTTCTAAACTCATGCAATGCTCGTCTCCCCCCTCATACAATTAACCGATTTCCCTCACCATGCCACTTTCTCAGAAGAAGGAACGCTCCGGGAACCCTGCCCTTCGAAGTTCCCAAGCATGCTAAAAATGTACGTTAAGTTTGTTGTCTGCCAATAAGTGTGTTTGTGTTACTATACAACTGGGATATCTGACTAGGCATGGCCTCCACAAGAAAGTGGCCAGCACTGTCCTGCCTAGCTCGAGAGTAAGACTAGAGTGGGGCAAGACGTTAATGGCATGGCATGAGCCAGGCCAGATCCCAGGCTCAGCTCATTTAGTCAGACGTAAACTGTATTATATACCTGAAGTGCTGTTCAGGGCCGGACTGGGGAGGACTAAGCGGCCACACAAACTGCAGGAACTGGTCTGCCATTGCAGCAGCAGTATCAGTATACATGTGGCCTTATTGACCACTGGCCCACCAGGCATTTTTCACGGTATGCCAGATGGCCAGTCCAGGCCTGGTGCATGGGGCCGAAGCGCAGGAGGCACAGAAAAGTGTGTAAGCAAAAACACACTAAAACATAAAAAAATGCATATAAAACTCCAAACGTTTCCTGCTCTTTTTGGTCCAGATGGAATTTGGAGGGCTTTTTCTATTCGGCAACAAAATTCGTCACCATTCACACTTATTCGGGAAGGAAACAGGGACACGAAAGAGGTTGGAGAAGAAGTTAAGGAGACATTGAGTGAACGAATGAGAGAGTGAGGCAGAGTATGCGAGTGAGAGTGAAAAAAAACAATGAAATTCAAACAAAAATGTTGGGGTCTCTCCTCATTTTCCGGCATTCGTAAGAATTGACCAAAATTGGGAAATTTCTCTAGCATTAAAATTTGGATGAATCCCAAAGGACAATTCTAGTAACCAGGACGAAATACCCAAATGGTACGCACATGCCACTCGTACAATATTGTTGTTTTTTTTTTTTTACCGTTTGCTTTAAGGAATGTTAAAAATGCAATGATCCCAGCGGGTAAATGGACATCTCGCCGAAAAGTGTATTTCTTCAAATTGAAAAACTTTGAATTGTAGCATGACAATAGGCAAACAATACTTATTCCGAACGACTCTTCACTCGAATCTCATTTTAAATTTAAGCAAATAAAATCGGCCAGCCGTGAGAATAGGTCTTTTTTTTTTTTTTCATATATTATCTACTTAGAACACATTTTAGAGAATTCTTCACTCTGTTTGCTCTGCCAGATTAAAACAGTGCTTATGAAATGATACTGTAAAAGGCATTCATGGTTTGTGGTTTAATTCTCTATTTCAGATCCCATTCAATGTATGAATTTTATGGAAATTATAGATGATAATCAAACGGAATGTTATAAGTTAGATTTACGATCTGTTTTCCCGAAGACTATAAAATAGTAATGCAAACCCTGTGCATCCATGAGTCAAGTCTCAGTTGTAAATGTCGGAAAACGTCATTGTTCCCCGAGGGGGGGAAAAAAAAACCCATACATCATAAGAAATAATTGAGAATGTTAGAATGGAGTTAACTTTCTTTGGCGAGTTTGCTAATACACAGTGGTAGAGTAGCATAGCCCCCCCAACGTCTCCGGTGTCCATGTTGGGGCGCGCATTTAAGGGGTGGGATAGCAAGAAGGGAGTGGTGGGGCAAGGAGTGGACAACCACTCGTCTTACTGGAGCCACCTTGTGGCGGTAAGCGTTAGTGCATTACGATCTGGCCACGTGGGACCATACATTTTATAGCTCATTCGGACGGTCAATGGATAGCAGAGGATCTCCCCAAGTGGCCCATGATCTAATCAATAAAGACATTTAGGATAAATAGGGAAAATATTAGGAAAAATTGGAATATTTGCAATACCTTATAATAATTTGATTAATTAGTACAACAACCATAGCTGTCGTGGACATTTGGCCATGTTTCTTGCTGCTGGAAGGCCACAAACGTTATATGGTTGTCTTCTAATCAGGAGAGACTTATGTCTATCCACCAAAGTCTTAAATCCCCTCGCCGGACTAATCTTTACCACCTTCGCTGGATGGCTGTTCCAATTTTCATCCATGCTCTCAGTGAAGAATCTTGTTAAAAGGTATCGTAAATTGAACAAATGAGTGGATGGTAACATTTCCCCCCCCCTCTATATTAATATTTAAAAGGACTTTTCTAAGACAAATAAAAGTTTCATCCCTCGCGGCAAGGTAGGCAGACGCTACTTTTCCAATAACATTCAGGTAATTAACGACAATTTGTTCTGGTTAGTAAAACGTTTGATATAATATTCTTTTTTTAAGTAATTTATTATTAAAGTATAATGTAAAAGTAGACTGTGTAATCGACGGTGTAGATAATGAGGAATGTCATTGAATATCAATTTTTTTTTAAATTAAACTTTGTTATGAAAGAATTAATACAAAAAAGCAACCCTTTTTTTTAGGGGTTCCAGCAGAGGATGAAATAGATGCTGGAGACAGGACGTTAAAAAAAAAAAAGGCTTTGCAGGAAGGACATTTAACCCAGAATGGGTAGATTATTACCAAAAAATGGAAAATGGCTCATATTGGCCCAGTTGGGTCCAAATAGGCATAGATCTGGTTAAAGTCAGAAGTGTATTTAAATTAGGGGTTGACACGGAGCAGAGGTCCAGAAGCCGCCAGCACGTTCCTCTGCGCCTGTGTCCTCCCAGCGGAGCATCGTGCTATGATGTCATAGGATGTCATCTTTTCAGGGCATGCAGCACTGATGCCACGTTATGAAGGCTGTGTTAGGTCGGTCCATAGTATAGTTGGTCCAGTTACAAATGGTCCCTTAATTTAGCCTTACTCCATAGAAACCGATCGGCCTCCAGTTTCCCTGCCGAGAAGCTACCACCACCCCTGGACCTTCTGCCCTAGGGCTAGTCGGCCTAATACAGTGAGGGTATTAAACATGCATGGGTTAGGCATACGGCTCATAAATCTAAGACGAGACCAACGACTGATTACGGTTTGAGTCTTGAGTCGGTTTGAGGGGCTGAATGGGGGCCGAGCTTTTTTTTAATGAGATGACAACGTAGTTATATACAACATTTTACAGGTTATACACCCACCTGGCTACCATTTCATTTTTTGAAGTAAACTTATTTTTCATGATTAAGCAACCAGTGCCCCAAAATACATTTTATCGAAAGTATTTTATGCTTTAATACATGCATATGTCTTTAAATTTGAAAGATAATACATACCGGTATATTTATGATTTTGAGTAATATATGAGTAATATTGTCAGTACTATTAAGTTACCATGGGATGGATGCGGGAGGTTGCTCATCTAAATGTTGGTATATTAATAATAATAATAAAACCAAAAATAATAAATAAAATGTTGGAATAATAATAATAATAATAATAATAATAATAATAATAATATTAATAAATAATAATAATAAAAAATAATAAAATATTTTATTTAATAGATTTATAAAATGTATAATAATAAATTATAATTATTTATTATTATCTATAAATAATAATAACACCTTTTAATGAAAGGATGCAGAATTTCATTTATATACAATTTTTTTTATCTTTTTTCATATTTCTAATATAAAAACATTGGGTTCATTTAATTAAACTTTGGACCAGTGCGTAACTCCTTAAAAAAAAAAAAAAAAAAAAGTTTAAGGGAAAAGAAAAGTAATGTCCATTTCTTGAAGATTCACAGATCTGTTAAAATATAATACGTTCTTATAACACAAAAGTGAGAGAAGATTGCATTCTGAGTTTAACTCAAGCCTGTGATCAATAAGTACCAAGGTATGATCGATTGTTGTATTTGACTAAAAAGGTGGGAAAATGGGTGCTTTTCCAATGTTGCTACAAAGAAAGTGAATTCAGTATCGATTTTATATGTTAGATGAGCTGTCAGTGGGACAGACCATTGTTGAGTTTGACATTTATAGTCTACGTGCTCGGTTTAATTGGATCATTTGTAAAAAGGAGGTGGGTACCTTTTTCTCCCGTGACACTGACTGATTAAATCATTTCGTATTTGCCAATATTTGATAAGTCCACTGTTATCGAAAACACAAAGTTAGAAAACAATACAAAAAACTTCTAACATTTACACACGTTTGTCAAATTCAAATTCGGAGCTCAAATCTATGTTTTCACTTCAATTCCTGACAATAAAATCTTAAATCTTTACTCTTCATTATCGATGATTAAAATAGAGTTTTGCATTTGATATGTAATATGCATTGTTAGAATCCTGAGAGTTAAAAGTGCTTGTTTTCTGAATTTAACACTTTTAGAACTAAATGCAGCATACGAAACATCATAACTGTTAGTATTGATAGTTCAAACTTTCCCTGTATATTCCTCATATTATATATTATATACTCTCCCCCCCGGCCGTATAACTAATCCCGTCTGTATAACCCGTTATATCCCTGTATATTCCTCATATTATATATTATATACTCTCCGGCCGTATAACTAATCCCGTCCTTATAACGCGTTATATCCCTGTATATTCCTCATATTATATATTATATACTTTCCGGCCGTATAACTAATCCCGTCCTTATAACCCGTTATATCCCTGTATATTCCTCATATTATATATTATATACTCTCCCCCCCGTATAACTCATTCCGTCCTTATAACCCGTTATATCCTGTATATTCCTCATATTATATATTATATACTCTCCGGCCCGTATAACTAATCCCATCCTTATAACCCGTTATACCCTGTATATTCCTCATATTATATATTATATACTCTCCCCCGTATAACTAATCCCGTCCTTATAACCCGTTATATCCCTGTATATTCCTCATATTATATATTATATACTCTCCCCCCGTATAACTAATCCAGTCCTCATAACCCGTTATAGCCTGTATATTCCTCATATTATATATTATATACTCTCCAGCCGTATAACTAATCCCGTCCTTATAACCCGTTATATCCCTGTATATTCCTCATATTATATATTATATACTCTCCCCCCGTATAACTAATCCAGTACTCATAACCCGTTATATCCTGTATATTCCTCATATTATATATTATATACTCTCCGGCCGTATAACTAATCCCGTCCTTATAACCCGTTATATCCTGTATATTCCTCATATTATATATTATACACTCTCCGGTCGTATAACTAATCCCGTCCTTATAACCCGTTATATCCTGTATATTCCTCATATTATATATTATATACTCTCCGGCCGTATAACTAATCCCGTCCTTATAACCCGTTATATCCCTGTATATTCCTCATATTATATATTATATACTCTCCGGCCGTATAACTAATCCCGTCCTTATAACCCGTTATATATCCCTGTATATTCCTCATATTATATATTATATACTCTCCGGCCGTATAACTAATCCCGTCCTTATAACCCGTTATATCCCTGTATATTCCTCATATTATATATTATATACTCTCCCCCGTATAACTAATCCCGTCCTTATAACCCGTTATATATCCCTGTATATTCCTCATATTATATATTATATACTCTCCCCCGTATAACTAATCCCATCCTTATAACCCGTTATATTCTGTATATCCCACATATTATATATTATATACTCTCCGGCCATATAACTAATCCCGTCCTTATAACCCGTTATATCCCTGTATATTCCTCATATTATATATTATATACTCTCCCCCGTATAACTAATCCCATCCTTATAACCCGTTATATTCTGTATATCCCACATATTATATATTATATACTCTCCGGCCATATAACTAATCCCGTCCTTATAACCCGTTATATCCCTGTATATTCCTCATATTATATTTTATATACTCTCCCCCCGTATAACTAATCCCGTCCTTATAACCCGTTATATATCCCTGTATATTCCTCATATTATATATTATACACTCTCCGGCCGCATAACTAATCTCGTCCTTATAACCCGTTATATCCTGTATATTCCTCATATTATATATTATATATTCTCCGGCCGTATAACTAATCCCGTCCTTATAACCCGTTATATATCCCTGTATATTCCTCATATTATATATTATATACTCTCCGGCCGTATCTTCTGCACAGGAAATAGCTTGGGGGTAGAGAATGAGGCAAATGTATATGGAGGACTTGTGTATTTAAATCCATTTGATGTCTGGAGTGTCCCTTTAATCATTTTTTCCAGGAATGTTAAGAATTGGAACAATAGGGTATATTCTTCCAAAGCTCTTTGATTATGTTGAGTATAATAAATGTAATGATGCCAAGCATTCAATTGATCTTAAGGTTTGAAGAAGACAGAGAAAAGAAGAGAGGGAATGTAATTATTGATCTTTGTCATCATGTTCTCATATACATTAAAATGTTCATATTTTAATTTGAGCACTTTGTAACTTTGTTAACGTCTGGTACGACACAAAACTAGTCGTTTGCATTTTTCTCAACATCAATCATTGCAAGTATACAAACTATGCAATTTTAACACATTAAATCATTTTTTAATCAATAGGTGCTAGCAAAATCTGTCTGCCTTTCAGTTTAAAGAAAAGCCACATTTATCTAATTTTATTCCAATAAATGTATCTGCAGACCTGGAGGCCGCCATTGTTGTCAGTCATGTGATACTGTGGGTGACTTTCCTGCTCAAACACCACACTGAGCTGATGCTTTATGGCAATGCTAATGAAGTCCGTTCCCCCATAGACTTTCATTAGCCAGAGAGTCAAAGTGAGTGATTAAGACTGAGCCATTCTGTAGTTTCCCACAAACACTCAGATAACTGAGTGAGAACTCGCTAATATGGCTAATATGCAGCTGCTGGAAAACATTATATAAAAATGAGAGCTGTTTAGAAAAATAAACAGCTATTTTTAATCTGATATTAGTAATAAAAAAGTTATTTTCATTGTTTTTATTGCCTGTATAGCTTTGTAACGAAGAGGTCTTGCATGGAGCTGCACAAAGAGTTCTGCTTGCTTCCAAAATGCAAACGGTAGCCTGGACCCATCGGACTTTAGTGGAATAAAAATCTCGTTTCTGCGACTACGTTTCCATGGTTATTTGCATCAAAAGATTTTCCGTAAATATATGCATCATGACACCAGTAATACTTATCCCTGAGGTGCCTTACAGGGCTTTTAATGGACGAGTGTATAGTCTGAGTGTAGCAGACTTGTCACAACCTTTAACCAGCTTCAAACTGAGAAGAGGAAAAATGGATTTTATTTAAACAAGTTCATGTATAAAGCCGTTTCCTGATGTTTCAATACACATTATTGGGGCTGTTAGGGCTGTAGAACCCTGCGATACCCTCATACCCAGCAAACATTCTGACCTCCTAGAAAAGAGGGGCATCATGGGAGGAAAGAGAGGGGCATCGGGGAGGAAAGAGAGGCACAGGGATTTTGGTCCCAAAGAGGGACTAGGCAAAACAAACAAAGAAACTTTGAAGGTATGTAGTTACTATATAACGTGACTTGGCGCAATTATTTTATTGATATGTGCCTTTACTTATCTCTGGTTCCAGGTCGGCCAATGTAGTTGTGTGTCTTATGTTTGTTTTATCGGGTACAATTGTGTTGCAAAGAAGGGGCCAATCTTTTAATGAAGCCAATAAGGTGAAGGTGCAGCCAACAATCGATATGTCTCTGCTCCATTATTGTAACTTCCGTGGAAAAGTGTGTGTGTATAGCAGGGCTGGAATGGAGATTATGATGTGGTACTGACAATTTAATGGTGGATATGAGATATGAGATATGAGAGCACGTTATGTTTTTATGTTCAGGTATGTGGCCGGGCATATCCAGATGGTGGCTGGATGATCTGCCATGAATATGGAGCGATGTCAGCCAAATGGCCAGTCCATGCCTGTGGTCCACACACTATATGGACAAAAGTATGACCATTACACCAACAGGGACTTTTATGACATTCATTCTAAATACATAGACATTAATATGAAGATGGTCCCCCCTTCGCAGCTTCCACTCTTCTCATAGCATTGTCCAAAATGTCTTGGTATGCTGAAGGGGTTAATTTCGGACAATGCTATACTCTGTGGGAACAGTTTGGGGAAGGCCCTTTTCTATTCCAGAATGAATGCGCCCCAGCGCAAAAAGCAAGGTCCATAAAGGCATGGTTGGATGAGTTTGGGTTGGAATAACTTGTCCGGCTCTGACCTGAACCCCATCAAACACCTTTGGGATGAACTGGAACGGACATTGCGAGCTGGGCGTCTCGTCCAACGTCAGCGCCGGACCTCACAAACGCTCTACTGGACGAATGGGCAACAAATCCCACAGAAACTCCCCAAAACCTCGTGGAAATAGTAATGTCTTGTGGTAATAGTAATGTCTATGTATTTAGAATGCAGTGTCATAAAAGTACCCGTTGGTGTAGTCGTCGGGTGCCCTAATACTTTTGTTTACATAGTGTGTATATATGTGTGTGTATTGTAAGATTATAAGATTTAAATATGCTAAAATACTTAATTGACACTAGAGGGTTAAAATAGCTCATTGATTGTGTCTTACATGAAATGTAACCATATTTACAATGCTTCCTTCTTTTGTTTCAAAGTAGCCAAACCAGAGGTCACAGTTTAAGCAAGTAAGATTGATTTTTATTCATTTCTGTGGTATAGCATAAAGCAGTACACTGGAAACTCTCTCTTTTAAAACTGGAGGCTAAAATTATATGTGAGTCAAATTTACTGCTGGATTTTCAGCTGGTATTGAAAATATGTTGACGGCTGGGATCTCTGAAGCAGCATTCTGAGTTTGGTTTTACCAGGATAAATTCTTCTCTCTTAACGGGGAACTGTGACTTTCAATGCTTTTAGCAGAAATCATTTAATTTGTTAAAGGGATACTACTAGGAAAATAAGGTCTGTTTTTATTACTTATTACTTTTTATCAATATCAGTTTATATCACTCATGAAATATATAGGCTCATGTCTGTTCTCTGTTTTCAAATACAGATCACATAAATTTAATGGCCTATGCTGTCCTCATTACGGCCCTTCACCGTCCAGGATGCCATAGAACATCCTCTGTTTTACCCCTGTGACTTTTAAATGCCTTTATACCCCCATGGGCAGATGATGGTGGTTCAATAATATAAAAAAGCCTACCATCACATTCCTAGTGGAAAAGAGGGTCGGGGAGCATTGTGAGTTCACATTAACCTTGCATGCCCTCACCTGAAACTTGCATGCCCTCTGAAATAACTCTTAGGTTAGTGAATATGCAAGTTGGTGATAAGGTAATAAGGAAAGAAATATATATACTGTGACAGGCCTCCCTTTTCCTTGGGATTTTTGTCAAGGATCTTGGCTGTAACCACAGTTTTCTAGGGTAAATGAAGTCCAGGACACGTCCAGCTCAGCTTCAATGTTTATTTTAAAGGAACAAACAGCAGCAGTTGTAAGTAGAATAACAGTCTTTGATTAGGACAAAACAGGTTACAAGTTACCATCAATATGGCTTTGCAGAGAGAAACCACCCCTCAGTTCATCAGCTCTCCTAGCTGGCATAACAGTGGCTTCCTCCTCTGAATCAGGCTCAAACCCTTTAACCTTCTGCCTGCTAATTAATCAGCCACAGGTGAGCTGTTACTTAGTCCACACCTGTGGAGCCCACCAGTTCAGTCCAGACACCGCTATAGTCGGCCATTGGTATCCTGACAAATTGTGGTTTGGACTTTTCTCCCACTCGCATTATGGTCAACTTGCAAACACGTGGTTTAGTGAATAGAAGCCAGGCCGAATTATACTCATTGAAGAAGCTATGACATTTAAGGAGTACCTGCTAGTTCCAAGATAAATCCCTGATGTCTGATGAGAGCAGTGCTAAAAAGTGTTGAATAAAAGTTAAAAAAAAGAAAGAAAACCAAAAAGGTAATAAAAAGTGAAAAAACTCCCACTATGTAAGATATTATTGTATTTGGGGAATGTTGCTAAACATAAGTTGGGTATTAGTTTAACGATGGCACCTATCCAAAGTTGACTATACTACTAGAAAGGCAATGCTTGGTGTGATGTTCTCTCCCGATCCTCCAGAGGGGAGAGGACGTTACAGCAAACACCGCCATATTGATCTCAGATCACCTGAGGGCAAAATGACGTTGCTTGCGGTGGCATCCTCTCCTCAGATCCTCCAATCAGGGAGATGACGTCACCACAAGCACCGCCATATTGCCCTCAGTTCACCTGATGAGGAAGTGGTGAGAGTGAACAAGAATGAGACTGTGAGAGAGTGAGTGAGTGAATGTGGGCACTGGGTCAATCCGTTCCCGAATTAAAAATGCCCCCGTATCTTCTGGCTGAACCGAATGGACAAATCATTTTTAGCCCATTTGCACGTCTACTGTACATTTATAATAATAGAATTATATCTTAATTACAGATCATTTTAATCTGTAAGCATCCATGCATTTCATTTAGTGTATAGAAGTGTAAGATTTAGAATTCTGGAAACTTAATGCATCTGGTTAAAGTCTGGCTATAAGTGTCCAGGTACAAAATATTGTCTTATTATTGAATTTTTCCACTATCTGTGTAATATATTCACTTAGAATGAGAACTCATTCATTTACGCATATATACATATACATACATTCCATTTTTTAATGTTAAACCAGATTTCCTAATTTCTCCTGAAAAGGTCAATCCACTAAAACTTTATTAATAATTAATATGCAAATGTCATCTATTGGTTTTTTAATGTCTTTTAAAATGTAATGAATATTGTTTAAGAATCTGATAGTCTTAACATTATTAAGAATGTGTAAATTTCTCATAAAACATGCACTTGAGGGAATCTCCGTGTACCCAGATCTCATTGACATTAAGTGAAATTTACATGATCGCAAGCGATGTCATCAAGACCTGCACACATTATTTCCTATATAACTGAATATGTGTAATATTAAGATTTAAATATGCATCATTTCAAAAGATATACACAAATATAACATAACAAAAATAAATTATTTTATTTAAAAAAAAAATTCAAATTTCAAAAATAATAAAAATACTTTTTAGAATTTTTTTTTTTAGAAATTAAAGATAGATATTTTGGGATTTATTTGATCTATCAAGAACTAGACATTTAATAAAAAAAACAAAAAAAAAAAAACAAAACAGATTACGCACTAAAACCAGTCTCCCTAATAAGCACAAGGCAAAAAATCCAAAAAACATTTACTACCTGCCACACGTACATATTTAGCAGGGGAATGGCATAATCACAGCCTTGCGTCCGCTGGTTCCACATCTAAACTACAGCGTGCCTGCTAACAACACACGAAAACATCGAATTTATGTTTGCATGGGTTGCCACAACAGAAGCTCATTACAGCCAATACAGTACTGCCAACATTATAAGTACTTTTATATTTCATGTTTGTTTTGATGCCGCTTTACCTCTATATCAATTAATACGTTAATTTTGTTTTTCATCTACAAAGTTTCAACTAATATAGTAACGTTTTAACTAATTACTTTTTATTTGCACTTACCCTCAACCAGGGTCAGGTTATCCATCAGACATAGTAAGCACGAGCCTGGCGTCTTAATTTATATTGTGGCAAGAAAGTGAACTAAGCAAACTATATTTATGGCGGCTTCTGGCGAGTATGTATGTATGTATGTGCGTACCTAGGGGTCCTGGAACCCTATTTTCCAAGTGCCCCCCCCATTTGTGCATAGGGGTTAATAATTAACTCTTTGAAAATACATTTTTTTCTAAACATCTTGTGCATAGGTCACACATCCATTTTATCACAGTACTATTTATTATAAATGGAAATGGTTGTAGCATTATGATTATGATTCATATTATCAGTAATATCATAAAAATGTTACCAAAGTCCAGGTTATTTGGATGCACGACCATGCGCTGAAAGCAAGACATTCTTACAAAACCAACAATAGGCATCTTAAAATTTGTACGTTTATAGGCAGCCTCAAATCCCGCCGCTTTATAGCCGCTTGATCATAACCTTTGTTTTTGTGAAAGAGAAATAAAAATGTTATGTTATTAAAATGTGTCTAATAATAATCAGAAATCCGCTTTCTTTTTATTGCATTAGCTGTGTACACTTTGGGAAAGAAATTCAAAAACCTTCCTTTAGAATGAATCCCGGCTTTAGCACAATGTGCATTATTTAAACCTCTGCAGAGGCTAAAGACGACGGTGGCGGCGGCCTTCCGCTTCAGCGTTATCTTTAACCCCTTAAGGACAATGGGCGGTCCCAAAACCCCTTTGAAAACAATGCATGTTGAGCCCGTACATGTACGGGCTTTGTCATTAAGGGGTTAATAAGGGCTCTTGCTTTCTGTATAGGAGGTACAGAAAATCACGGAGCTGAAAACAAAATAATTAGGACCAAAATATTCCGCCGCAGGGAATTTGAACCAATACAAGCTATTTATTTTTTCATTTTCCCATTAATTTTAATTATAAAATTCAAATACATTATTTTTTTTTCCTGCCTTGCCATTTCGTATCATCAAGGCTGCATACCGAGAGCCTTCCTAAAGCACATTTCAAGCAATTTAATTTCTAAGGTCTGTGCCTAACAAGATAGCAATGAAGGAACGCAACGCAACCCCCCCTCCCCGCATCCCCCCCCCCCGTGTTTCATAACGAAAAACCTGTTTCTGTTCTTTAATGGACAAGAAGTGAGGGATTTGAAAAATAGTCAATCAAAAATTAGTTTCATAAAAAATATAAAAAGACAAAAAGATTTTTTTTAAAGAAAATTGTGTTCCTGAAGTCAACCTGAAATTGTGCTTTTTTTTCAATATTTTTCTAGGCTTGAGTAATCCCATCAGTTGGCCCAAAATGAAACCCCCTTTGGCCATCCTCATGAAACCAGTTGATTTTGATACAAAAACCTTTAACGCCATCAACGGAGAGTACGTTCTCACTGTCTCATTTACATTTTCTTTATTATTTTATTATTATTTGTTTTTCTGTTGTCAAGAGCTTCGAATACTTTGTTTTAATCATAAAGCTGGCACTTTACATTAAAGCCATATCATGTTTCTTAATCCTTTGTATTGTTGAACAAAAAAAGAAAATTGAGGAGTCCAGCGTCTTCCTTGGCTCCACGCCGAGACTGATTTAAGAATCTCTGAATAGATTTTTTTCATGCACTGAAAATTCATGGGCTAGTTTTAGCGAATTTTTCTTATTTTGAAATGTAGCTTCCAGAACCTCCTCTGTTTTTCACTGTGCAGTCCCAATTTTCAGGAGACGTGGATCATGGGTTGGTTGGGAAGATCCTCTGATCTTCTCTGACCGGCCCAGGAAGCTCTCACAGATCTCCATTGCAACCCCCATGAGGCCACCTGTGCCGCTGTACAGCCGAGGGCCACATGCTGGCTATTTATGTATGGTGAGTGGGTGGCGGATGGTCCCTCCCCTGAGCAGGAGGGTGGTCCCTCCCCTGAGCAGGAGGGTGGTCCCTCCCCTGAGCAGGAGGGTTGTCCCTCCCTTGCCCATGCTGCCTCCTGGGTGCAACCACTACCCTCCCCACCTGTCGCCAGATTCTTGTTTTGCTATAGAGGTGTGGCTGGGGGGAGGGGCTCTAAGAAGGCATTTTATATAAATTTGTAACATTTAGATTGACAAAAAGACAGAATCCCATTTCCTTCTATGCCCATTATTCCGGCTTATAGGGCTCTAGAACCCTGCGATGCCCTCATACTCAACAAACATTCTGAGCATTAGGTAGGAAAATGGGGCATCGGGGAGAAAATTGATACAGAAGAAAATGTGGGCCCTGCTCTTGTGAGCTTACACTCTATTAGTAAGTTGAGGGAGAATAAAACAAAAGGTTGGTTGTTTTTCTTTATATAAAATTACGCACATATATATATATATACTGAATATATACATATATATATATATATATATAATACCTTTTTTATGTAGTTTGGGTGCAGGCAGCTGACAGAAACAGCGAGAGGCATCACGCAAAGTATATCTGACTGATGATAAATTCAGCTGGAGTTCAATTTGTAATGATGTAATACACGTGATATCATGTGGTGAATATGGTAATGAGTCTGAGAGTTCAATTCTCCCCTCAGGAGGTTATTGATATCTCCAGTTATTCTATTGCTGCTCGCAGATTCAAATCAATTGACTTCATAATAGGAAGCCTAACCCCGGCCCATCTACCATCCGGAAAAGAAAAAAAAAAAGACGCAGAAGAGATGACATGAATGTCTGGTGACAGTCTCCTGGTTTGCAACGCGCGATCTCGGCAGATGAAATCTGCAGGACCAGGATGGAGATTTGCTCTCAGGATATTTTAACCCCTCAAGGACAATGGGCGGTCCCTAAACCCATTGAAAACAACGCACTTTGAGCCCGTACATGTACGGGCTTTGTCATTAAGGGGTTAAAACAAGCAATATCTCTTATTCAACAACAACTCAATCACACGTTTTACAATTTTCAATCTCGGAAGAAGGTCATTGTTTGAGAATGGTCGGTGCGAGCTTTACATCATATCACTTTTCCCATCATTTCATTACTTTGCGCCGGCAAATGATACACATCTCTGGTTATCGTCATCAAATTGCATTTTGTGTTCATTCCGTATACTCTAAATGTAAAGGAACCTTCGCTGCGAACTGGACGACATCTTTCAGCCTGGATGAAATGATTTTTTTCCTACAGTAACTTTATCTGTTTTCTCTTTTTTTTTTTCTTTTTTTGTTCAATATGCAGCTGTCAGACGCAGAACTATGAGTTTGGCTCCGGAATGTCAACTAGGATATTGCTGTCCATGGGAAATTTAATTCAAAGCATGAACGACTTCTGAGTAGAATGTTATTTTATATTATTAGTATTGCTGTTATTAATAACAGTGATATTTCAGAGCATGATGAGGACGTATGACGGCTGGGGAACATACCAAATTTAAGTAAAAACATTATTTCCTTTTTGTTTTTATTAAAGAGGTGGTCCACACATTGGAGGCCGACAGGAATGAAAAATGTGCATTTAGGTAACAGGGGAACCAAACTCCAGAGAGGTTGGGTGTTATCTTTGGGAACACACAGTAAAATAGTGTATTTATGCGGGGCATGACGCTAGGTAGGAACCAGGGCAGTAACTCCAGCCGACCCCAGGACCTACCTCAGATACACGTTGTCTTGGGCAGGGGAGGGCTCATACATTTTTCCTCGGGGGCAGGCCAAACCAAGCCACCCCCTCCTCAGTCACATACACGCCGACGAATTTTACACACTCTGTCACTAACACACACATGCTGCAAACATACGCACACTAACACACATACGCACTCATGCTAACACACACATTTACACAAACACACACTTACACAGTACACACTCATGCTAACACACACATTTACACAAACACACAATTACACATATACACTTAAGCAAATAAACACATCTATACACACATACACACTCATGCTAACACACATACACACATATAAAGATATGCAAAAACACACACACATTTATACACACATACACACTCATGCTAACACACACACACACTTAAACATACACAGGTTGGACCAAGCTTTTTTTTTAGAGTGTTTTGGCCGCCCCTGGTCTTGGGCCACATATTACATAAAAAAGTAAACATTTTTACAAGAAAACCCTTAGAGGGGAAAAGTGTATTTGATAAATTTGCTGGATGGGGCTCCCATAGAGATTCACATGGCGTAGAATTGGTTTATTTCTAGAATTATTAATGTTTTGAAAGGTTTACAATTATTTGCAAAACAGCTAATTAAATATATGTTCTGTGGTGTCCTGAAATTAATTTAGTGAAGTTATTTTGGGGACTTTGGTGCAATTAGGATAATGTAGCATTCACTGCATCTGAAACCAATTAAACATTATATAGACTCGCGATGTATTCATTGTAATGAACACTTTTTGTTAAATATTTCAATATCTGGTCCTGTGGTGTAGTCTGTGAACATCTATATAAGTTCTAAAGTTCGGTTATATGTTTCGTAAAGATGAACAATGTAAGATTCAAAAAAAAAGTTTTTCTTAAAGCAAAATTTTTTAACTAAATTTAGACTTGACTGATAATAAAATATAGTGATGGTTTTTCTGTTCAAATATTTACATAGAAACATAGAATTAATCAGTCGTTGGTCTCGTCTTAGGAGCCGTATGTTTATCCCATGCATGTTTAACCCCCTCACTATTATCCTCTACCACTTCTACTGGGAGGCTGTTCCATTTATCTACCACCCTCTCAGTAAAGTAAAACATCCTTCCATTCCATCTAAGCCTCTGACCCTCTAGTTTTAGATTATGGCCTTTAACCCCTTAAGGACAATGGGCGGTCCCTAAACCCATTGAAAACAATGCATTTGTCATTAAGGGGTTAAATTCTCTTCTTTTTATGTATCTAAATGTCTCTTTCCCATCCGCTCTCCCTTTTCCCCCCTCTATGCTGTATATGTATACAACCTGCGTATGATCATTTTCTGGAATTTAGTTGGGTCATTGGTTTAAGCCCAAAGATTGCTTTTTTTAACTCTATAAACATCATTATCCACATTATTTTTTTTAGCTTACAGACCCGCAGAATGTCAAATATGATAAAAAGTGACTGATCGACTTAGATATTTGAAGTTTTTTTTCTTACTTTTTTAATCTACAGGGTGTAATTTGCCATGTCATGATTTAGGCTTTTTTCAATTACTTTTACAACTTTATCCCCACATAATAGAACAATGTCATCTGCATATAGATAGGCGCGGGAGAAGGTGCGTGTATTTTGTAGGTCATTAACGTAACAAAAGAAAAGAATGAGTCCCTAGACAGAGCCGTGCCGCGTATCCTTGTTAATTGTCCTTGCATAAGAGAGACATTCATTAATATCGTTTCTTGGCAATTGATATGAATTTACTAATTTGACTGTTTTATTTCAAAGTGCCTTCTTCTGCAAGAAAACTATTGGCTGATGACAAAAAAAAAGGAGTTCCAAAGTTCCGAATATTTTGTAAGATTTGTAACTTTTTTGTTTAAGATTTTTTGTGCATTTTTTATTGTGTAAAAAATACACAATAATTGTGTACATTCATCATATTACTATTGAGCTGATCAAGCTATACATTTTGATAAATATTTAGTATATTTATGTTATTATTAATGTTATGCGCACCAAGGCATAAAGATTATTCTTTTTTAAAAGGAGTCATAGGTGAGTACGGCAAACAACTTTTAAGATTTTTCGCAAGTAGAGGTCATGGCAAAAAAACGGGCAAGGCATAGACAGAAAAGGGTCAAATGCCTTTTATTTTCAAATATATAACTGGTTTGTTTGCTGTATGAACATCCTATAGACATACATATCGTCAAAAAGTGAAACATTTTAATATTACTATTTTTTATTAGTATGCTAGAGATTATATTAACCCCTTAAGGACAATGGGCGGTCCCTAAACCAATTGAAAACAATGCATTTTTAGCCCGTACATGTACGGGCTTTGTCATTAAGGGGTTAATTAGACAAAAAGTCGTCTGTTCACCAATGTGGAGATACGTTAGGATATACCAGTCCGGACGCCACTTTTTTTGTTTAAGATCCAACATTTTCTATATACTTACGTGTATTGAATTTGTGATTTTGTTTCTGGGACCACCAACACATGATGGATATGTCATTATGAGAAGACGTATTCACATCCCAAAAGTTTAAAGGATTGGGTCATACAGAGGCTGCTGGCCACACCACAATTGGGAACTGTCATTAAAGGGTTAATGGATAAATGTTCTCTAGACCTCTGTTTGCGCAGATCACAAAACTAAGAATTGCATCTGGCTTAACCCCTTCAGGACCGGCATTGGCAAACTGCGTCTTCCCTTGAAGACCGCAGTTTTTTTTAAAAATATTTAAATTCCGGAATTGAGGGGGAGTGGCTGCTACGGATCGCTGGGGACACCTAGCGGTCAGTAGGAGCCGCCTCTCGCGATCCCAGCGTCCATAGCGACGCTGGGATCGCGCATCATCGATGACGTACCTGGTACGTCCCGGTCTGCCGGTGACCTTTGACCCGGAAGTAAAAGGTACGTCCCGGTCTTGAAGGGGTTAAACAGGCCAACACCACCACAAAACTAATGTAATGTATATGTAATCAGAGTCTTCTCCCTAGGTCCCGTTTAGCAGGGAACCTATGGTGGAAAGTAGACTTGGGCGCCGGCGGAAAGTTTGTATTCGGTTTTTCGGGGGGGGGGTCATATTCGACGTAAAGGAAAGACACATATTGTAGTGGAAAGGCACAAATCCAAAACCCAAGTACCCTGTCTGATAAAAATTTTATTAATCTAAGAGAAAATTAAAATAAATCAAATCTGTAACAGAAGGATACTGAATCGCTGCTTTTTTGTGTAAGAAATAGGTGATTTTGTATGGTTATTTTTAACTCTTGTTTTAAAAAAGGTTAACTTTAAGTTACGTTTTATATAGCGATTACACACATCTAGTTTCCAATAGCAATGTATGTATATAGGCAGGACTTGATATGGCCTTTCTAAAACATCATCCACAGAGGCTGCGTCCCCTTACGAAAACGCATTCACTGTCCCCAGATTATAAAATGGCCCCCCAGAATGAAAGGGTTAATGTCGGTACAAAAGAATCCAATCAATACTATTTAGCCCAAAATTAGCTGTCATTGTTCAGATATCGACTTGACTTAAAAATATATCTACTATGTGTTGTGAAATATACAGAAATAGATGCTTTTTTATGGGCAATACTAATAAAATTAGTATGAATTCAATGTTTGTATTGAATTAGTATGATTCAATATTTGTTGATATTTTAACCCCTTAATTGTTTTCAATGGGTTTAGGGACCGCCCATTGTCCTTAAGGAGATTTTTGTCTATTCTGTCTATACAGCCATGTTTTCATTAATCACAAGTAACCATTCCATTTGCTTGCCTATGATTGGGAAGGAAAAAAAAAGTTTACAACCAAATCTAGAAATAAAATGTCACCGTGGGACACCATTCCACCAATGCAAATATTTTCTAATCTACAATGTAATTGAATATTTACGCAAAGTTTTTTAGAACCTCTGGCAACAAACATCTAACAGAAGAAGAAGAAATATATTCTAAAAATATTGATTTCAAATGAATAATGAACCAAGCCATAAAATAATGGAACGCTGTCTGCATTTGACTCCATGGTCCTTCCTTCACACGTCTGCTATACTGAAGGGTATATAGTTGAAAGTACTTTCATCCCTTGCCTATTACACATATCCTCTATGAACCACTTGTCATCAAATAGAAAACGTGTATAGACCAGTGACTGGGGTAAGTATAGCTGATAATGGCGAGAGGGAGAAAAAAAAATGGGGGGGAGAGAGCAAAGTGAGCAGCTAAAACACCTTAGTGGAGCAGTTCCCTAGTTCTCCCAGATGAAAACAACAATGTAGTAGATGTTAGCTACTAGTTTTTAGTGTTTAAATAAAAATAACAATTTATTTTTAAAAAATATACATTATATCCCGCATTTGCTCGATTATAAGATGACCCTGATTATAAGACGACCTAGAAAAATCTGAATATTAATTTAGGAAAAAAAGAAAAATCCTGATTATAAGACGACCCTATAGGAAAAAAGTTTTACTAGTAAATGTTAATTCATGTAAACTACGTAAACTTTTTTTTTTTTGTTTAATAAAAGCTATGATTGTGGAAAAATATGATATGCATCCCATGATATGTGTCCATCGCGCAGTCTACCCGCTGCCCCGACTACACACCAGGGAGTCAGAAGCACCAGCAGCAGAGTTTACAAGACAGGAGGATCCAAGTCCCCTGCAGAGCTGTGGGGGATCCGGATCTTAGTCTCATAGTCAGAGCTCTGAAAAAAACCTTGTCTTATAATCGAGCAAATACGGTAATAAATATTGTCCAGATGTAATAACATTGATTTCCAATACAGAATTCCTTCAACTTATGTATATAACTTCTGTTTGTAGTTGACCTGACGCATTTCACCCAACGGCTTCTTCAGCTGTAATACACAAAAAGAAGAGTTGTAGTTTAAATCGTTTGGGGAATGGAAGGATTGTGGGTCCTTCTATGAATAGGGGGAAGTATCTACAGAAAGTAACTAACACACATAACAGTGGTTACAGGCTCCAGATCAGATCTTATAAGTCCTTTTACACTAAACAACTCCAAGCAAAAGATCTGATTACTTATTACTTACTGTAGATCCTTGATGAATTTTCTAACATAATAGAAAAAAAGTCAATAAAAGGAATATAAACAATTAACCAATCAAAATAGGACAAACTCTTAGATAAGTATAAACTTGTTGACCTTCTTTTAGTTGAAGGACATACAGAGATGGAAAACGAGAGAGTGTTTAGGATTGAAGCTAAGGTTTATGATATTATAAATATACAATAAGTTAATAACAGTATAACTTTTTAAATTAAAATGTGGCAGCAAAATATATTATTCTTCCTCCGAATAGTTCACTAAATAATAAGTCACTGAAAAATGAACGCATATGTAAGTATTGCATTGTATAATAGACAAACACGTGCGACTTTAATGGTGGTCAATGCCAGTCTGCAGCTGCAAAGCTAAATAAATTATAGCTATTTGTGTTAATATAAATGTTAGGATTTGCATTTCCATGTCATTTTGTTTAAATACACTTTAAATATTACTAAACATTATTTTTTGATTTTTTTTTAGTGTGCCAAATGAATTTCTGAACACTTTTTACGACACTAAGACACTTTGCAATTGTGAAATCTTGTCTCTATTTCATGTAAATCTCCGTGAATTGATTTTTATCCCTTTAACAATGTTTAAAGTTACCTTAATTCATTTATGGCAATGAATTATTCAGGTCCCTGGAGATGGGTAGAGTCATTTATTCTGATTATTTAAAGTGTCACGCAGAGTGTGCTTCATAAGTCTAAACACACAATATTCAATTAACAGTGACTGCATCATAATTTAAAAAATAATGAATAGACACATGCTCTCAAGGAATAGTGCCATCGTCTTTTAATGGCGGTGCTAAATTCTTTAAATACTCCAAGATATTATATCTGACAATTGAATGGAGTAACCGTTTATGTTTCGGACGAAACCGAACTCCTGTATGTTGTAATAATCCTTAGTTAACAGCGAAGTCATGTAAAATCAAATGTCGTGCTACAAGCTAGGTCCAAGTATTGGGTGCATGGAGAGCCTATTCTAATCTGCTTTCATTCTATGGACTAGAGCTCCCCTTGTGGCTCCAGTTACAGGGAAGAGTTTTCTTGCAAGAAGGAAGCAGCAGTGGATCACAAATTAGGTTTAAATCCGGGAGCCACTAGATACTAATACATATACTAACATACTAACACACACTGACATACTAACAGTTTTGTGGTAAAGGGGTGACTAGTAGAAGACCATTATCAATACATTTCCTATGAGTCCCAAACCCTTCAATAGCTTTTTGTGACATGTATTGTGAAGACGAATCATGAGTTTTACCTATATAATTTAATTTATAATCCCATTTTTTGCTGTTTATATAGGCATAATTGTAATTTTCAGTGATGTAATACTAAAATGTGCGCATGGTGTTAACCCTAAAATTTTACCTGGGACCTTCTTTGCTCTTGTAACTGTGTGTGAGCATGGATGTTTAATTGTGTGCGTGAACATGGATGTGTAAGTGGAGTGGGATGGAGTGTCTGTTTGCATGAATGTGTACTTGTGTGTGAGTATGATTTAGTGTGTGTAATCTGTGTACATATGTTTACATATGTGTGCCAGAGTGTATGTTAGAAGGGGGTCAAGGGGAAAAGAAAGCACAGACAAGTTGTTTGGGGGCAATAATGGCATGGATAAGGGGACACACACAAGCTGGGGGCAAATATGGCGCATAGAGGCTGTTTGGGGGTTAGGATGGCCCTGGTAAACTGCTTGGGGGTAAAGGCACACAAGCTGTTTGGGGCAAAGGTGGTGTTTCCAAGATGTTTAGGGCAAAGGTTGCACTGTGGTACATGTTGCTTGGTGAAGTTGTGGTTACGCCCCTGTCAGGACTGGTCTGTTGATACAAGCCTCTCCAGAACCACCAGTTACAGGTGATAAGGGCCCCACCAATGGCAACTCTAAGCCTGTGGCTCCACCCAAATTCAGAAAGTAGTTGCCCTACAACCAAACCTAGATTCCGAGCAGACATTCTAAGCTCGTAGGGAAGAGGCACGAGGATTCTATGACTTTTTTCCCCTTTTTACTCTTCTAGAGATTTAAATAAATTGTTCAGCTTCCTGTTCTTTAGTTGATTATATTATCCTTTCTCATCTCTGAATATAAGATGCAGCAATTACCAATTCAACATTTAAGAGAACATTCATTTATCTTTAAAAAAGGAACTCAGAAAATTTGTATCTGATAAAATGTTAAATCACCGTATAAATCTTATTTAGAAACTCTCGATTTAAAAACAAACTTATTTAAAAAGTATACCTTATTGTTTATTCTGTTTGTTAAGCCACCAAAATATCAATATTTGTATGGAATATATTTTTTAAAAAAATATATATATTTTTTTAATCTATTTTCTAAAATAAAATAAGAAAAATAAATAAAAAAAACAACAACTTAATCTTTATCCATTATAAATAATGAACACAGGAGAAAATTTGTTTGAATAAAAAGCAGGGAATCTATATCAGCGCAGACCGGCTAGATTAATGTGTAACAATTTCCCCCGATGAGTAATATGGTACTTAATGGGAGCAGTTTAGAATTCCACAAGATTATTTTCAGATAATTCTTCAATTCTGTCTGCGACTGCTGTGTCTGATAATCCTGAAGCTCTTAATCTACATGATCTGAATCCATAAAGAATGATACAAAAGCTGCGATCAATTTATCAATTACAATAAACACAGACGATCCTTCGGTTTGTGGATGAAACAAATATGACCTTTCCGAATAACGGAACAGCCACGTGGATCTTGTGGTCCAGGAAGAAAAAGCTTTTTATTTTTTTTTAATAAAGGACACAAAAAATATTTTCAACAGAGAATACTTAATTTTAGTTGAAAAGCTTTTTTTTTTTATTTATTAAGTATTATAATGATCATTTCCACTTTCCTGTTAACTAAGCGTGCAAAAAGTCTACAGATTAGTTAATGTGGATCTGTTATTGTTCTCAAACCCTACATTTTCACCTTAAAAAATTATATATATACATTTCCAACAGCATTTATTGGTGAGTGGGTGGTCCCGCTTCCAACCTAGCCCAAGGAAGAGGCATGGCAGAACCCAGGTGGTGGCCATGTAGGAGTATCTTCCAAACCGGACTGAGATCCTCACTGGCAGCAAAAGAAAGGACAGCGAGGCAGCAATCCGAGACATTTCCCAAATATCAGGACTGTCCCATGGAAACTGTGAGTGTTGGGACATATGGAGCATGGTCATGCCAGATTCTGAAGTCGTTTGACTCATGCCCCTACAACCTGCATGGCTTTCAGAGTGTTTCACAGGCCTCTCTTTCTCCCATGATTTGTTATGTTTCTGTCCAGCGGGTCAGCGGTATGAAAACAAAATGGCTGCCCAACGGCTGTGTAAGATTTAAGAGTTCATGATTGTCCTACATAACCGTGTGGGCTAAATACCCAGCTGTGGTGGGTCACCGAAGTCATGGGGGTCACCAGGAAAGTAAACTTTACTGAAAAAGTGTCAATGAAGTTTTCTTCACTAATCCCTAAAAAAAGCTGCATAGGGTGGTTCAAAGGATGCCTTTAAGGACGATGGGGGGGACACCTACACACCGAGATATTTCTCATTAAGATATTTTCTGTAAAATGTAAGAAACTGCAACTATAAATATTGAATTATATATATCCAGTCTTCTATTACTTGATTTAAGCCCCCAATTACCTCCCAGCTGCCCCTCCATAGCCGCAACCTTGCTGTGGTGTCGCCACAGTCTTCATGGTGTAAACGGGCCGGCTAGGGAGATCAGACCAATGGTATACAGGGGGACCTAATCACCCCAAGAGGGCCATTTGCCCCCTTAGTTTTGCAGAGGGGGACTGTTGCACCCCTGGATCTGTTGATCTAAACCAAAATCCATTCCTGCCACTTACCCCTGGCAATAGGAAGGTCTGTGTCGGGCACAGGACGGCTGGAGAACGTCACTTTCTTGTTACATTAAATTAATGGGGGGGGGGGACATCATAAGCGCTCCTTTAAGTAAATTCAATAGATTGACAGGACGCTTTTGGCTAGTTTTTTTTTTTTAGAATAATTATCTTTTTGTAATTATCACGTTCGTACAGAGGTATATTATTACAGCGCCGTTGTAATAACATTAGCCACAGTTTATTGGATATACAACTTAACTAATTTATGTCACAGATAATACAGTGGCTGCTAGTGTGTGCGTGTGTGGCAAATTCATCATTAAGATATAAATGAATAATTTATGTAAACAGAAAGACGCGCGGTCTCAAAGGACGTTTGTGTAATCTATATTCTAGATGTGAACAGACAGCAAAAATAGGTACTCAAAAGGACAAAAGAAGCAACCGACACAAAGACAGCCAAGTTTATTTTTCCAGGGAAGATTATCATGCCGACCACAACAAAAGGACTTTGAGATAAAATTTTAAAAATTAAGCGTATAGACCCTTGAAGCCACCTTGACGAGAGAGAGCGCGCGGTTTACGGAACAATATGACATCCTGGAATCCACTGATCAAACAATGTAATTAAACGCGGGGACGTTAAACTCAACCTGTCACATAAGTGCTTGTAGCTGTGTATCCTTTGTGAGAATGTATGTCTAATTTTAATTATATGGCCTTTACGAAACGACAGCGCAAGAGTGGGAACCGAACGTTATACAATTAAGAGCAGGAAACATGATGGCCATGGGTGGGAAGAATGAATTGTCTTCCTTTGAGGTAAATATTTGTTATAAGCGAGATATAGATAACCTCCCACAGTTAAATTTCAGGTGTCCCACCTATGTTGGGAGTTGTGGCAAGAGGTGGTCCATCCAAAGAGCCAACTTGTTGTGCCCAGCTTCAGAGTCCCACAAGATGGCCGCTTGGAAGCTGTGATGGAACATCGAATTTCACGGATCCCTAGGGACAGTGGGGCAGCTGCCCAAAAATCGGAACTGTTGGGGGGTATGAATATGTAGTCGGAGGACATAAAGCCAAATTAACAAGGGGCTTTCTCTTCCACAGAAGAATGTAGATATATTATTACATGGTTGTTTGTGTTTTCTGTAGTTCTTGCTATTATACTTTCTGAAGTAAGTCATTTGCTCTGCTTCACAGGAAGCCATCTCCATTCCAAACATTCATAGTAGAATGGGTTGTACTGAAGAGTTCAGTGACTTTAAATGTGGCTTTGTCATAGACAGAGATCCGGACAGCCTCTGGAAGCAACATCAGTACAAGCTCTGTACATTAGGAGCTTCATTAAATGGGTTTCCATGGCCGAGCAGCTGCACACAAGCTATGCGCAAGCATCGGCTGGAGTGGAGTAAAGCCACCGCCACTGGACTCTGGAGCAGGCAAAACATGTTCTCTGAAGTGGTGAAACACCACTATCTAAAAGTTTGATGGATGAATCTGTGCTTGACTGACAATAGGAGAACAATACCTACTGGAATGCATGGCATCTGCTGTAAAGTTTGGTGGAGGAGGGATAATGGTCTGGGGATGTTTTTTTTAAGGTTTGGACCCCTTAGTGCTGGTGAAGGTTAATGTTAATGCTACAGTTTACACAGACATTACAGACAAATGTATCCTTCAAACTTTGTGGCCCCAGTTTGGGGAAGGCCCTTTCCTGATCCAGCATGACTGTGCCCCAGTGTACAAAGACATGGTTGGATGAGTTTGGGGTGGAAGAACTTGACCTGCCGTACAGAGCCCTGACCTCAACCCCATCGAACACCTTTAGGATGAACTGGAATGGAGATTGCGAGCCGGGCGTCTCATCCAACATCAGCGCCTGACCTCACAAATGCACATCCTCAGAACAGGAAGTTAAGACGACTGTTCCTATGTTATACATGTGTCGGGGGTTTAAATTCATATATCTTTTGTTAACCTGTAAATGCCATTCCATTGTTTATTTAGTAATGTGGGTAAAAAATGATTGAAAGCCAAGTGTTAAAATACCAAAACAAAATCTATGGTCCTTAATTTGTTTTGAAGACTAATCCAGGATATCTTCTCGAACAAACACTTTTCAACACGAGAACAAATTAAAATGTTCCATATTAACTTGACAGTGTGGCCCCTTCGGGAAGCAAATGAATCTAATCTATGCATACATTAATGAACTTCACATTAGCATTAACTTCTGGAGGGCCTATATACACGATTCCCCTTTCTTTTACTATAAATATATATTCATATTTTCTTAAAAGAAAAAAAAAAGGGGGGGGGCACAAAAAATTATAATGAACAAAAAAATGATGTTATTTCAAATATTCATACAGATCCCAATGATAAACATAGCTTCTGGAGGACTAGAATTTTTAGATAATTATTATTTCACATAACCATTATTTTCCTGTAACAACCAGGGAGTTTGCAAAATTTATGGTGAAATTATACGGCTACAATATCGTCAGCGAACATAGTTCTGATAATGAAGTACCCAGGGGCCTAATTAAATTACAACAGGGAAGATTAAAATAAAAGTACATTCGGCTCATCCCCATGCTGTATGGATTACTTGTATATTTTAGTCCAAACTAGCCCTATCTGCGTGATTCCTTAGGGATATTTTTTTTCACATTTTTTATTTTTTATTTTATTTTGCTAAATACTATGGGTATTGCAAATCACTCAGGAAGAGAACTGGTTCTTTTTACGAACATATTCTTTGTCCCTTAACTCCAGAATATTTTCCTTCTACCTTCTACTCAACGTCCCAGGTAGCCTCCTTAACAAAGAATGAATATTAATGTACTTTGTGATTCAAGAACTCTAATAAGATGAAAAAAAAAATAAAGACAATCAATCACTTACTTTTAGGAGAAGCTGAAGCTCCAGAACTGCAGCACAACCACACCTCCGGTGGTCTAACGTTTTGCGCCACTGATTGGTTGCATGAAATCAATAGGAGTTCTTTCTGCGTACTGGGGGTCACCCCAGAGCCCTTACTGAACCCCTCCATTGGAGCTGACTGGTTGTAAGTATATTACATGGTATAGCCAAAAATGTACATGTGTAACATAAGGAAATATATATATAATGCCTAAAAACTAAACTAAATAATTTCTAAAAACTGGAAAATAATGGAGAAACAGCTGTTTTGGGAACAAAAACTGTGCCCCCGCCAGAGATAATACATCTCTGGCGGGGGCACAGTTTTTGTTCCCAAAACAGCTGTTTCTCCATTATTTTCCAGTTTATGGCAAGGATAATAATAACAATTAAAGAAAAATAATCATATAGTTTAATGTGTATTAGATGAATAAAGTGCAAAACATTGTGGGGCGATCCACATGAAATGGGGTTTGACGCTGTTCTCACCTGCAACCAGCTCATTAAGCTGTGGGATACCCGGGTGGGGTTGATCACCCAAGAGGGCCATCTGACCACTCGTTTTGCAGCAGGGGGACTGCAGCCTTCCTAGGCCTAGATGGTGTAGGCCAAGACACATCACTTGGTTGGATAACCAAGTATCCATTAGACAAGACTGTATAAAACAAGCTTGGTAGCAGAGATACTGTTTATTTTTTCTCGTGTTGTCGCATTGATACACATGGACACAGTTCTGTTGAGGCTGGTCCCAGAACAAGAGCTTTTGGTAATAGGTTCAGCCGGCAGGTGGTTCAAGGTTTGCTTAAGAGCTGGCTTGTGACATGTTAAGAAGCAGTGGATGATGCCCTTAACCACAATTTTAGCGTTGTGTCATTTATTGGGTGGGTTAGAGGCTTCAGTTGGTATGAGTTCTAAAGCTACGGAGGTGCCTCTGGCACTGTAAGGCCAGTGACCACCAAATGATGTAAGTGCGGTTGGTGTCTGGATATGAGGGGTCACATGCTACGTTTTTATGCTCGAGTAGCCGGGCATATCAAGCTGGTGGCCGCGCAGAGCGTGGAGACATGTCGGCCACCGTCACCCTGGGCATTTCCTCAGTGCGCCAGATGGCCAGTCTAAGGCCTGTACCCACTTATGACAAATACCGAGAAGATGTCGGGTCCCATTTTAAGGCCCCAACCGTGTGAATGGCAATGAATATTTTTTTTATCAAGGCTTGAATGCTCTCGATATGTTATACTAATCTTTTCCTACACAAACTGCGCCGTGGAAAATGGTGTCAGTCTATAAATAATATTTAATAGTAATACTAATAATAAATTGAGCCAAGAATGAGCGCATATTATTTCTTTCTTTCGAATAACAGTTAAGCAAGTATTATAACTTTACCTAATTTGTCCTGCCCTATTAAAGCGTTTGCAACCAGATAAATCAGCAGCCTTTTGCTTTTCAATTGCAATAAATGACTTCCACTTTCATTTTAACTTAGAAAAGGCATTGCATTCATCATAAGTCCTTTTATTGAACATTACTTTTCCAAGGGACTGCTTTCTCATTATGCAATGAATGAGGATATTGCCAATATTAACTTCCCATCGCAAAATAAAATTTAACAGAGTCAGGCCTTTCCGCAGGTTTCACTATAATTCAGTATTCATGGAAATGTGAGCTTCAAAGTGAAGCCCATCGAGAAGGTGCTGCTCAAAGACTTGATGGCCCATTGATGTTTAACCCTGTTACAGTCAGAGAGATGCATGAAGCAGCCATCTCATCGGGACCCCTTTATAACTTGAATATTGTGCCGTTTTCTTTTGTTAAGCCGGTTCTAGGTTTGTAGTATATAATCTTTTAACCATTTGTATTTGTGTTTTCTCTCTGCTATCTGAGCCCCAGTCTACCAGAGAAACACCCTGACTCTTTGTCATACTGGCGTGTGGTAAATAATAGAATGGCTCGGTCTTAATCATCCAGAAAGCGGTAGGGCCACGGTGGATACCAAGTCCTCAGTCTTCTGAGGCCGCACTCCCACAAGGGGAAATGCGGCCCTTACTTCACTCCCAGGCCAAAGCCTAAGGATGGCTGGATTTCTAAGGACTCTAGAGACCCACTGAGGTGGCCAAAACACACTCCTTCCACCAAAACCGAGTCTTCAGGGACCCGGTTCCACTGTGGCGTTCTCAGTCTAACCGTATCAAGTAATTCCAAACATCAAAATCCACAGTGGGTTGGGAACCATTGATGTGAACACCATTTGTCCCTCTGGCCCCCACTCCACATGTTCTCACTGCTGACTATAGTGACCATGTTCTTCTGTTTCTATTCACATTATTGTGACTCTTAGGGATGTAGAACTCTACCTACCCAGCAAACACTCTGAGCTACTAGAAAACAGGGACGTCGGGGAGGAAAGAGTTGAAACATCAATTTCACAGGTTCTTAAAAAGAAGCAGGTCACGTCCATCAAAGTATGAGTTGTCCGTGATTGACTCAACCTAATCCCACTCAACAAACTACAACAGCAAATTATATATTATCAAGGTGTTCCGTCACTTGGACATTTTGAGTCTCTTATTGAGCCATATGAGGCTATGCTTCACGGCTGTCAATTTTACTGCCAAGACAGACTCGATGATCAACCTGACAACCATTGACTCGATCAAAGGAAAGGTCATGCGTCTCATCGAAAGATATTATTAGTTAGTTATTAGGTCTTTTAGTTGAGTTTGTCGGTTATGTTGGCCATGGAGTCTGCCAGTCTTGTTGAGTTTGACCATTTCAGGGTCAACTTCTCTCCTTCTAAGAAGTTGATTTCGTCAAGTTGAAGCCGGTTTCCAACCTAACTGCCAACTCAACACATTTCTAACAGTAAGCAATATAAAATATAATATATATTATATATAATATATATCATAAACATGCTTACATAAGGCAATTTTAAGATACAATTTAATGACCTCTATCAGATGCGACAAGATTTTTATCGGCTAACCCATAGCAGCAATGTGCTCACAAACAAGGGTTTCTCTAAACATGGAGAGAATTTATTTTGCCTTTAAAATAATGTAAAAAAATAATAATAATTATCCTCCAATGAATAAATAATTGTAACCTATGTGAACCAATATATCGTAAATAAATAATATTGGTGAAAAGTAAGAAAATTAATCAGTTCTATTCATTTCTTTCTGGTTTAATGATTTTTTTTTTTTTAGTTCATAATGCTGTATTTTTTTTTCTCCAATTTTAGGAACGGTTGGATGGAGCTGTGTGTGATTTTTTTTTTATTATTTTTTTTTTTTAAGACTGATTTCTGTAATTCATAGGACCTTAATTAGCTGCACAAACCATTAGCTACAATTAGACTATTATAAAACACGATGCACCGTGTCAGCCACCGAGGCTCATTTATTCATGAAGCAGAACCGAAAAGGAGGGTATAGCGTAGCAGGATTACGATCATGGAATAATTTTTGATTTAAGATGCTGGAAATAGCACCTCAAAATTAATCTCAATAGTTGTCTAATTTATGTCAGTGAATTGTAAATTTATTGCATAATGCCACCTTAGCTAAATGAGTTACCCAAGGAAGTAGTGCTAATATCGGTGGCGGTGGATTCAGAGCCATATGCCACCTAACACTAAACACTGGGCTGAAATATCTCCTCCGAGACATTTAATCTATTCAAGCAAAGGGCTTCGGATATCACTTACGCTTTATGATTCCCTGATAACAAATAGAAAGATCTACAAAAACAATTCCTGACGGTTGTAAAAGGTTATGTTATGTAGAATAGTGCGAGGGGAAATATTTAAGGCAAATTTTGCAAAATCAACAACTAATTTTAAAGGGAAACCCGCACCATACTCATTTATAAATAGTATCGCTTTAAAGATATTTTTGAATAATATTTTCTGTTTTAAAAACTTTTTATTTTTCGAGATGTAATCTGGCCAGTCCCGGACCGGCCATCTGGTACGTCGGGCAAGTGCCTGAGGGTCGATCCCAGACATTGTCCCATACGCACCCGATCCGCCAACTGGTGGCCCAAGTTCTAGGTGCCAGAGCCACCCCATTATCCGCAGTCCAGTCCTGAATCTGAATCTGCAGTTACCAACAAAGTCTCCGATGTAGCTCTTTTATCTAGGTCCAGTCTACTAACGCCTTATATTTTATTTATTTTTTAATCGGCTTTATGTGAATTACCTCAGGATTTACTATATATTACCCACCATACATGTTTTGATGTGTAATGTCATTTTAAAGGGGAAATCATGTGGGGGAAAAGCTCTTTTGAACATAATCCCCACTGCTATATAGAGCAATATCTCTATCTTTTATCTCTTTTTATCCCAATAAACTCCCTTTATCTGCAGACTTGGAGCCGCCATTGTTGTCAGTCATGTGATATATTGAGTGACTTTTCCTCCTCCAACACCACACTGAGCTGATGCTTTATGGCGATGCTAATGGAGTAATTATCCTTCACAGACTTTTTGTTAGTCAGGCTGTGTGATTAAGACTGAGCCATTCTATTGTTTCCCACAGGCTGTATGATAAGGAGTCGGTGGGCTCAGATAAAAGAGCGAGAACTCATACAAATGGCTGATATGCAACTGCCTGAAAACATTATGCATAAACTGAAATATTAAGAAAAAAAAAGAAATCAACACAATACTTTTTTCAAAAACATGCCAATAAGCATTATGTACTTGAAGGGGAAAAAAAAAATAAAGTACTAACTTTTAGGAGAAGCTGCAGCTCCAGAGCTGCAATGTATCACCTCATCTATGGCCACTTTGGGGTAATAAAAGGTGGTATAATATTAGTAAACCTGGAAACTCTCCCCGTTTTGCCCGGAGACTCTGGAAGAAGCGTCACTTCTCCAGGTCGCCAACGGAGCCACAAAGTTCCCAAGTAAGACCTCTGGAAGACCTAGGGAAATTTATGTTTGTCTCATTGATATTGTCCACTGGACAGTGCTGGCCATCTTTATTTTGCTAATTTTATGTTATCACCATAGCAACCGACTGCATTTTCCCATTGACTGTCCCATTGGTTGTTATTGTAATAAACTTTTACATCTAGGCTGGACTTAGCTTTCCTTCGAGGCGGTTAAAGTCCAGTTGACTTCCGCCAACACCTTTTTTAAGTAAACTTTGATAATTGCTCTACCGGTTCGGGTTTTATCTGCGTCATTTTCTCCTCCATTCATTTGTGCTCTCTAACTGGTAATATCGCCGATGAACCCCATAGGACGCTACCTAGCAGAACGTACAGATGTTTATTATCATTAAAATGACTGACAGACGTAATGAGTCATTATCCAAAAGCAAAACTGAAATCCACGCTCCTGCCGCAGCTCTGTGGATTGAAGATACGCTTCCAGCCATTTGGGGTTTACTGATGGAGATGACATTTCTCCTGATTGATTGAGTTGTGAGATGGTTCTAGGAGAAGGATGATATACACAAGGGATTCATACGACGCCGAGCTCGAGATGTCTACCAGCCACGTCTCTCGTGCCCCTTAGCAAAGTATGTCACCCAAACGATCAAAAGTAATAACATGCAAAGCAAAGTAATGTTTGTTCCTGTAAACGAGAGCTAAACCATAAGCCTTCAGCACTTTCTAATGTTAGGGATTTAATGGCAGACAATAAGAAATTTCTTACCCTTTACGCATAGTGTCTGCGCCTGAATATCTGACAACAGAACATTAACCCCTTAATGACAAAGCCCGTACATGTACGGGCTCAAAATGCATTGTTTTCAATGGGTTTAGGGACCGCCCATTGTCCTTAAGGGGTTAATATGAGCATATTAAGTCGAGTTAACAGCGCTGTTCCATCTGCATTCCATTTGCATTTACTTACATCGCTTTTTAACTAAGTGCAGCGTTAGAAGCATCATTCCCAGAAATAATTGTTTGATCATGTACATTTTTGCCTCGTTAATATATTTCGATGGGAACACTAAGTTGTCACGTGACGCAGAAGCAGGCACTGGTAAAATAACATGATAACATATAACAGGACAGATCCGCTAAGGTTTATTTGGTTAACGTATTAGTATAACTGGAACAGCACCTTTAAACGATTGGATACTAATGCGGATTATAAGCTAAAGTTGCAATTTGCAATTTGGGGTTCGGGGTTAGTTATAAAAAGACTGCATACATTTTGGATCTTAAATGCAAAAATAGAATATATAATAGTCAGCCGCAGAATGTATGACCCTGAAGACTCACGCCGTATTTCCAACAATGTTTATAGCTGACATGTACATTTATTCAGACAGAGCCCCAGGTATACCCTGCAACTGGGCTCCTACCCGACCTTACTTGAGTCTTGACACATAGCATTGTCCAATATATTATGCTGAAAAATACATTTTGGACAATGCTCTGCGTCTAACTTTGTGGGAACAGTTTGGGGAACCCTTTTACTGCATTACTGTACCCCAGTGTACAAAGCAAATCCCATAAGAGACATGGTTGGATGAGTTTGGGGTGAGAACTTTGGCGGCCGCACAGACCCCTGACCTCAACCCCATCGAACACCTCAGTGGGAGTTCCCGCTGATGTCAGTGGGAAACACCCCCATTTAAAGGGCAAATGGGTGGGGAGCAGTGCGTTTCAAGACCCCGCTCCCGCGATCCGGAGGATTCGGGTGTTGACCCGGAGAAGCGGTGCTCTCCAGGTATGTATATGTGAGATAGCAAATGCATGTGGATGGCACATCCAGACACCCCTACAATAGAATGTATATTAAAATACCCTAACCCCCTACGATTATTTCAATATGCATTCTTTTGTATTTTATATGTTTTAGAAGAATGTCCCCATTTTAGTTTAGTTTTGCGTAGTTGCAAAAAAAAATAAATAAAAAAAAAAACTTTATATTTGTTATAAGTAGTAAAAAAAAAGGAAAAAATTCATGGAGTGGTAATTTACATTTTTAATGCAAAATAATTATTATAATTATTATATTTTTTATTATTTTTTTTTGTTTTGTTTTTCTTCTTCTGAAAAGTAATTTGTAGGCCGCGGGATTTCATTCGGGGTTCGTGGAAGCTGCAAGCGCATCTCTGGCTAAAAGACACCGTGGATATTAGTTAGAGTGCCTGCCAGGATAACTATTAGAGAGGCATCGTACGTCTTTTGAAGTTGTGAGGGCCAGATTCGTATTAGTCAACCTGCCAGAGTGAGCTATCTCTTCCTTCAGGATAGAATTTATGATGCATATATATGACATGCCAGCTGAGCGGATATTAGATGAATCTTGGTGGGATAAATGAAGAAGTAGCCTCATCAGGCCCCAGCTTAGTCCGGATGCTACAAATTACACGGCCGGGGACAAGGATTCATGGGTAATTTTTCAAAGAAATAGGTTTTGACTTGTTGTACGTTTTAATCTCAAAACAATGCCTCGTATACTTATTCTAGAAGTATGATCAGGGCACGGCATACCGTCACCTGCGCCGGAAAGCAAGCGTCATTACTTGCGATGTTGGAGAGAAGGAAAACATAATCGGAATAGCGTTTTAAGAAATGTTAATCCCCCCCCAAAAAAATAAATAGAAAAAAATTGTTCCCAACTAGAGAAAAGCATACAATTATATAATAAAGTGGAGGTAAAAAAAATTAAAAAAAAATCTCAGTTTTTAGAAAGGGTGATGAGTTTTTAAGATAATTTTTATAATAAATTCCATTATATGATCCATGTGTTTTTTTTTAATTTCCTCATTAATAAAAAATGTAAGGGAAAAAAAAGAAAAACCTAAATATAGGCAAAAAAGAAAACAAAAACTGTTCTGTCCATGATCTGCTTACGAACGTAACTAAGTTATTATTTACTGAGAGGGTGGTGGGTAAGTGGAACAGCCTCCCAGCAGAAGTAGTAGAGGCTAATACAGTGAGGGAATTTAAACATGCATGGGTAAATATATGGCTCATTTTCACAGCACCGATTGGCTGTTTCAAGCATCCAATCAGTGGCAGGAGATCCCTTTCTCTGAACTTTATAGGATAATTTGCTAAACACGCATGGGGGGCCTCTTAAGAGATGTTGGTGTTCATGTGAGAGCTGACAGTAAGTAAGTAAACCACGTGTCAGGAGATGTGTTTCGGCCAAACGCACGCCCCCAACAGTTGAGGGCTGAGGAAAGAGGCAAATGCATATGGGGGGATTCTGTAGAAACCCTCCATGCATTTTTAAGGGGGCAACATGAAAATCCCATGCATTAAAGCATATACGATGTCTGGATTGTCTTCCTTTATTTACTATCTTTTTGGGAGACACGTACACGGTGAGCAAAATCACTTAGTTTTCGGGCAATTCATTTTGTTTCCCGCCCAAAATTCAGGGGGCTTTTTTTTTTATTCAGAATTCAGACATTCCCCCAGAGTAAGGTCCGTCAAAGAGGTGCAGAAGCAGCAGTAGTAGTAGTAGGGCACTGGGCCTGGACAGGCCGACACTGCCAGATGATACGCAGATGCAGCCCCGTGGAACAGGACTGAATATCCCCAATATTATATCATTTACATATTATATTGTCACCAATATTTATCAATCTGATAGAAAGATGATAAAAAATTAACTTGTCCACAAATTACAGGTTTGGCCGGCAGCGTAAATGAGCGACTGTCTTCATCAACTAAACTCCACTCAGGAACCGGGGAAAAATGTCTGCCGCAGTCCCTGTAATCACTACAGCAGTCACTACATCTTCTCCAATCCACCCAAAACAGCACATTCTCTGCACTAAAAGAAACTGTTCATTAACTCGCTGTATTATATACGAGTACCGAGCATCACTCTCAGCCTCTGCTAACCTAACGGTCTCTGTCACTCAACTACCATCAGTCTGTAACGGCTGCTACTAACAAGTTAAAATGGCGTCAGCACCCTTATATATCTAATGGTTGTCCCCGCCCCTTCTAAATGCTGATTGGCCAGAGTGAAAAAAGTAAGGAAAAACTCCCACAGGATGGTTGGACCAATCAATCGTAGGCCATGTAATAGCGTCAAAACAGCTTGTAATGGCGGCTACACGTGGCAACGAATGGATGAATCATAATTAATTTTCAGTACTTTTGTCTCGGTTTCATTGATTCATACAAACGCACAAAACAGGCGATTTTGGTTAAAAACAAAGTTGGTATAAAAACAAGTGCAAAAGTCTACTTTTTGGTCTATAATTTTTCCTACACCGCATCAGCAGTGCGTGTAGCGGTTCCCCAAAACTTTATTACCTACCGTTAATGTGGAAACGAAACAACTTCCACCGAGAGGTTTTTTTTTTGTGAGAATATTAGAAATTGAGAATCAGAAAATGATTTATTATGGAGGAATCAGGTAAAGTGCTCAGCCGAGCTCACTTATCCGTAATTTCGTATCAATGAGCAACGCCGCTCGGAATTAGAAAACAGACATATGTGTATCTCAAGCAATTAGTTCGACGAAAACATAAAAAATTCAACACAGTTCATACGTTGATTACCTCGGTTATTACTTATTCAAATTACTTCTGATTCCATCTAATTAGAAAGTATTCAAATTATTAGCTTTTTTTTTTTTTTTTTAGGAGTTTTAGACATTTGGAAGACACAGAAGCGCAGACGGTTTTATATAGAATTTAACAGGGAAAATCCACTGCCACGGAATGCTTTAAAATAAAAAAAAATTAAAAAAAAAAACTTTTTTTTTTATTTTTTAAACTTTTTATCATGGCATAACGTGATCATTTCGCTCCTTTAATACAATTTATTTGCTGAAAATATCTTCTCCTTAAGACACCGTTTGGGGGTATATGCCACCTGTAGGTTAAATTCGGGCCTTAGGTAAGCTTGTAAAGGCCTAAGGGTCAAGTAAGTCACCTCAGAGGTACTGATCTCGCTGCATTAAAGAATGACTGGAGTTAAGAGATCTCTAGTAGATTAGTGGGGGGGCGCAGTTGCCCCATGGGGTGCGCTCGCTTTCTAGGCAGCTTGCCAATTTGGGCAGTGTATTATGTCTTGCTCGTTTAGCGAAAAGCATACCAGGAAGCCACCAAGGGCTGATGTCCTAGTGGTCACCCATACTACTCCTAATTCTAATTCATGAGTTATTTAGACAGAGTTAGGGGCAGGGTAGCCATGCATCAAAGGGGGTCTCAGGGGTTCAGTAATCAACTCTGATCCGTTGAGCCTCCAGGCTTGTCCCAAATAATTTCCAAGTATGATGTAAAATGTTCTGGATTTATTTATTTATTTTTTTAGTTAATCAAGGTACTTTTTTTTTTTTTTTAATTACTAAAAATTCACGTATATTTTAATATTTTGTTCTGATCCATCAGCGCAGAATAAAACGGACACCAAATTATGAAATTTGGTCAGTGCATGTAAATATTTTTTTTAAAAAATCACTAAATGCCCAAACTATTATTTAGATGGTTAAAAAAAAAATGGGCTAATAGGTATTTTAAAAATAAATTAATTACAGGAAATAGAGTTTAGGGAAATTGAAGCAAAAGCTAAATTATAATTGAAATAACTTTCGCCCCGAAATGGGGTTCAGGAAACAGTTTTGGGAACTAAAATAAGAAATTGAAACAATGTAACTCGTTTTAATATAAAGTGTTAAAACACCTTTGTGACATTCAAAAAAAAAATTGGGGGAACTATTTAGCGACTTAATCTACCTTCCCCCATGACGAGCATAGTTTAATACGGCTAAAAAAAAAATGGGATAGAAAGCATTTGCCTACCCAGTGAGAGCAAGATGACATTCATGGTTGAATCAGCCCCTCTCAGCAAGATATGTAATTGAAAAAGCCAAGGGAAGCGACCCTAATCCCAGTGCCCTGCTGGTGTCAAAATGCATTAATCTCGCACGGACAAATGGCCGTTTCTTTTTTTTTTTGGAGAGTATGGAGCGCGAAACGCTGAAAAACCAAAGGATATTGAGTAGGAAGCAAATATATAAATAATATATAATAAATGAAATAACTATTAATATTTATTATTATTATTATTATTATTATCTCTTTTATATAGCGCCAACAATTTCCGCAGGGCTTCATCCAATCCATACGTCTGACGGGACTAGAATTGACAGAATAAGACAAATCGATACAGTTACATGGAGACATGTGTAGGATCTTAGTTTTCAACATTACATAAACTTTTAATTTTGATTACTTTAGCAATTTTGGATTTTTTTTTACCTATTATAAAAAAAAATTAGGGAATTATTTTTTTTAGAGAATAAATGTTGTAGTTATGTAAAATGATACAATCTATCCATTTCTCACTTATCTATAATATCATTTTTGGGGGGATATTCTCCAAGGGGATTTTGCATTTGCCCCGTTCCCCACCCTCTTGCTACTTGGCAGAATGGACCCACATTTGTATCCCCCCAGTCAGCTCCAGCACTGGCTTGGAGATAGTTACAAGAGGACCAGATGAGATCATCGATGAGCTAATGCGTAAAGCACCCCCATTGCTTTAGGGAGTGCTTTCTAGCAAAGACAAAACAGCAGAGGATGAAGGAATCTGCAGCTCTGAAGCTGCATCTACACCTAAAGAACTTACAAAATACAGTGCCAAGAAACAAAAGGCGTTAAGAAAAAAATAACACAACTTGTGTTGACAAGTTATGAGGTCGCAGTTTAGGAATACGATGAAAGGTAGAAGTATGTCATCCAAAATTCTATGTGTTTGAATGCATTGATTATACGGTGATCTTGGGTGTGATTTCATTGCGTGTGACAATTTTTCTTTAATCTAATATGGGTTCCTTCGGTGATCTCTTGAGTGTAAAGATGAGTCTAGACGTGAACCTCCTTGCTCTCTTGTGCCTAGAGGCCAATGGTAGACAAGGCCAATGGAGGCTGAAACAAATGTCTGGGGTTGTTGGTTCCCTGATCCAGAGGAAATTTGCCTCACATTTCGGTTCTGGATTGCCCTTTTGGGTGGGATCAGACTAATATGTTGATCGAGATTTTTCCTCTGTAATGGCACAAGAGAGCTAAACTTTGAGATGTTCCCAAGTGGGGACGCACCGTAGGACAGGCTATGAAGCAGCTGTCTGTTCTTGGTGAGCATCTCAACCACTTTTTTGCATGGCATCTCACCCTTCGGTGATCTCTTGGGGTTCACCTTAAGTGTAAAGATGAGTCCAGAAGTGGACCTCCTTGCTCTCTTGTGCCTAGAGGGATACCCACCGTACCCCACTGACAAGGCCAATGGAGGCTGAAACACAAGAGATTCCTTGACCTCAGCGCTTTATATAATTCTGCCATTGGCACAGTAAATGTACATTCATTCATGACTTTCTAGACAATCAAAAACTATGTTATGTCTCGACTTATGAACTGCACCATGGAAAGGTTATGGTTAAAATGTAACTAGTTTAGGCTCACCAATTAATTTGGAGCAAACTCTGGAAAGAAGCCCAGACAAGTACATCTACAGAATTGGAGGAAAATCTTTGCGTAATATTGTTACATTTGTAGCAAGCAGTTCAATTGCATGACCTTCGTGTGGTTAGTTCAACTGAGCAGCGATATGCTTTCAGACGTTAATCCCAGGAATATATAAAAACTTCGTAAACCATATAAAGGAAAACAAATACAGATTCAAACACAGGTTTTAATTATTTAAATTATTTTAAAGCAATAAGATACCCCCACGCAACTTCCTTATCTGTATACTTACACTTTTATTCATAATTTAACAAACTTTGTGCGATTACTGGTTTAGCAAACAAAACTATTTTTTCAAGAATCTCAACACCTTTTGGGCAAAGCAAGACTGTGTTAACGAGGAACATGTTTAAGGGGCTTATTTAACTTAATTTGTCAATTACATTGGTCTTAATTGGATGCACAGAGGTGCGCTGTCATCTTTGCAGTGACTTATACTTAGAATGAGCGCTTTCTGCGCTATGATTCTGCGTTACGCTCCCTAAATGTATTTGTGGCTTTGCGCCCTAATTATTTTTATTTACATAGTCCTGTCCATACCTGTCCAAATCCTCTTTATCGTGCAAGTCCTTTGACATTTTATGCTGGGAATTGGGGGGGACGTACAGACGATGTTCCTGCAGAAATCCTCCTAACCCCCAACGCATCATGGCTTCCGAAGTAGTCAGGAGGTCCTAGAATGACTTTTAGGAGCAAGGAGGAATTTCTCATACTAGCGGCACCATCATAAAGCACAAGCGGGACACAAAACACAACTCAGGCAATTGAACCATTCTACATCCCTCCTTCTTACATTCCATAGAAACACAGAATCTGCTGGCAGATCGGCCCCATCCGGCCCCCATCTAGTCTGCCCGTTTCTCCTGCAGTAAAGACTCAAACCTTAATGAGTCGTTGGTCTCGTCTTAGATTCAGGAGCCGTATGTCTATCCCATGTATGTTTAATCCCCTCACTGTATTACCCTCTACCACTTCTGCTGGGGGGGCTGTTCAACCCACATACCACCCTCTCAGTAAAGTTAAAAAAAATATATATATATATATATTGTGGAAGTTGAATTTTGCTGATTCTGGATGTCAGCACAATGATCTTTACCTCATTGCTTATTCTGCTGATAGCAGATAAGATAACACTACAATCACCTGTCTACCTCATTTCTTAGTTTACTTATGTCTTGTTTGTGTCTCGGAAGAATGTGTACATATGGTATGTTTTCGTATGTTTTCTTTGCTCTAAGTGCCTTGTTGCGAAAGAATCAGAGTCCGCCACGACAAAGGACAAGTTGTCCCTTTCTTGACCTTCTGTAAGTAAAGATTGCACATGTCTGGGGGGGGGGGGTATTTTTTCTTCACCTCTTTAAACCGTGTGTGTCAGCAAATCAAAGTAAATATACCAACAGATGGCTAGACAATATGCTAATAACTGTTTGCGCTTCTTTGCCTATATATTGTTAGAAAATTAAGGAGGGGAAGAGAAGTCTGCGAACTGGACTCTCCCCTGTGCGCACTTGAATAAAGAAGCTCTTGCTTACTCAACTCATTGAACTGGTGTCGTCAGATTTCTTGCCGACATTCACACTTGGGGGCTCGTCCGGGATCCCAACAGTCTCGGAAGCGGTAACCGAAGGAGCAGACTAAACCTTGATCCACCTAATCCTTGGCCATCAAAAAGAGGTAAGGCACCTTTTGAAATGCCTATAGTTTAATTATTGGGTGGATGAGGGTAAGGTCGTCCTCGGTATTCCATCCGGGTGACGGGATCCAGAGTTGAGTAAGTAAGACCTATAAGATCTTGAATTGTTTAATTGTAACTATTGTTTTCTACATGGTCAGGGACCATTGTAAAGTACCTAGTTGTGAGAGACTAGTGTAATTATTGTTTTCTACATGGTCAGGGACCATTGTAAAGTACCTAGTTGTGAGAGACTAGTGTAATTATTGTTTTCTACATGGTCAGGGACCATTGTAAAGTACCTAGTTGTGAGAGACTAGTGTAACTATTTGAGTACATAATCACGGGCTATTGTAAAGTACCTAGTGGTGAGAACTAGTTTAAATATTTTGAAGTACATAGTCACTGATTATTGTAGCGGTGGAGATGAGGAGTTTGTTGTCAAAAAACGTGCTTAAGGGGACGCCCTTAGAATATATGATAAGGAAACATGGAAAAGAGGCAGGAAAATATATGTCTCATTGGAAGCGAATATCTGAAGAGGATAATGAAAGCCGTTATGTTTGGCCAGCTGGCGGTAGTTTGAATGTAGGAATATTAGATAATTTGAAAGAATGTTTGAATATGTGTGATGTAAAAAGGAATGAGAGAATGATTTTCTTGAAATGGTATCAAGAAGGGTGGGACAACGTTAAAAGACAGAAACAGCAGAAGTTACTAGACCCCACCTGTTCTGCCAATTCCCAATATCCTTGCCGTCCGGCAGGTAACTTTAAGGGTTCTCAAACACCTCAACCTGTTGAGACTTCTAAGAAAGCACAGGAGGTGTCTGTAACCCCAGGACCACCTAAGGTCAATAATTCGCTATATCCATCCTTAGATCCATCTGATCTATGGACTCAATAATTATTTGACCCACCCCCATATAATGGACCTCAACCAGCAGACCCTAATATGCCTGGTTCTAATCAACACCCTGCAGGTCCAGAAGCAGAGTTGCCACTTTCTTTGGAGCTTGTCCCATTTGTACCACCAGCTCCTATTTCACCCCTAGACCAAGAAAGGCAACCTGATCCTCCTAAAATATCAAGGTCCGACATTCAGCCCACAGGACCATCAAGTAGAACCAGATCCAGAAAGCCCAATTTAGATCCTCATTCAGATTCTGATGCTGAGGAAAAAACATTTGTGCATGCTATGCCCATGAGAGAGACTGGGGGGGGCTAGAGATGAGAGAGGTGTACCTCTATCTGTCCATCATCCATGGACACCAGGGGAATTATTGCTGTTGAAAGATCGATTCCCCAGACCTGAAATTGTTGGTCAGTTTTGTAAAGAATTACATAGTGTGTCTATTCCTTATGATCCAGTGAAAAAGGATTTTATGCAATTGTTTGATTTGGTTATGACTGACGCAGAGAGAAAACAGTTAATTGAAGCTTATAATAGAATTCCTGGTGTAACACCTTGAGCGAGTGAACTGTTTATTGAGAGATTGAGTACTGAGAGACATCAGACAATAGATTGTATACTACAAGCTTGTGAGACTGCATGGCTACAGCGACCTGACTGGGGAAAGATTAACTCTACAATGCCAGGAAAGAATGAATCAGTAAGTGAATTTGCTGATAGAGTAGCGAAAGTTGTAATAGGACACAGTGGTGTGACAGATCCAGAGGTTAATGCAAGACAGTTGATTGTATCTTGATTTGTAAAAGGGTTGTTACCAGACTTCCATAAGGGTGTCACTAATAATGTTTTACAATGGGAAGAGAAGCCGCTTTCTGAAATGATAGCAGCTGCTAAACATTTTGAAAAGCAAAAGGAAGTGAATAAGGAACGTCAAGAGAAAGTTAGAGAGAAAGAACAGAGAATGTTGATGGAAAGTCAGAGACAGTTCTATTCACAGAACTCTCTGTCTGATGTAGTGGGAGATAAGGGACAATCTTCCTCTAGAAAGGAAATTAGAAAGAATGTTATTTGTTTTAATTGTAAATTGCATTTGGCTAGAAATTGTAGATCTGCTAGACAAACTGATAACAATTTGACGATGCTGGGTGTATTGAACCTAATACTGACGATGCTGAATTGATTTACCCTTTCAGTTAAAAGAGGCTTTGTGGAGTGCCCCTGCTCTTGGGCTCCCTAACTATGATATGCCATTTACTTTGTTTTGTCATGAAACACAGGGTAATGCCTCTGGAATACTAACCCAGAGCCACGGAGAGGGACAGAGACCCCTTGCCTACTATAGCACTCCACTTGATTCTGTGGCAGCTGGATTAACCCCTTGTTTGCGGGCTGTGGCGGCGGCTGCTGCCTTAGTGGAATCAGCACAGGTCATAGTTCAGGGACAGGAACTGAAAGTGATGGTTCCTCATGCAGTGAGTGCATTGTTAACCCATCGATCGACATAATTTACTAATAGTAGGCTGACTAAATACGAGATTGTTTTGCAGGGTACACCCAATGCCACCGTCCACCGGTGCACAGTGTTAAACCCTGCCACTCTTTTGCCAGATCCAGAGGAGGGACCTCCTCATGATTGTGTGATTTTGACAGAACAATTAAAAACTACTCGCGACCGATTGTATGAGCGACCTTTGACTGACCCTGATATTGAATACTTTGTAGATGGTTCCTCAATTATGGATATTAATGGCAGGCATTGTACTGGGTATGCTGTAGTTACATCAGAACCTCACTGTTCTCGAGGACCCTTCCAAAATTTGCAAATTGATTTCATTGAAATGCCTAGATCTCTACATTATCAATATGTACTAGTGGTGGTGTGTACATATTCCCGCTGGATAGAAGCCTATCCTTGCCAACATGCGGACGCTCTAACAGTTGCTAAAAAGTTGTTACAAGAGTTCATTCCTAGGTATGGAATTCCTCAGCATATATACTCTGATCAAGGAACTCATTTTACTGCTGAGATAGCAGGGGATAGCACATAGGCTAGGAATTGTGTACCATTTACATTGTCCCTATCATCCACAAAGCGCAGGAAAAGTAGAACGCGCTAACGGCACCTTTAAGAATAAGATTAGCAAGATATGTGCCGAGACAGGTTTAAAATGGCCAGATGCATTACCTATAGCATTAATGTCAATAAGAAATGCCCGACACTCAGCTATTAAAATGTTCTCCTCATGAACTCATAATGGGTCGACCCATGATAGCTGCTAATACTCTAGAGTTACTAAGACATGATCATGCTCTAACTGATGACACAATAGAAGTGTATTGTAAAAAACTAATAAAATCTCTTGAGCAATTTAAATCCCAGGTTGCTGCTGTGCGCACGAACACCGAGGACGAAAAACCAATTCATCACATCCAACCAGGTGATTACGTGCTGGTAAAGCATTTCCAACGGAAAAAGACTCTTCAGCCCAGGTGGAAAGGTCCATACCAAGTACTACTGATCACTAAAACAGCTGTAAAGGTATCTGAAATTACACCGTGGATTCATTGCACTCATCTTAAATTGGTGCCAAAACCCAATCCACGCTCCTAAGTTAACCATTCCATCGGGCACAATAATCCCAGCTGGTTAACCAACATAAAACGAGATTGGCAAGAGCCCCTCGTGAAGATACGAAGAATGAGGTCATCAGGAGATGCAAAAATGTTTGAGTATATTATCGTTACTTGTTTTATACTAAATGTATTTGCTATTTTTTTTCTTTTTTCCTTGCAGTCCTTTTCAGGTGTTCAGATCAGAACCTACTAAAAATATAGCAGAAAATAAGATACATTCACGAATTAAACGTGATCTGCATGCTTCTCCTTGGGAAAAAGATAATACCTTTTGTAGAAATGTTGAGAAAGGTGTATAATGCTTCTATTGTCTTGGAGCCTTGTTGTGTTTGTGGATATATTCCGCATACTCAGCAGAGCCCTGCATAGGAATACCTTTTACAGGGGAATATTTACATTGTAGACAATAGTGTATCCATAGAACATGATATGGAAAAGGTGAGCGAACTTCAGGAAAGACTTAGATCTAGGGAGACTACTTGGAATCCTTTTGGTCTGGGCGGACTATTTGGTTCACTTGGAGCAAAGCTGATGTCTGGTATGTTTTTGTTGCTTGTGGCTTTTGTATGTGTCTATGTAATTGTTGTTTGTTGCAAAACACTTATTCAAAAGTGTCTCGGACCAACAAGAGCAATGCCACAGATACAGGAGGAGAAATATGATGATGACTTCCCACTTGATGAGTTTCCCCTAGAGACTTTGTACAGTGACATGTTGGAAGATCAATATGAGAAGGAGCAAGTCTCATGGAATTGGCCAACTTATAACTCCACTGGACTCTGAAGAAATTGATTCTTACAGTGAGTCCGTAAGAATAAAAAGGGGGGACTGTGGAAGTTGAATTTTGCTGATTCTGGATGTCAGCACAATGATCTTTACCTCATTGCTTATTCTGCTGATAGCAGATAAGATAACACTACAATCACCTGTCTACCTCATTTCTTAGTTTACTTATGTCTTGTTTGTGTCTCGGAAGAATGTGTACATATGGTATGTTTTCGTATGTTTTCTTTGCTCTAAGTGCCTTGTTGCGAAAGAATCAGAGTCCGCCACGACAAAGGACAAGTTGTCCCTTTCTTGACCTTCTGTAAGTAAAGATTGCACATGTCTGGGGGGGGGGGTATTTTTTCTTCACCTCTTTAAACCGTGTGTGTCAGCAAATCAAAGTAAATATACCAACAGATGGCTAGACGATATGCTAATAACTGTTTGCGCTTCTTTGCCTATATATTGTTAGAAAATTAAGGAGGGGAAGAGAAGTCTGCGAACTGGACTCTCCCCTGTGCGCACTTGAATAAAGAAGCTCTTGCTTACTCAACTCATTGAACTGGTGTCGTCAGATTTCTTGCCGACATTCACACTATATATATATATATCTTCTACAATTAAATTGAGACACAATTGTGCCATAAATGAATTGTAAGAGAATTGAAACATATTGTTAGATAAAATATAAAATTATATTGTATATAAAATAAAAATTGATGTGTATATTAATGAATCGAAGAAAAAGCTGAGTATATAGAACTAGCGTGAAAGAGTTAAAGCGTGTTCTCTGGAACAAGTGGGTTCTGGATGCTGAACGCCTACAAGTACTTTTGTGTAGATCAGCAATAACACGCTTTTTATTGTCTGCCGAGCCGGGGAAGGCATATGCTTGGCGGAAATAGGCAGATGCTCTTTCCTAATCCTACAGGTTAATCTAAAAAGCTAAACGTGCAAAGTAGGGGACCAAAAAAACAATAAAAACAAAATAAAAAACACAAAAGAAAAAGAATGTGATGATACAGTAACGGAATACAAGGGGAGGAAAAAAAAGATGCCCTTGCACCGTAGTGGTTAAAGCCGAAGACTTATGGAGAATATCATGTGGAATAGAGAATTAGTCAGTAGAGACATCACAAAGTGCTTTCTCTGTCAGCCTGCGCCGTTTCTTCTGCTCCAAAGGTAATTAAATAGATTTTCTGTCTTGTACTTGCAAATACTCAGCACAGCCCTGCACTTCGCCGGCGCTTGTAGCTCAATGCTCTTGGGTTCCAGCTGGATCTCGCGAGCGGCGATCCCCGGGCCGCATTTTCCAGAATTTCCACGACTGGAAACAATGGGCTGTTTTTTTTTTTTTATGAAGTTGTGGCAGATGCAAAAAAGAAAAACAAAAAAAAAGAAAAACAAAAAAGAAAAGAAATATAGTAACTAAGAACCTATTAAGGTTTTTCCAACAATATATATATATTTTTTAGAAGGCCAAAAAACATAGATCTTTAAAAGATAAGGCCATTTACAGGCGTGCTTCTCATATTTATAAAAAAAAGTTGTCGGAATAAAAACAAATTAAAAAGAAAACGAAAAAAAAAAGATTCTATATACAAACTGATAAAATTGTGTCTGCGACAGAAGTATAAAGGCTGGTAGTTTGTACATTTCATTATACAACAAAGATGACTCTCAGCAAGCCTCCCAGCAGAGGTGGTAGGGGGTTAATACAGTGAGGGTATTAAACATGCATGGGATAGACATACGGCTCCTGAATCTAAGACGAGACCAACGACTGATTAAGGTTTGAGTCTTTACAGTAGGAGCAGGAGCAGACTAGACGGGGGCCGGATGGGGCCGATCTGTTGGCAAATGCTTTGTTTCTAGACATTACCCCATAAACCATCCTAAAAAGTGCTCATTCAGAGCCACAGAAATTCAGATGTTTGATGTATGATGGCCTCGTATTATTAATGTTTTCATGGACTGCAGAATAGACCATCTAAAAAATCAGTACTCGAAACGGATAAAATTAAAAAGAATGTTATTTGTGATATTTTAAACTTAAAATTAAATTTGGGTTACGTTTTTGACAGTATTACAGTAGGTTCCGGAAAAGGAGTGCAGTATTGTAATATTGCAGGTTATTGTCATATAGAAATATATTAAAATATTATTTTTTTTGTCTGCTGCACTTCCACGATCTACACAGTATGTGGAAAAAATTGCAAAATGATGTTTGCCGGTTCAGCTATGCTAATTTTCAGACCTGGGAAGTTCCAAAATGATTTGACCCGGTGTCAGATCAGAAATCAGTCATTTAACCTCCGTGTGCCGGATGTCGACAGCATTTTTTTCTCCTGGGACACCGGGCCAATTTTCATAATTTTGCTATAGTTATATTTAGGTTACAATCATATCACTGCCGTTCATAAATGTGGGGTCACTCAGCCGTTTTCATGGAAAACAAGGACATTTCTGGCTGTAATATAATTACAAAAGGGGTTTTCTAAGCATCAATTAACCTTTTAAACTTGAACTTGGATCAGCGAACACAACGTGCCATTGGAACACAGGAGTGATGGGAGTGATAAAGGGCCATTGGAACACAGGAGTGATGGGAGTGATAAAGGGCCATTGGAACACAGGAGTGATGGGAGTGATAAAGGGCCATTGGAACACAGGAGTGATGGGAGTGATAAAGGGCCATTGGAACACAGGAGTGATGGGAGTGATAAAGGGCCGTTGGAACACAGGAGTGATGGGAGTGATAAAGGGCCATTGGAACACAGGAGTGATGGGAGTGATAAAGGGCCGTTGGAACACAGGAGTGATGGGAGTGATAAAGGGCCATTGGAACGCAGGAGTGATGGGAGTCTCCAGAACTGTACCTTATACTGTAGGTGAGGTCTGACGAGAGAGAGGTCTGACAGGACCACATCCCTCTTTCTACTACTAACGCCATTAGCTGTGCAGCCAAGCACCCTTCTTGCTTTTTCTTCTGCTTCTTATGCATTGCCTGTCTACCATTAAGCCCTCGCTGGCATCACAGCACCCCCAATGCTACATTTTGCCTTTTTTGTTTTTCATTCAAAGTGCATAATTTTACATTTATCAACATTAAACTGCAGCTGCCACACTCTTGACCATTTTTCTAATTTACTTAAATCAATAGCCGTTGGTCTTATTCCACCAGGAATGCGAACCTCACTGCAGACCATTGCGTTGTCTGTAAAAAGAGACATACATTACCTTTGAGACCTTTCGTAATATTGCTAATAAAAATATCAAAGTGTAGGTCCCAACCCCCCGATCCCCGAGGTACCTCAATAAAAGGTATCTGTATCGACTAAAGGCTCTAGGTAGTGGTGTGATACTATTTTCATGCTCACTGTAATACTCATTAAGTAGGAAGGCAATAAAAATGTATCGACTGCTATAAGCTGCGTAACGTTCTCATTCTCACATCTGGTTAGCGGTATTTACTTGACATCCTAGATGACAAAAGGCCAATTCCCTAAATATATACGTCCACAGCTTTAATGAAGATTTACCACTAACAAAGTCATTGTCAAGCAGACCAACACAATGACCAAACTCAACATTCCCCAACAGATAAAAACAATGACCCCCAATATTATAAACGTTATAAACATTACGACCCCCAACACTTACAAAGTGCCATTAACTTGTTCCAAAGATCTATAATAGAGACCCCCCCTACACCCCCAACGTTCTGAGCCACAGGCCAGCTGGAAACCTACCAAACCAACTTTAACCAAGTTATTCCTAACCAAAAACACACTCTACTACGCGACTTCGTCAATCTAGCCCCCCACTGCAACAAAACGGGGGGAAAAAAACTAGATGTAACTGGAGGACGGGACAAAAAGAGGTCTGGAAATCAGGTTAGTGAATTTAAAGACATAATGGCCCCCCTATTTATATATGACCCCTTAATCCCACTCATAACACCCTCCACTAATGAAATCACTTTAACCCCTTAATCACACCAACCCAGCTCTGTCAAGGCGCACTCCACTAAGCTGCGCTGCTCCACGGGCTACATGGCTGCTTTCGCCAATCAACTAATATCTTCTAATGATCTAGAAGTTGGGTGCCACAAAACAATGGATTCTATCTTTGGTTACTTTAAATAAATAGGATTATTTGTAAATCCAGATGAACAAAAATAACATTTTATTTTATTTTGACGTTGATTATTTAAAAACTTTAGCTTTTCACTTACAACATACAAAAAAGTGAAATATATCTATAATACAGCTGGTCGCAACGCACAGCCAGATCCTGACTCACAACAAGGTACGACGACCATTTGACCACTTATTACCGTAACACATTTCTGCTGTAGGAGCGGACATTCTCCATCTGTACTGCAAAGTGTCCCGTGCTACAAGCCAATATCAAGCCCGGCCAAGTGGCCATCAACACACGAAGTCCAGTCTGTCACCAAATTAAGGGCGAAATGTATGTGCATCGCGAACGTGTTGATTGGTGACAACCAAGAAACAAACCCCCGAGCTGAAATTTTAGTATTTGAAATAAAATTGGCTGGCTTGGCAAACATTTTGGGTCATCTTGCATACCATGGGTACTGCCAGGGGAGGATAAAAAAATAAAATAAAAACCTATTGCGACATTTGTACTTTAATACATATATATTTGCCCAAATTATTGTTTTTTGTCTTTTTTTTTATGATCAGGGATAGAAACGATATAAGTTATCGCTGCACTGATTTAACTATTAGATAAACTATTTTCTTTATCACTGAAGTTAGGATAGATTTTTTTTTTTTTTTTTTTTAGCAAAGAGATGTTTCTGTCGGGATGAAATGGTGCGTGAATTTAAAGTGTAAACAAGTGTGGCAAGGTTGTTGAAAGGCGAGCTAGAAAAATGTCATGTTTGAACTTTTGGTGAAATCCAGCAAATTGTAGTCTTGAAAGTTTCCTAATGTAATAAGGAAGAGCGTCTTGTATCACAAAAACTCTTAAATATATATATATATATTGTGCCAAATTCTATTGCTTTTATTCCTATTTTATGCATCTCACTCACTAGTGGCCGTCCCTTTATAAACGGTATTCAGCGTTACGTACCAAGTATATAAAGATATATAAAACAATGATAAAATTATGATAAACTTGACCTCTTTTCCCCAAATTACTGTAATTGGGCAAAAACAATATGAAAAGTAACAAATCTTTTCTTCTTTTTTTGATACATTTAACCTAAAGGTCCCACAACATAGGGCATAGGGTACCAAGAGGCAGGGATGTGGGAAGACATTATGAACTATAGTCTAGTTGATCATTTTGTAAAGTAGCCAATCAATGGCAGCCGAGCCAGCGCTGGAGCTGATTGGCAGTCAGTAGGTGTCCTGCAGGTCAAACAGACTTCTCCGGCACATTCATGTTGGGGAGGAGGGCAAGTGGGTTCTGCAATGGGGGCACCACCAAATTAAAGTGCATACGATGGTTGTGGTGTCCATTTAACCCCTTAATGACAAAGCCCGTACATGTATGGGCTCAAAATGGGTTTAGGGATCGCCCATTGTCCTTAAGGGGTTAATAAATCGTTGAGTTGCTTGTCCCGTTCTGCCATGTGAGCGAATGGAAGTTGGGGATATCTTAAATAGGACGGTCAAAGGACCTTCTAGACTATATGACTACATTAAAAAGATGGAGAGCCTCATAGCACTGAAGGAGTCCGAGCGAAGGAGTCCCCGAGGGTCCAGGACAGCAGCTTTAGTAAAACTCTATGGTATTTCTTATTAAATGTCCATATGGCTCAAGGTAGTCATAGGCAACCATTTTTTTACCATTGCCGTCTTTCATTATCACACTTTGCACTTTGTCTTCCTTATTATCAACCTATGTAATCTTAAAAGATTTAGGTGGATTTCCCGGGAATTAAGAAGACTTAACGGTACACAGAGATCACATCTGAATATTAGCGTTCAGTGTATACCGAGCGTCTCTTTGAGAATAAATCTTTCATTGATATGATAAATCTCAAAAAGCAAAACTACAGGGACACTTTACTAAAAAAATAAATAAATAAATCTTTTATAACCACTTTGATTCATACTATTTCTGTCTTAACGTACTTCCATTCTTTCCCAGCAAGACATTCCATGTAAATCTTTAATGATCTCGGTGGGGAAAGTGAATTTATCTTTAAGGTTTAAAAGGTAAAAATGCTCCGGAGTCAAAACGCTCAGATCTGGCATTTCGATTTCAAGTTTTAAAATGTTTATTAATATATACCGGCTGTTGTTGCTCCCCGCCCCCCAACCCCATTTTGTAGGGTCTTGTAGGTCTGTAGAAAACGTAACAGTAAAATGAATTACAAACCCGAAATAAATATTTTTGATAAATACAATCATGTCTTTACTGTAGTGCAAAGTATGGATCACAGAGGAGGGGGTGCCTTGGAGCTGCAGCTTCTTCCGAAGGTAAATGACTGTATTTAAAGTATTTAAATGGACATTCTTTATTAAGGAGGCTGCTTGGGACCCCGGAGTGTCCCTTTTCCTAGGCATTCTCTGGAGCCAGCTAAGCCTTTCCTACAAGAGAAGCCTACTGGGACTTTATAAAATATATCGTGCCTAGTTTATGTTTTACTATTACGTATAACATCCAGAGTCCAGAGGTGGATGCTGGGAAGAAAATGCTTTTCTCGAGGGACCCTTTTCAATTTGTGCTTTTATTTGCGACTTCTATGCTATTGCGGGGTAGAGGGGTAAATGCACCCTTATAGGGGAGGAATAGGGGAGGAGGACATTGTAGGGAATGGGATGACCATGAGAGACTAAGAAGGAGGGAAAGTGTAGAATGGGAGGGATGGGGAAACCATGTAAGGGACATGGACCTTTGGTCCTAGGGAGAGCAGCGGAAGCCTAAGGGCCACAAATGTGGAAAGCAAAAAAGAAAAGGGCCTCAAAAGAACATTGTGGGCAAGAAACAGGGAGGGAAATAAAAAAGATAAGATTGTATAAAGCATTGGAATCCACCTCACCCTTGTGTTATTAAGATATATATATATATATACGCGTGTGTATATAACGTATATATCAGCACAGATTGCAGCGGAACTCGACTATCAACCCAAGAAGCAGGAAGTTAGAACCCACTTCCTGTCTGCATTGTTTTGGTGGGCTGTGCATGAGCTTCTAGCACCAGAGAATGTTTATAGTTGTATGGTTGTATCTATTATTTATACCGTATATAGCACTATTGTAACAAATAACGTTGGTAGTGATTTACACACGATGTGAACTCATGATATGGCAGCCACCGGCAATTTCTCTCCTAGGTTGACTAGGCCTAGGCTTTGGGTGGGACACCTAATTGGAGGGGAGCAAGACTGGAGAGGGGATATGATGGAAATAATTGAGTACGTGGCAAGGGAATGAAATACAAGAGGTGTGTAGATTTCAAAATAATTTAAATATCAGGACAAAGAGTCTAAAACTATAGGGCCAGAAGCCTAGGTGCAATGTGAAAAAAATACATATTTTTATAGTTTATAATTAGTGCATGGAACAGCATTCCAGCAGTGATAGATGGCCAAACAGAATTAAAACATTAGGTTATGCATAAAATAATGTTGTAGGAATTACAGTGTGTAGAATATCCTACATGTAGAAAAATAAATGCATCGCATTGTTTTTATCTACAGTATAATTGTCTCAATAACATTTGAACAAAAAGTGTAAAATTATAGCTTTCCTGACATATTACAAATGATTAACCTCTCTTTTTTTGTGCCTTCATGTCCAATCCCTTTTTGTTTCTTTTAACCCCTTAAGGACAATGGGCGGTCCTTAAACCCATTGAAAACAATGCATTTTGAGCCCGTACATGTACAGGCTTTGTCATTAAGGGGTTTAAACATATTCCCTTTTGTTAAGAAACCAGGAAACGCGGCTGTACGACTGAAGCGAGGGGCATTCGAATATCCATTCTTCTGAAAGTGATATGTAACCTCGCTTTGTATATTTTGTAAGCGTAAGATAAATATTCTTTTTTTTTTCTCCCCCAAACTGTCAGTGCAAATGTTTACTCGGAGCAAATAAAAGAGAAATGAGTTTTGTTAAGCCCGCTGCCGCATATAGTTCCTTTAAAAGCTGACATTATTCTAAGAGCCTCACATATACCGTACCTTGTCAGCGCGGAATAACAAAACTCAGCTAAATTGTCATTTCTGACAGGTCGGTATAATGAGTAAAAAGAATGCTGAGTTTGTTTAAAAGTTTCTATCCCCGTCAGCAGGGTATAGCTGTATTTAGTGATAACATTGCACGTATGTGCTTCATTAAAAATGTCACATTATCAAATATTGACACCCACACTATCGCGGTATAACACATTTCACGGGAAAGTGTTTTTTGTTTTTTTTGTTTCTCTCCGGGTTTAAAAATGTCATTCAGAAAGACATAGATCTCTTTTTTTGTAAAATGGGGAATTAGCAATTATTTTGGTTTGATCTTTCAGTAAATCCGTTTAGGTTTTTATTAGCTCAAATTTATATATTTTTTTTTAAATGTAGATATTGGCAAACTTTGCAAATATTTGATGATATGTAATTTTTTTCTTTTGCTGTTTTTTTTTATTTTATTTTAGCTATTCATGTTTTAAATACTGACATATTTGGGAGATGTTTTCGAGAACTTTAATATTTTCTATTTTTTTTCATGGTTTAATCGAAGAATCATAGGCCTTTTAACAAGGCCCAACACTTAACATAATAAAATGTTGTATTTTTTAAATTGATAGAGCTAAATTAAAGTTTCCAATTATTATAATAAATACAGAACTCTGCCCAGGTATAATTCCAGACTTGGCATGATAAATACAACCCATAGCTTCAGCGCCTTGATAAAACGTAAGTAGTTTAATATTTTGAACCTATAAAAAAAAATCCAGTGGAAGAATTAAGTATATAATAAGCAAATTCATCATTTATTACATGCAAAGTCTTGGAACCTATGAAAAAATACTCAGAATTCCCCAATATTCTAGACAGGATCACTTGAGAGGAGCGATTAAAACTGGATCTGACAGTTTTACGAAGCGTTACATTTTTCCATTTTTTTAAGGACTAAATCATCCCATGGCATTTATCATGAGAGCAGCAATTTTAACTTTTAAGTTAAACTTCTAACTTTTAAGTTTTTTAAATCAGGAACTTAAGGTTCCTGATTGTTCCTGATTGGTTAAGGCAGCCTTAGCCTAAGGATGAGGAGGAGAAGGTGGATTACTTAATTAGTTGTGCTTATTTGACTACCTTAAAGAAACATTAAACTTTGAAAATAAGTGAAGAAAAATAAAATAAGAAGCCATATTATTATTTATATAATATTATTATGTATTTATATTTATTAGTTATTTTTCATTTCTCTCGACTGACACCTTGTGCTGATGGTCACTCTGATGACTTAGTGGCCTTTGCTTGCTCGGTCTGTAAGAGCAGCGACTGACGGTGACAAGATAACAAGCAAATGGCAGCAGCTGCCCTGAGAAAGCAGCTCGTGATTACTAAAGTATACGCTGCTTTCTCAAACTTATTGGAGTATTTAAAACACTTCTTGAAAACCACTCAAAGTTAGTTTTTTTACGTTTATTGCCACTTTTAGCCACACATATTATTACCTGAAGTAGATTTGAAACAAAAAATTTCAAGAAATGTACATGGGCTAAAAGAGAAAACTAGACTTGTGCATTCGTATTCGAACGTACCGAACGTACTAACATGGCGGCAGCAAAACGTATACGAAGACGAAGACGCACAACACGAAGAATCTTCGTCTTTATCTTCGTTTACTAATTTCACTGGTGCTTTCCCCATCCAGCCTACCTTATCTACGCAGCATCGCAGGGGTTAACTTAAGCGGAAATTGGTTGATGCTAGAGGAGGCCCCTGCAGGCGACCAATAGGCTCACTCGTACGGCCCAATAACTCCTGACCGCGAACCTACGGATTTCCCCTCCCGTTAACCCCTGCAATGCTGTGTAGATAAGGGGAGCGGAAATCCGTAGGTTCGACGTCAGGGGTTAAAGACCTTTAACTCTTGGAGCGGGGAAACCATGAGTGAATTTAGATATATGAAAAGCTGTTCTCTTTACTGCTATTAGTAGTATGAGCATTCTAATAATGTACGGCATGTAATAACACATTCTCTAATTCTAACAATAGCCTAGACTAAAAACTTAACAAAATGTAACAAAACTATATATTTTTTTTTATTTCTATTAATAGATTCAGTAAGATGAAAAACTTAACATTTTGATGAGGCAGCAATGTGAGTTTTAATATGTCAGTGAATCACCATGAGTTGGAGATGGGAATTATTTAAAATTGAAAAAAAAAAAAAAAAAAATGGAGCCCAGGGGCAAAAAAGTTCATGTTGGCAGTTACAAGATTTGATAAATGCTCGGAGTGTGACATGAATGAACGTTTGTAAAATCCGGAAATGTGTTCTCTTAGTAAAACAATAGTAATTGACAAAAATATCGGGAGGTTACGATCCAGTTCTTCACATGGTAATTATACTGAATTGTCAGATTTCTCGGTTTTAAACGTACTATGTAATTATATTGTCTCATCCTATAAGAAAATAAGTGTCAGCGTTTAGATTTAAGTGCTGCGGTGAAAACTGAAGGCTAAATATGAATATGTGTAAAAAATAAAATGTGCAATATTATTATGTGCCGCTAATTCACACAGTTTTTACTTTAGGCAGCCACAAAACATAGTTTCGTGAATGTTTCATGCAAAAAACCAAGCAAAAAATTCTAAGGTCCTGCAGTGATAAGCGGTTTCCGGATTTACCCCCTACCTTCTGTGGATTTGAAGAGTATAGGAGACCATTGGCATTTTAATGGAGAGGTAGGTGGAGGAAGGGGACAGGGTGGATCTCATGACATTTAGGGAGAAGTGGTGAAGGTTGAGAAGTTGTTAACTAGAGGGAGAGAGAGAAGAAGAGGGAGATAAATAATAATTAATGGGGAGGGGGAGAAGGAGTAGAGGAAGAGAGGCAGAGAGAAGAAAGGTTGAGAGATAGAAGGAGGGGAGAGAGAGAGGAACAAAGGGAGGAGAGAAATAAAGGAGAAGGAGGAACAGATGAGGAGGACAGAGACAAGAAGGGAAGAGGAGAGAGGAAATGAGGTGAAAGAAAAAGAGTAAGGGAAGGGGAGAGAAAGGGAAAGGGAAGAAGAGGGAGAAAAGGGTAGAGGAAAGAGACAGAAGGATGGGAGGAGAGCGAGAAGAAGGCAAGCGAGAGAGCGAATGAGATGGAGAAGCAATAAGAAAAACAAGATAGAATTGGTAGAGAGATATAAGGAGAGGGTGGAGAGAGAAGAGAGAGGTAAAGGGGAAACAGCAAAAAGTATTGCAATCATTTCGCAATACTAAATGATTTTCTATATGTAGTTATCATACCTGGGAGCTTTCTAAATGAGCTGACCCTGAGACTCTTGAAATATTAACTCTTTAATAGCGCCTCTTGAAGATTCTATGTGGTGACTCCCCAAAAGGCTCTAATACTGGCCCTCATGGTAATCTTAACTGTCATTATTTAAAGATACCCTTGATTGAATCACCTGCATTTAGGCAGGGATATCAACCATGACATACTGGTAGTAAAAAGCACCAACTGGCAGTCTTATATATGATCCCCACTGGGGAGAACAGAAAGGAGTCTACACTGTATAACCCTGAGAATCACCATGAGACCTTATGAGTGGGGCAAAATACCTGGGAGTTACCAGGTTTGGTAATTATGCATTTTAAGTAAAGAAAGTATATTTAGTTGGGTCATTTTGTCAAAGAGCAGAAAATATGTACTTTTACCTTAGAAAACCAAATTCAGGTTATCCTGGATTCCAAGAAAAACAATCACTAAACCGACCAGGGAACGAGAATCAATGACCACATCTAGCGGAAACGAAAAAAGTCATAATCAGCCTCGTATTACAGCTTCATTGGGGGACGATCAGAATTAACCGAGCTGAACAGAATAATTCAGAGCCGGGGGCATCGGCTACTGACAAAGCTACAGACTGAGTCTATCATAAGAGCTTCCTATTCATTCTATCCATCCATCTAAATCTACTGTATCTATCTATCTATCTATTGTATAGGTATAGTGGTGACCTCATGTTCTATATATTAAGGTCTCTTCTGTGGTTATCTCCTTGGTTCAAAGAGAATGTGATCCTATATGTGAACAGGGAATAGGGCTGTTAAAAACTTTTGCCTGTACCTGAAAAAAGCAGAAAGAGAATTATGTGGTCATTTGGGTTATTTATGACATCATAACACAGGAAATGCATCTTTATTTCTGCTGGCGTTACTGTGAGGAAAGGGGGTAAATGTGAGGTTTCCATGGTAACTCAGTGCAGGGGCATTTTTCCTTTGTGCCCAGCTGTAGCAGTGAGATTATTTCCACATGAGTAGAGGCCTCTCATTTACTCCTTACCGGTCCAAACTACTGGCCACTGCAAGCTGACAATGCATTTCTTTTGAGGGACAACATGGCAAGACTTTCATTAGTCAGAGAGTCAGATAACAGAGCAAGAACTCATGCAAGTGGCTGATACACAGCTGCCTAAAAACACTAAATTATGGGGAGGGGGAATTTCAACTGCCTTAAAAAAACAAAAAAATGTATTTTAACTATTACTAGAAATGGTTGGAGTCACCCTTTAATTATTCCGAAAAATAGCTACCTGGGACATAAATTCCAAGTTTTTATTTTATTATATAAATATATATATATATATATATATATATACATATATATATATATATTTTATATTATAAAATTTATTATTTTTATATTATAAAAAATTATTATTTTCCTTAAAGGTGCTTGCAATATTCTCTGTAATAAATTATTTTTAGGTTATAATTACCCGCATTAAATAATTTATTTCATTTATATTAATGAGTTCACCCTAGACGAGGTTGAGAGTTTATCATTCTCTACCATAGGCCCCCCCCCGTATATATCGGGACCTTGGTAGGGGAGCCTTATTACATATAGATTTACGGAGCGAGTTACATATAGTATTAAACGAGATCTTTAATTTTTTTTTCTTTATTTTGTAATTCTTTCAGGGTATTTTAATTCTTAAAAATAAAAGTTTTATTGAGAGATTATAAACACTTAGTACCTAATTTTAGTTTACACCAGATTCTAAAATAAATAAATCCATATAAAATGATTAATCAATTTCTGTAGATGCTAATAAAATCATTGGTGACATCATTCTCTTTGTTATGTTGAAAATGTTATTTCCCTTTTTGCAGAAAATATCAGTGAATATTCTGAATGTGGAATTTCTTAAGCGTTTCACGTGTTTTTTTTTTTTCTGCGACGCTGCTTTAATTGTATACAGTAAAGTTAATTTAACTTCTAATTTCCTAGGTGATAATTATTTCTGTATCGCTGGTTATATTGTGTTTAATACTGTAAAAAAAAAACATGTTCTCCATAAATTATACCTTGACATGTATAGTGATTCGAAAAGCTCTAATTAAAATCCAAATCAAAGCAGGTTTTCTCCGCCAGGTGCGCCAACGGTTTTTTTAAATTTTTATTATTATTATTAAAATTTTCGGGTTGAGCTTAATCTTGCAGAATAATAAAAAAAGTGAAGTGCAATGAGGCAGAGATGTGGGGAGGGGTAGAAAGGGCTTAAAAACTCTATTTTTACCTTTTTTTTTATGTGTAACGTGCTATATTCTCCAACAGCCATATCTCCCACTGGGAATTTGCTAAAATATTCACATTTTAGGGAAGCCAAGGAAGGGTAAAGTATCAGGTTATACAGGAACAGAACATACCTCTAAGAGGGATACTCTTGTTTTAGATGGTGTGAGTTGGGTCGTGGTAAGGGACTTTTTAAGTGACGTTGTGACTTAGCTATTAGCATAACATCCAACAGTCTTGGTTTTCACAGGAGAGTCCTGATTTTCACCACAGTGCTACTGCCCTGGGTGGCTACCCCACTGTCCCGTGACAGCAACCCAGGGCAGTAGGGATCATGGGCCTGTTGAGGAAATAGTAGCTGTAATTGTAAATAAGTAACTCCTTCCTGTTCAGTAGCTCAGAATGGGCCTGTGAAGAAGATTTGGCCCATTCCCCTCACAGTATGACCTAGGACAGAAAACTGGGATGACATCATACCCCGCTATTTTTCACAGAAGAGACAGGTAGGCTGTGCGAGGAGCACACAAGAGAGGGCCGTGTGGTGGGGTTGGTGTTCCACCGGCCAGCAAAGTAACAAAATAATTTAGGTTGAAAAAAATACGTAATTCCATCAAGTCGAACCCTTCTACCAATCCGATCCAAAAGAAGGCAATAAACCCCTTAATTAAGCTATTCTTGAATTGTGCGACAGTAAATTCCCTTCCTGAATCCAAAAGGCAATCAGATTCTCCTCGGATCGAGAAGCTCTAAAACATTAATGTTTATTATATAATTTATACCTCTGTATGTTCTGCTTTGACACTTTTTTGGAGGCATTCGATGCATCTGATAGAACCCCCTCTCTCGGCAGTGGATTCCATTCCTTTACTGCCCTCACTGTAAAGAATCCCTGCCTTTGTTGTGAATGAAATCTTTGCTCTTCCTGTCACATAACTTACAGAGTTTAGGTGTCAGGAGGAGGCCAGATAACTCTGCGGGGTAGACCGCGTTCAGGACCTCATTTACAGTTTACAGAGGAAAGTGGTTAATAAATATAAATGCACTCAGGTTATTGCCCCACATTGTAACTGTATCACATAACACAAGCAAGGAGATGAAACGCGCTTCATTTTGTCAGCGCATGCCTCCCAAGTGTCCTGGTTTTCTTGAGACAGTGGCAATTTTGGGGCACTCTACCGCTGCCCCAGCTGAGCAATGACCATGGTGGACGAGTGGTCAAGTCTTTGATCCCCACTCACTCTGACCCCACTCCTCCCTGACTCTAATTACACCCCCAACCTCAATGACTCATCCAGGAGGTCACAAAAGAACCCAAACTACCATGTAAAGAACTGCAGGTCTCGCTTGTCTCAGCTAAGATCACCGTTCATGATTCCACAATACGAAAGAGACTGTGGAAAAATGGCACCCAGTTGCAAGACAAAAAGCACTACAAAGGCTTGTTGTACATTTGCCAAAAAACATCTTGATGACCCCACAAGACTTTTGGGATAATATTCTGTGGACTGACGAGTCAAAAGTGGAACTTCTCGGAAGACATGGGTCCCGTTACATCTGGCGTAAAGCCAACATCGCATTCCACAATAACAACATCACAAATGGCGGTGGTGGCATGACGGTCTGGGGCAGCTATGTTGTTTCAGGACCTGGATGACTTGCTCTAACTTACGGAAGCAAGAATTCTGCTCTCTACCAGCAAATCCTGAAGAAAACTGTCCGGGCCATCAGTTTTCCACTTAAGCTTATCCGCAGCCGAGACCCTTCCATGCGCATGTGTGGAAAGTACTCCTATTGATTTTAATGGGGGTGCTTTCTTGTCACGGACTATCCACTTAAAGAGGCTAATCAGTGGTACGAATTGCCAGAACATGGAGGAAGCTGCAGTACCAGAGCTGCAGCTTCTACGTCAATTTTTTTTTTTATAAAATGCATATTAAAGGGTATTGGGGGTTACTCACAGGGTACATTTTTTTTTGTTTTTGGATGACTTTCTATCACTCAAAAAAAAAAATGACAGCATAAACCCTTTAATTTTGACAGCGATCTGTACATAAAGAGTACCTTAATAATTACATTTCTCCAATACAAATAAGGAATACCCTTTATGAGAATCCTAGGTAATTTAATATATATAGTGTTCTCATTAAAGGACTTCGGCTCTTAATATTTCTTACTCGCCCGTACTGCTTCAAGGTCAGAAATTCACTTTAAATTTGTTCTTTCTGGTGAACTACTAATGAGTGTCTGTGTTGATAAAGACGGTATGTCTCCACGTACATCAAGGTCACAAATATATCTTTGGTTTATGAGATTTGTAAAAAAAAAAACGCTACTGGAGCGAGCTTGGCAGAGGGTTTTATTTATGTGAACCTTTTAACCCAAGAAATATCTCATTTGTATATATATCTCTTCGCCGGCTGCACTATTTAAGAGCCCTATAAAGCAAGCCTGCTAAGTCAAACCTAAAAAAAAAAGATAACGAAAAAGTATCTGTAGTGTAAATGTTGTAAATATCATTCGAGAACATTGCGGCGTTTGCTCGAGGCATGAAAATCGCAAAACGTTTACGAGAAATGAATTTTTGCTTTAAATTTTCCGTAATATAATAAGCTTCTTCAGCCTCCTGCAAAATCTCATAAGTTTAATATTTAGAAATAGATTTTTATATCCTAGAAGAAGAAGAAGAAAAAAAAATCTCAGCTGTTCTCTAAATTATAAATGAACAGCTCATTGTTTAACCCCTTAATGACAAAGCCCGTACATATACGGGCTCAAAATGCATTGTTTTCAATGGGTTTAGAGACCGCCCATTGTCCTTAAGGGGTTAACTCATATGCCCAGGTCAATACCGCATACTACATACAACAATATACTTTTTTTTTTTTTTTTTGCCTCATTCTATCATAAATTGCTTTCTGCTGGTCCGTGGAGAGATACAATATGTTGCATGAAGCAAAGCCTACCCATCTGGAAAAATACATTACGGAATTATTGACAAAATGCTCTTTTTTTTGTGTGTGACGGTCTCTCTTAAATCTTACGATCTAATTGATGCATACTAACACTTGCGGGTTTTTTTTTTGTTTTTGTTTTTTTTTTTTTTAACGGGGGTGGGGGTCAGAATTGTTGTTATTTCCCATGAACAGTTGTATTATTTCTGAATAATGTTTTGACAAGTCTCAGGTGTAATGTTCTTTTTTCCGGAGAAAACGCAATATTTTTCTGCGACATGGTGTGTTTTGAGTATTTACAGAACATATGTGGATAATAGAGCAATTAGGATCCTGTGTTTAGGAAAGGCCCCAAAAGATCAATTAAACACAGGGTTTTTTTTTTCTTCCATGTTTGAGGTAAACATTCCTTCCAAATGTCATGAGTTTTGGGTACTACCTGGCATAGCTGCCAAGGTATCTTCACCTTGGGTGTTACCCTAGGCCTGACTGAGGGCAGTCCTCACTGCCGAGCGCCAGGCTATGATACATCTTGGTAGCCAAAATGCACAAAGCCCTCTTAAGGCATTTTAAGGAGGTTGTGATGTATCAGCACTGGTTCCATAGCGTAAATTGGCCTTGTTACTGGCTCATTGAGCAGTGACAAACCAGGCGCCTGAAAACCCATCTACCCCCAGTTTTGTTGTGGGGAAACTGCCACCGATTGAACATGGCACCCTAGGTCTAGTTGCTGGATGTCCCTCTTCTACGTTTTGATCATAGGCCGGTTAGGGAGATCTTCTGAACTGCCCTGACTAGCCCAGGAAGCCGTTGCATCTTGTGACACCACGCAGCTGAGAGCCACAAGACGAGAAGGTCAAGTGACCTGGCCTCTAGAGTCTAGACCTAGCCGCTTCTACCCTCAGTCATGAACAGTCCAGCCTCTGGCCTCCTCCAAAACAAGTGTCCGAATTTGGACAACTTAAATATTATGAGGGACTGGTAAATAAAGGAAAGTAGCTCATCAGAAAAAAATGGGTAGACTAGATTGGCTTAATAGTGCTCATCCACTCTTTGGTCAGTTGAAATATTGGTTGGTAGGTAGCCTCTTTCTTACTCAGTGAAAGTTTTCCTACCACTGATTGGCTGCTTTAATCAGCCAATCAGTGGAGCAAAAAATAGGACCATGGAGGTGCCCTTTTAAAGATTGAATACGTTATATATATAACAACATTCTTGTTAGTTTCTTCTTGCAAGTTCTTCATGGGACCAACCAGAACTTCAAGCAACCAAGCGCTGGGCCTTAGATTTAAATGATTTTGTTATTGTTTTTGTGGACCGCCCTATATATTTTTTTTAAATAAATAATTTAATATATAAAAGCATATTTAAGTTACCACGAGAACATATTAATTCTCATTTTGCACATATTTTAAAACACATCTGTTTTTAGCTTAAACGGGGGCTTATAAAAACATTCCCTTGGTTATTAAATATGTTCATTAAGCATGACCAATCAATATTAATAATGAATTCCTATTAAACATTGTTAAGAATGTTTCCCAATCTTGCTTCAACTCTTAGTTTTAGTTCTCTAAAGAATGAGAATAACACCTTTATTGCACCTAATGGCAAACACCAATGGGCAAAATTATGTTTCACTTAATGAAAATCAACCATGAAGAAAGATGCTATAATACAAGATAATGTCTGCTAAATGAAAAGTTAATGGAAAATAAACACTTTATTTGTAAAATAACAAGGGGTTTTATTTCTATTAGTTTAGTACAACTAAAATATAATTAACAAAAGGGAAAATCAACAACTAACTCTATAACGAGCTTAAAGAGGAACTGAAGTATTTCCATTGCGTTGGTTTCCATCTGTGGTCTTTGTAGTTACACAATCACGTTGCATGTGATGTCGTTGCTGCAGGGGCTTCCAGGTCACAAGGAGAAGACTGAAGAGCACCAGAGGATCACATTGAGTATTTGTGATTATGGTGATTTACTTACAGGGGAGGGCTGGCACCTACTCGTCCAAGGGGGCAAGTAAAGCCAAGGCCCCCCCCCTGTAACTCACATATGCACTGGCACACAATTTCAGACACACTCTCACATTCGTACAAACTTCCACATTCACGCTTACACATACTCACTAAACAGATACTCACACCCGCATGCCAAGACACACTGATGTTAACACAAACTCACGCACACTTACACATTTATGCTCACATACAAATACTGTATCATACATATACTCTCTTTCACTTACTCGCCTCCTCACTTAACCCCTTATCTCCCCCGCAGCTCACTGAAGCTGCTCTTACATACGCAAGCAGCCTCCCATTTACCGCAAGCTCATGTAACAAGCTAACCTGTGTACCTGATATAGAGGCCAGTTCCATGATGTACATGGAAATCCTTTTAGGTAAAGGACCATAGACTGGGGCTTGCAGGAGTCCTGCACCAGTTTCTGTTTGCTTGTCTTGACCATGAGTTATGTTATCCTGTTGCCGTTGGATCCTGAACCAATACCTGGCGTGACAGATATTTTCTAAAGAGAGCATACATTTTTTTATTGGCTTTTAACTGTCAGATAGCCAAATAAAACTGTGAACTAGGTTATTTTGACAATGCAATGTGTGCGTAGAACCCAATCAGACATGAAGGATACTTTAGGATAAATCAATTAAAAAAAATATTATCCACTTAGCTACAATGACAGCTCCTTGAATGAGCCAGGGAGATTATATTGATATATATTATATATAATATTATATACTAGACATGTGCAAATAGGCCAAAAATTTATTTTGGTTCATTTTCGGCCCACTCATTTTCGGGCAATGAATTTAGTTCCCTGTCCATTTGGTTTGGCCGAAAATTAGTGGGGCATTTTTAATTCAGGAACAAAATTCATTGCCCGGTGCCCACATTGGCTCTCACTCACTCTCTCTCTCTCTCTCTCTCATTGCCCTATTGCCCCAAGTTCAAGTGAGGGCAAAATGATGGCATTTTGGTGACATCCTCTCCCCCAATTGGAAGATAGGGAGAGGACATCACCTCAAGCACTCCCATTTTGGTGGAGGTTCTCTCCAGCTTATGTCCACAGAGAGGCGGAGAAAGATAAAAACAAGGTCTATTGAACATAGAAGAGAGAAGAGAAGGCAGAAGATAGAAGACAGAAGATCATGAAGAAGATGCATAATTGGTCAGCAGAAGCAGTTAGAGAAGGTAGGGAAACATTTAGAGAGGAAGTTAGAGTGAACGAGAGTGAGAGTCGGACATTCTGAGCTTTTTGCTTCATTTTCATCCGATTTGTGGGGGGGTCCGGTTTTAGGGGCTTCTTACGAATCGTTAAATTCATCAAAAGTCGGTAAACTTGTATACTAGTATAGACTGATCAAAAAGATGCAAACACTTTGCTTCTTCACAAGTTCAATCAAGGAATACTGATTGTGGATATACACATCGTTTCCCTTGGCCATACAAGGCTCTTAAATGTTAACTGCTTTATTTAATCAGGCCCATAATTTGGTAACATTTAAAAAAAATTGCACAACTACCAGAACGGATACAATTTTTACAAGCAGTAATAACGCTACTGTGGCACGAATACCAATGTTTAGGGTTCGTCTTATCTCCTGTAAAAGACATTTAGCGTGGACAAACACGTTTAGCGAAAGGCACAACTTTATCAATTTGCCCTTTAAAATACTAAGATTTATTTTGCCATTTCACCCATTCCCCGCTAATTACGATGTTTTTTATTATTGTAAATGGAGACCAAGTTATTATCATAGCAGCTAGTTTAGTTCACGGTCAATTTTTTTTATTTTATTTTTTTGCACTTGCAAATTATCTTTCTGTATAAATCATTATAAAGTACATTAAAAGTGCCTTGGTCAGTGATGGCTATGATCAGCGCTAATGAATTGAGAGTATGAATTGTGACTTATCTCCTTGATGTGGTCAAGTGTTCAATTATAAATTGCATGGAAAGGACATTTAGATAATAAATCTCTAAATGAAAAATGAGTCAGACTACATAATACAGGCATGAAGAAGCAACAGATATTTTAGGGATTATGCATGGGAGTAATTAATGTTGACAAAACACAAAACAATGGGTGTGCAATTACTCATGAATGCTGGGTCTTTAGATGATTTATATGGACAGGTATACTCAAAATGCAATCCCGCAGCTAAAAACGGCATTATCGCTACCAGCACCACCTAGGAACCTTATGATTTGTGGTTGGACAGTAAGTAGGGATCCATCCGTTGTCAGGGGTGGGCAATTGCCCGTCCACCACCGGCCGTCCTGAATTCTTAAAACAGGAGGACCGGCTAACTTGCGGAGGTGGAAATGTAGTGGGGTCTCCTTGTTAGTTAAGGATGTCAGGTGGGAGGTCTGTTGGGAGTGATGTGGGATAATACGTTTTAGAGGTGAGGGAGTGAGGTGTTTGGCGCAATAGGTTGGTGAGTGATCTAGTGTGTGTTAGTTACCTTTGGGGGGTGTAGAGAGGCCACTTAGCTTTATCTGCCCCACATGCCAGAAGAAGTCAGTCCTACCCTGCCTGTTCCATAACCCTGTTTATTGAAACTTAGGAATACCTTGAGTCTTTGGGAAACCACACCAGTTTCATAAAAAAACAAAAACACAGATTTTTGTCTGTTGCCGTTCTAAAGAGCTGACAAGACTGGCTGAATAGTCCTTACATGCCATCAAATTCTAAATTAAATTATTATTTAATAGCATTTAATAAAATGACTCAAAATAGAAAGACTACGCTGGCTTGTTTATTGCAGTACAGCGAGGAGTTAATTTCAAAAGGAAGATTGATCCAGCACTCGGTTACTTCTTTTGTAGGCCCGGCCTAGACAGGAAATGGCGACGAGAGGGGTCATGAACAAAAACGCGTGCAACATGCTGGGAAGTCGTCCCTCTCTGCCCCTTGTCGTACCCAGTCGACCACATGGAGAATACGGACATATATTTATTTAAAATTAATTTGGGAATTGTTAATTCTTCCACTAATATGGCTCCTGAGAAGGGTCAATAAACCTCATTGTCCCAAGTGCCAAACTTTGTATTGTCGACCGTGATACGTTAGGAGCGATACGATCTTTACCGGTCATGTAGTACATTTAATTATACACCTGAACCTCGCAGGAGAATAGCATGGTTATAAAAGAACCGTGTTACCATTCCGTGGACATAATAAACAAAGCTATTTAAAGAGGAACATGAATTATTTATTTACTCTGCAGGCTCGCCATGCCTATGAGACGCAGCGGTTTTCAAATTAATAAAAGCATTTTTATAGAACCATAAAAAAAAATAATTCAATCATTTTAAAAAGGGCACAGTATGTAGTACTTATTAAATGCTGAGTGTGGCTGGACTGGTGTGGGAAACTCATTCCGCAATGTACATACTTTCAGATTCTGCTGACAAGAAGATAATCCGGCCAAACCATTAAATGAGATACACAATATTTACCTTTTTTTTTTTTATACTGGTCAAGGAAGAAAACCAACAAACAAAATCATCATAAGGGGATTCCCCCCCCCCTGCTTTTCCATTTATTAAGGATCCAGGTCCAATTAGATAAAGTGTTGATTTCACTCTCTGCCACGCAAATAAAGCTTATTGAATCTAATTTTTAGACTTGTGCACAAGGACCAAAAACAAAACTAAAAATCTGTCCAAATAGTTTTTGGTCCTTGTACACAAGTCTAAAAATGTGTTTTCGTTGTGGGGTTGTAGCGACGCGCGCCATCTGCCTTTTATGTTGTGTTCATGATTTTGATGTTTTTTAGTTTCTGTTACTTCCCTCTCCGTGCTCTGACGTGCTTGTGTGCTTCCATGCGTACCTTCTTGTCACATGCATTGTGTATTGGAACCGTGCTGAGGGGGTCTTTTCTGGACACCGCTCTTCTCTTGTGTGCCCTGATTGTTGTGCACCTTTGGCACGCACTCTGTACTCGCATGTACTTCTGTCTGGTGGCATTTGTCATGATGCTCTCTGTTATGTATTGTTCTCGGCCTGTGCAATAATGTATCGTATGCCTTATGACCACTGTTTCATCGTGATTTATTACGCAGTACTTTGTGCCTTTGTATCCCACGTGTGCTTTTTGGTATGTTCTCGGATGTAACACACTGTTGTATACCTGATTTTTTATTAAACGGAGACTTGATAAAAATGTGTTTTCCGACAACAAATTCGGTTTCCTGCCCTTTCAATTAGGATTAAATTTGCAGGGCTTTTTCCATTCAGAAACAAAATTCGCCATCACTCACCCTCACTCATGCTATCTTACTCTTTCTCATGCTCACTCAAGCTCTCCCTACCTTCTCCGCTGACCGTCTGTCAGAATGCAGATGGATGTGCAAAGAAAGAGACGTGCTTCTCTTTCTCCGCCAGTCTGTCTACAATATTCCGGCCTCTTCTAGTACACAAAAGGGCGGAGCCACAGTGCGCCAAATGGGCACAGCCTCTCCCCCCCATTCCTCCAATCAGAGCAGAGGGTGTCGCCTTTTGTGGAAGCTCTCCGGGAGACCTGGTTAATGGAGCTGATACTGGGGAGAAGCTGACTATGAAAGAAGACAGAAGAAGAAGAAGAAGAGACAAGAGAAGGAACGGAGTAGTAGACAGGGACATGGAAGGGGTCAGAGGAAAAGGTATGGAGACCTTGAGAGAGAAAATGAGAGCAACAAAATGCAAACGAAAATTCAGAGCTCTCCGTTTTGTTTTCATTTGTTTTGTTAGGGTTTTAATCATTTTCAGACAAAAAAAATATTTCATTAAAAATAAAACTTCAGAAAACGTAAGAATCAAAAAGCACAAATCCTCCTGAACGTTCAATCACATTAAACAAACTTATTATAAACTTTTAGGACAAAAAAAAAACTCTTTTCAGGTGTCTATAGCAACAGCCTATCAGGAACTGCTTTTATGTCACGTAACATTTAAGCACGTGACACCTTTCTATCTGAAGCAGCAGTAACGTTTTCAGCAATTTGAGCTACAGGAACTCGTCTGTTGGATTTGACCCCACTGGCCGGCCTTCGCACCCCCCCCCCCACGTGCATCAATGAGCCTCGTTTCCCCGGTTTTCCTTCCTTGGACCACTTTTGATAGATACTGACCACGGCAGACCGGGAACTCAAGAGCTGCAGTTTTGGAGATGCTCTGACCCAGTCGTCTCACCATCACAATTTGGCCCTTGTCAAAGTCGCTCCGATCCTTACACAGCCCTTTATTCCTGGTTCTAACACATCAACTTTGAGGACGAAATGTTCAGTTGCTGCCAAATATATCCCCCCACTGACAGACGCCATGATAAGATTATCCAAGTTAATCACTTCAGCTGTCAGTGGTCAGAATGTTAGGGCTGATTGGTGTAATTATTAGGCGTCAGTCATATACAAAAAAAAACAAAAAAAAACATACATATTCAGAGCATTTTGACTTAAAAAAAAAATATGACCATAGGGAAGTATTCCTTGCTTGTTTTCTATTATTTTTTTCTGTTTTTAGTTTTTCTTTGTTTTTGTTTTTTTCTTTTTCTGAGTGCTTCCAGTGGGACCGCGACGTCTTTGCTTCTTGACTACATTTTGCAGTTCAAGAAAATTTCGAGCTTCTACATATTATGTAAAACATCAGTGTGATTTGAATAAACCATTCTCATCCTGTGTTTATTTTTATGATTTTATGAACATATTTTTGTCTACAAGCTCAGCAAAACCCTCACTAATTTGAATAATACTTCATATTTAATAAGGAAATCACATTTCGAATGTATATTTTACCATTTGCATGAAAGTAAACATTTATACATATTGAAAGCAATAAAGTTAAACTTTTTGTTGCAAAAAAATGTATTTTACCGTTCTCTATTCTTCATATACGCAAGCAGTTGTATTTATAGATACACTAAGCAATGCGTATGCATTAAAAATACTATAAAGTTATATACCACTGAGAGAAGCGACTAACTTTGTGTTCTGATTTGAACGTTTACTCCTCCCTATACAGTTGCTCCTCCCCTTTGGAGAAACCTAATTGGCTCTGGCTGCCTTAAAAGAGGGGAATGGGCAAACAATAGTAAATATATAAATAATATAATAAAATATATATATTTAAATATTTAATGTCAGCTGCTACACACACATCAGAAATGTGCTATAAATAAACCATTTTATTCCAAATACCTTGAAAACAACAACTTATTAAAAATCAAGCTGCAGGTTATTTTAATAATTTATTGCTTAATTACAAATAAATAAAAAATAAAATAAAAATAATAAAAATTGTTTAATGTAATTATGTGAGAAGCTGATTTTTTATTTTAAAAAAAATATAAATATCACTTAATGAAAAAAAACATGAATTATCACAATATTATTGTGCTTTAGCATACCTGTGAACTCCGAGTCTCTGAGTGAAGCCCTGCTTCTCTGGGTCAGGGAAAGCAATGTTTGGCCACACCTACTCTCCGCCCACTTCCATTTCAATCCCCACCCACTAAAGGCTATCTGGAGGTGGCCGTGTCCCTGCGCATTACTAGGCCACTCTCCCAGAAGAGGGAGAGCTCAGTTTAACCTACCCAAGAAAGTTCTTAGGTATGTGCGTCATGCTGCTAATATATTTATGTAATAGTTTATCTTACTGTTTAATTTTCAATTTAACTTTACTTATTTTAGCTTTAATCACAGAGAGCTTCATTTTCCTATTTTTTTTATGGCTTTAAATATCAAAGAATGCCTTTTTCAATTTTTAGATTACAAAATATTTTGTATTAAAAATGAGGGGTATATCGATGGGTTTTTATCACCCGATTCCTCCTTAGAGTTTACCGTAACATTTGGATATTAAAAAAAAAAATAAAAAAAATGTTAAACATTCCACAGGCAATACAGTGTGGAATTTTATGTGACAGTAAAATCTTTGCGTGGAATAGAAATGCATTAACTATAATCTTGAATTGTATTACTTGTACTTTTGTAACTTTGTAAAATAATGTTTATGCTTCGGGCATTTCATATTAATATAGTATCTTCAAGATAAAAGTACAGAAAACAATAAGCAAAATTCGGTACTTTCTTATGACTTTTGGTATACAAAATGCTGAATTGTACTATTGCTGATAATTGGATGTTTTACATTCTCCAGTAAGTAGAAGCTGGTTAAAGCGTTCAATCATATTCTAAAAATGGTGGAAAATGCTGTCCTGTGGAATTCCGCCAATCAATTATGTGGCCACTATTGACGATAACGTTTTACAAAGCCAGGCTGGGGATGTCTAGGCGACCATGGCACTTTAAGGCCAGTGGCTGTCTGCTTTTTATGCTCATGCACCATGCAGCCAGGAGCAGTATGGGGCATTGTCATCCAACATCCCCCTAGGCATTTGCATGGTGTGCCACATGCACCATATACACATTGAATGTTTCGAGTGTCATAGTTATACCAGGAATGGCTACCTGGAGCTGCCCCTTCTTCTGGGCAAGTACTTCTTCCTGCAGGAGAAGCTTCCTAAGGTCGACCATCCCTAATGAACATTAGACTTCTCTTTTCTTCTAATCTGATAATGTGGATATTTACCATATCCCCAACATTTCAGGTGTGCATATCAGCACACCTGGTTTTGGGTGTGTGGCTAGCAAGTGGGGAGGGGTAGCTTTGCCGACAGGCGCTCAAGCTTACAGAGCTGCAGAGCATCACGTGGTGGCCATGTTGGAGCTGCAATGGAGGTCTATGTTGAAACAACACAGACATATATTGATTTTAGAGCTCCCTAGTCTGGTCGGGAGATCAGAGGATTATGGAAATGCAAATTTAACTCATATGTTTGACACATAAAAGACTATAAGATTATTAAACAAATGTATTCTGTTTTCAGAGCAAAAGAATCTTCCTTCTAGTTTCAATGGCTTGTAAACATAATGAATGGAATTTTGGGGAATTCTTGTAAAATCTAAACTGATTAATAATACTTGCCTTATGTCAGGCTTCAGCAATTTATATAATGTCAGACTATGATTGCTTTCATACGGCACTCCTTGATATGACACGTTTCATAAGCTTTACAGTATTTAGAATGGCAGCTCATCCGAGACTTTTGCATTTAAAGAACTAAACAACATTCTATTGTCTGATTTAAGAATATATCAAGAACGCTTGGTGCCAGGATGAGTAAAGGAAGAGAGATATCATTAAATAATTTTGTTTAAAGGGACACCCAGTGTCCTAGACAGGATCTTCAATGAAGAAACAGAGTACTTTGGAAGTACTTTAATTGGCATTCACTCACACTAAAAAAAAACATGTACTTAACTTTAGGAGAAGCTGCAGTTTAACACTTCTTCCATGGTCTGATGTTCTGTCTTGATATTCCTTAATATATTTCACCCCGCTCCTAGATATACCTGGGAACTCTCAAAGTGTGACCAGGAGTCTCCAGGTGAAGCTCTGCTTCTCCAGGTCAGTTTCCTCTTTCTCTGATGAGCTGTGTTTGACCATGCCTGCTCCCCACCTACTCTCTACCCATGAAAGGTTATATTGGGCTATATTAGCACGGCCCCTACGCATAGCTAGCCATGTCGTATGTGTTGCTGGCCCAACCTCTATACACACTAGTACCAACCCCTACCTTAAGCTGCTCCTCCAAGAAAAGATCGAGATCCAGGTACCCTACCTTGCCAAGTTCCTAGGCATGCCCTCATACCATGCCCCCATTATACTTTTGTTATTACGCGTGTATATAACAAAATAATACGGATCGTGAACCTACTTTGATGTTTGGAATGCATTTTAGATATTTGGCTGCCATATTGATCTGGAACATAAAAAAAAAGATGTTATGCATTTGTTTAGGGATCGGTCTCATTAATGGTAATTGCTGACAACGCGATGAAACTCTCCCCTTTTGTAGCCGTACAGAATTTGGCGTTCGGATAACCTTGGGTGTTTTTTTTTTTTTTTTCTTTTCTTACTGTAGAGAAAGTCAGTTTTGTTCTTAAAATTTAAATAGCTTTCCCTTGTGTTTCTCCGTACTAAATCATTGACTAATCTATTATCATAGCCAAGAAGTTCAGTATAGCAAGCCCCAAGTGCATCATGTTATTTCAACTTTCTAACAAATGACCACATCCATATTAACTGACAGATTGCAGACCTTTATGTTAATGTACAATGGGTTTCGAAAACGGTTCTTCTGGGATATATAAGGAAAGTTTCAACTTTATATTGCGCTAATAAACTACTCCGGGAATGTATTTTTTAAGGAAACAAATTTCTTGTTCAAACAGAATGTATTTTTTAATAATAAAGTGACGTTAGCCTAATTTAAGATGGTTGAGATATTATTACCGAGTCTAACATCGTTATCTGCATACAGTGAAGGGCTCTTCAGCCATCCCTTTCATAATAGTAGGAGGCACAATTTTAGTATTTTGTTGAATTTTGGGAATATCCTCGAGCGGGCATTCAGCGTAGGACAGGCTATTAAGCGGCCGTCCGCCCTTGGCGAGTTTGTCTCAAGTCTGTTATTGTATGTACCCTTATTAAAACCTTGTTGAGTTATTTAGCAAATTACTACGTTTTTAGATTATCTTTTAGATAAAAACTGCATTTTAACTACCCACCTTATTAGTCAGGTAGATCTTGTGGCCCTGTGATTGTATTTTGACAGCATATTCCCTTTGTGGCTTTTAAGGGTTTGATCGTGAGTCCTTAGTCAAAGCCCCGCTTTCCCGAGTCTCCTTGTCAGTTTCTTCTTTCGCTGGGCAGGGGAGTGACATTTTGCCACACCTGTTTACTGCCCAGACCCACCCACTAGGAACTGTCAGGAGCTAGCTTTACCGCTAAACCTGCGGAGCCCCTGAGATGTTCCCAGGTAGGCCCATGCCTCAGCAATTACCGAATTCTTTAATAGACCATATGAAGACTTAGCACTTGGTAGTCTGATGCTATCCCTAGACTCTCCTGTTGTGATATTTCTTAAACGGGGTAATATTCATTGATAGGTTGCAATCAAATTCTTAATATTTCTGTTGACTTTCTTTTGTTTATCATTGCTTTAGACTTCATAAAAAGAGGTTGTCCTAAAAATCACATTGACGAAAAAGTAAATAATTTAAATTATACATATATATATATATATATATATATATATATATATAATACATTTAAATATAACACAACTGCATGCAACATAAATGTTCAGGAGACCTTTATTTGATTACCTTTATTTGGTTAAGAGGACGATTTGTCTTCATTGGAGCATGGTCAAAGTTCAGAGCATATAGATAGAAAAAAAAAAAATACACATATCTAATATATAATATACTGATAGCAATGGATAATCTGATCTGATGCCTGTAGTGAATTCGCAGGCAGGTATGTTATTTATAATCTCCTATACTGTGTATATATACTGATCAGCCGTATGACCATCTGCCTAATATTTTGTAGGTCACACCAAACAGCCCTGACCCGTTGAGGCATGGAGTCCGCTAGACCTCTGAAGGTGTGCTGCCTGTCTTATTCTTCGGTCTTCCGTTCTTTTCTCCTCCGTTAACCTGGCGTTCTGGAGCCTTTCTGCAACAGAACGGGAACCCTGGTGTACACCACAGGGACAACTCATCCCTGCGTGGAGGAACGTGGGAGAAGATGTCTGCATCTTGCCTCTGCCCTTTTGCAATAGTATTCCAAGAGGCCAGAATAACTTAGACGGAATCACTGAGAAAAATCCATTACCCAAAAAAAAAAAAAAAAAAAAAACACATTTTGACTTTAACCTGATATATATTTTTAAAGAATTGTTTAAAATGTTTTTGTTCGTAAAACACTTCATGCATACATTTTATATGCTACCTATTTTATTTGTAATGCCTAATTAAAAATTAAACAGTTAACACGAGTTAATTTTTAAAATTAAAAAAATGCTCAATTGGCAATATTATTTTTTGTAGAAAACATTTAAAAAAATTTTTTTTTTAAAAAAAGTAAAACCTATTGTAAACAAAAATTATACATTTTTTAATTTTAATTTTTCATTTTTAGTAATTCTTCCGAAATCACTTAAAATCACCCATTGCTACTAAACATGTACGTATGTATAGACCACCGATGAATTACGACCTGAGGTATCATTAAATTTTTTTTATTTTTTTTTTTTTATTTTTTATTTTTTTAGTTTGTAAATGTTAATGGGTTCCAGGTTATCAATGGAAGCGTTACCGTCATTTCACAGTACAGGCATGGTTCCGTCTCTTGCAAATTATTCCTGTTGCATAAGCTTTTATGATTATGAGATCCTTACTCGGTCCCAAAGGTATTTTTACCGGAGGAAGCCGTTGTATTAATTTCTTCATTTTCTTATACCATATGATTTTGTCATTCATAATAACAGTTAATTGAGCAATGAGGCACAACAGGACGCTGATTTGTTGCCCCCTAAATGTATCCCTCAGGTGTATTGTCACAGTGTAGGATGCTGCCTTAGCATCTTAAATCACTTGAGAGGCGCAATTATTGCAAAAACACTGCCGGCCCCGGAGTCTCTTATTATGATTAGAAAATGTGTCAAGGAACAATTTGTTGCTCAAAGTAACTTCTGAATTTCCATATTGTTTATCTCGTTTATGAAAGACATTAAAAGTAAACAGCATTTAATGTCCTATTCACAGAAGTCCGCTTACTCATAAAAGGCACTTATGTTCTATAGTTGAAAACTTTTTTTTTTTTTAAAGAAAATTTTTTTTAATTGCAAAACTGCAATACATACCTCAGCATTTTAAAACACTTCATGCATTCATTTTAGATTCTACTTATTATTTTATTTGCAATGCCCAACAGAAAAATAAACAGATATAATGGGTAAAAAAAAAAAAAAAAAAAAAAAAAAAAGTGCAGTTTCCAAAACTTTTTTATTTTTTAAAAAAACTTAATATTTAATTTTTTAAAGAATTAAAGAAAAAATAATTTATAAATTGTAATTTATGTAATTGTAATTTAGAATTTTTTTTAAAATTATCTTTAATTCGTATTTGTTTGCCCTTTTTGTACGCACCTGAGCCCCCTTTCTCAGCCTTCCCTATTAAGTACTCAATAAATAAGTTTTCTGGTACAATAGAAGACCTAGGGTGGGCTGTCTGAAGCTGTTCCGCTTCTAGGGTAGCCTTTAAGAAGTTGCGGGGCTACTCACATGAGAGTTTGACCATGCTTACACGTTTCTTTTACACTTCCAACCCACCACTGGCTGTGAAGGACCACACACAACCAGCCCCAGATTGCATTTCTGGGCAAATGGGGGCAAAGTCTGCCTTCACCCGGTGAGCTCCCAGGTATGGGAATAGGTAGTGGCTTAAGTTAATGCCCCAAATGCCCATGATGTAGAGTAGACTGAAGCCTTTCTTCACGAACACAGACTTGTAGTCAACATCCATCATGGAAACCCACCGTGTGAACGGCATTATTTATTTTTGTGACTTCCACTGTTGTGTGAACTTTTCTCTCCTCAAACCAAGAGAGACTGCAACCTGCATGAATGTTTCTGGACACGAGGAGAGACAATGGAAGAGCTACATAGTGATCCGGCTTATACAACATTTTATAATTGATCACCACATTGGGAGTATTTATGTGGATTGAGAAGATGAATCACCATTGAACCATCATTTCCGCCTTAAATCCATTAAGTCTGGCACAATGGCTGTGGAGTTAACCCTTGGAACTAAAGTTATACATTTAGCGCTACGGAATTTGATGGCGCTATATAAAACAAATAATAATAATAAATAATAATAGATTTATTTATTTCCCTTTTTGCCGGTTAGTTTACACTTTACAATGATTTTTATTATCTCATTATCTCTTATTTTAGGGATGTGTCATAAGAATAAGTTGATTTTTCCTAAATGTATACACAGTTTATATGACCCCGTCACTTTTATATTAGCGTATTTGCTCGATTATAAGATGACCCCCCCCTGAATCTGAATATTAATTTAGGAAAAAAAGAAAAAGCCTGAATATAAGACGACCCTATAGGAAAAAAGTTTTACCAGTAAATATTAATGCATGTAAACAATTTTTTCATATTTAATAAAAGCTATGATTGAAATATATATATTTTTCCTTTTGCCAACCTGCCCCCCCAGTTAAGCACATCTGCCCCTCTGCCCCATGATATGCCTTTTAACCCTCTATATGCCACTCTGCCTATAGAAATGCCTTATACCCCTATATGTCAGGGGCATATCTGGAGGCAGAGTGGCATAAAGATGGTTAAAAGGCATATCATGGGGCACTCTGCCTCCAGAAAAGCCTTATGCCCCCCCATATACCCCCCCAACTTACCAGTGCTTCTTATTCCCTGGTATCTGGCGGGAGCAGCGGGTGACTGAGCACCGGAAGGTCATGTAACACCGGTGCTCCGTCATAGAAGCCCGACTGAAGTGCCAGCAGCAGCTGAGGTTACCAGACAAGAGGGTCCGGATCCCCTGCAGCGCTGCGGGGGAACTGAATCTTAGTCTCATAGTCAGACCTCTATTTGAGCATTTGCTCTGAACAAACCTTGTCTTATAACTGAGCAAATATGGTATATAGCTAAAAATTCCATATTATTTCTGCTGCGGAGTTTTGAGAGCTAGGAGTGGTTTTGCTTTCCAAGTGGGTTTTTGTTGAATATTCAATGTATCTTGATTTGGGCTAAATAAAATATGTGATCTTTTAAAAAACAAACATCAGGTAGAATCTATTGCCCAACCCTTGTATTATGAGCTTGAAATTTTAAAATAGATTGTAAAATTTGAATTTTTTTTCCAGATGTTAACAACCTGACAGGATTGCACAACACCGTGACATCCTTAACATTGTATATTCAATAAATAAATCAATTCCAGTCTAGTTAAAGTTTCAACCACATAAAAGGTAACTTCCAGTTAACACAAACAGATTTTTTTTTTTTAATTATCACTTTTTTAAAAAATATATATATATTTTTTTAATTAACCCAAATCAAGCTACATTGATTGAATTGCACTTTAAATTAATGAAAAATAATACAGCAACAGAGATAATTAACCTTAGTGAGAAAATGGAGCAATCAGTACCATAAGTTGATAATATTTGATTAAGCGTGACAGCTGGAAAAATGCAAAATATTTATTTTTTTAAATGCTGTTTACCTCGATTTTCATTTTGCGTAAGGAAAGAATTTTTGCGAAAAAGTCTCTACCCAGAATGCTTTAATGAAATGCATTTAATAAAATTACCAGCTTAATCAATAAACATAAACAAATGCAACATGCTCTTAAAAGGTTTCATATGATTTCAAAAAAAGGGTTAAAGAAAAACATTTTAAA